>NC_057805.1:408214403-408557134 GCF_018294505.1 Triticum aestivum | reverse complement strand
GAGACCCCCGAGCCCGATCTGGAACTGCGCCCGCGTTGACTTCGACCCCCCCCCTCGAGGTCGATTTTTGCCCGTCCTGAAATTTTTTGCATTATGTACCCATGTTCATCGCATCATAACTCTCTGCATATAGCTCCGTTTTGCGCGTGTAATATACCGAAATGTTCGTATCTAGATTCTCTTCATTTTATTCCATTGTGCCATGTTCATTTGAGTCGATCTTGATGCCCAAATCATCGTTGCAAGAGTGCTAGTTGCTGTTATCTGCTGTTACTTATCAGAACTTGAGGATTTGTTATTTTTGTTGCATTTAATCTGTGCATCTTATGAGCATGACCTCTACATGTGTTTTGTTGTATGCCATGCCATCTTCCCAGTGGTGTATGCCATGTATTTTTGTGATCTTTGTGGTGACTAGCACAAGAATGCAAACTTGGCTTCGTAATGTTTCTGATTTCAGGGACTTGGTAATTTCTCAGTCTGTGACTGCTGTTATTTTGTTGCCATGTATACTTGATGCTACAGAGAGATCCATGCATATTTTGGAGATGTTCAGTAAGGATGTTTTGTAGATATTGTTGTAATTGATCCATTCATGCCCTTCTTTGCAATTATGGAGTGCCATAGCATGACTCAATCTTGCTCTACTTTTGCAATAAAATATTTCTGGCAGATTCTTTACGTGTTATTCAATTTTGCCAAGCTTGTTGTAGTTGATCCTTACATGATATGCATTTTTTCTTGCCATGGATAGCTTCATAAACATGCCATTTTGTTGTAGGTATGCTTGTTTTGTCATGCATTGCTTTGTGGTGAGTGCATCAAGCTCACCAAGATGCCTTCATATTATTGTTTCTGCCATGCTCTGTTTTCTGCTAAGTCTGAAACCTGATAACGAAACTTGCTATGTTTACCTGGTTGCCATCATATCTTCTGTGCCTTTTTGGCTTATGGTCAGTAAGGGACTTTTGTTATATGCTTTGAGTAGATTCATGCCATACCTTTGTTTGCTATGATCTGTTCCTTTAGCTTGTTTCTTGATAGCTCTAAACATTGCAACCTGATGTTATTTCTGCCATGTCCAGTAATTCTGCCAAGTCTGTGAACCTGTTATTATTTGCAATCTTGCCATGTCCTTTTGAGCTTGTTCTAGTGATTTCTGGAGATAGCTCAGTGTTCATGTTTTGTCATGCTCTACCTGTACATCATGTCCATGCCTTTTGTTTTCATGTTGAGCTGCTGTAGCATATTGTTGTGATGCTTGCTAGTTGTATAGTTGCTGTTTTGGACAGACCGTTGCTCCGTTTCGAGCATGCTCTAGATGAAACTTGCTTAGTTTTTGCATGTAGTCTCATATTATCATGTCGCATCCTTGTTTTGAGGTGTTTCCTTGATGTTTGTATGCATTTTGCATCAATGCCATGTTTACCTTGTTTTGCTCATATCTTCTAGGCCGTAGCTCCGAATCTAATGAACTTTATATGTAACTTGACTAGAATTTCGTGTAGAGCATCATGATGCATTTTAACTTGCTGTTTAACAAATTGAATATAAGGTTTATTCAGTTCTGGACCAATTTCGAAATTTGCATATGAGGACTTACCGGATTTGTTATATGTTGTTCCGGCCTCATTTAAACTTGCTTTGATGTGTTGTTCTTGTATGCATCATCTCTTGCCGTGTGTAGCTTCATATAGCCTTGTCATGCATCATTCTTGTTTGAGCATCATGCCTTGTTCATGTGTGGTGTGTTTACCATGTTGTGTGCTTCTTCTCGATAGTTCACGTGTCGTTGCGATCGTGAGGATTCGTTCGTCTTCGTGGCTTCATCTTCTTCATGGACTCGTTCTTCTTCCTAGAGGGATTTCAGGCAAGATGACCGTCACCTTGGATCTCATTACTATCATTGCTATGCTAGTTGCTTCATTCTATCGCTATGTTGCGCTACCTATTCACTTGCTCCTCCAGCCTCCCAAATTGCCATGAACCTCTAACCTTTGTCACCCTTCCTAGCAAACCATTGTTTGGCTATGTTACCGCTTTTGCTCAGCCCCTCTTATAGCGTTGCTAGTTGCAGGTGAAGATGAAGATTGCTCCATGTTGGATTATGTTTATGTTGGGATATCACAATATCTCTTATATTATTAATGCATCTATATACTTGGTAAAGGGTGGAAGGCTCGGCCTTATGCCTGGTGTTTTGTTCCACTCTTGCCGCCCTAGTTTCCATCATACCGGTGTTATGTTCCTTGATTTTGCGTCCCTCATGCGGTTGGGTGATTTATGGGACCCCCTTGACAGTTCGCTTTGAATAAAACTCTTCCAGCAAGGCCCAACCTTGGTTTTACATTTGCCTCACCTAGCCTTTTTCCCTTGGGAGTCGCGCTCTTGAGGGTCATCTTTATTTACCCCCCCCCCCCGGGCCAGTGCTCCTTCGAGTGTTGGTCCAACCTGTCAATCGCCGGTGGCCACCAGGGGCAACTCTGGTCTGGCCTACCGGAAGCTTGGACAATCCGGTGTGCCCTGAGAACGAGATATGTGCAGCTCCTATCGGGATTTGTCGGCACATTCGGGCGGCTTTGCTGGTTTTGTTTTACCATCGTCGAAATGTCTTGTAACCTGGATTCCGAGACTGATCGGGTCTTCCCAGGAGAAGGAATATCCTTCGTTGTCCTTGAGAGCTTATGATGGGCTAAGTTGGGACACCCCTGCAGGGTATTATCTTTCGAAAGCCGTGCCCGCGGTTATGTGGCAGATGGGAATTTGTTAATATCCGGTGGTAGAGAACTTGACACTTGACCTTAATTAAAACGCATCAACCGTGTGTGTAGCCGTGATGGTCTCTTCTCGGCGGAGTCCGGGAAGTGAACACGGTTTCTGGGTTATGCTTGACGTAAGTAGGAGTTCAGGATCACTTCTTGATCATTGTTAGTTCCACGACCGTTCCTTTGCTTCTCTTCTCGCTCTCTTTTGCGTAAGTTAGCCACCATACATTGCTTAGACGCTGCTGCAACCTCACCACCTTATCCATTCCTTTCCCATTAAGCTTTGCTAGTCTTGAACCCATGGTAATGGGATTGCTGAGTCCTCGTGGCTCACAGATTACTACAACACCAGTTGCAGGTACAGGTGTGCGATGATCATGACGCGAGAGCGATGTTTCTTGTTTTGGAGTTCTTCTTCTGCTTCTTCTTCGATCAGGGGATAGGTTCCAGGTCGGCAGCCTAGGCTAGCAGGGTGGATGTTGTTTGAGTTTCTGTTTATGTTTCATCCATAGTTGGATGTTGAGCTTATGTATGATGTATTGATGTATTCTTGCGGCATTTGTATGCCTTGTATGTATCCCCAAATATTATGTAATGTTGATGTAATGATATCCACCTTGCAAAAGCGTCTTCAAGATGCGCTTCTATCCTTGGTGGGACCGTCGAGTTCCTTTAGGATAGGGTCGCATCTTGGGCGTGACAATTCACATCCCCAATAATAAGAATATCATATTTCTTTTTGACAGTAGGTAGAGGAAATTCAAAACCTCCAAAAATAATCGATGGAATTTTTCCAATAGAATTGATACTTTGGACTTGAGGTTGTTTCCTCGGAAAGTGTACCGTATGCTCATTGCCATTAACATGAAAAGTGACATTGCCTTTATTGCAATCAATAACAGCCCCTGCAGTATTCAAAAAAGGTCTTCCAAGAATAATAGACATACTATCGCCCTCGGGAATATCAAAAATAACAAAGTCCGTTAAAATAGTAACGTTTGCAACCACAACAGGCACATCCTCACAAATACCAACAGGTATGGCAGTTGATTTATCAGCCATTTGCAAAGACATTTCAGTAGGTGTCAACTTATTCAAATCAAGTCTACGGTATAAAGAGAGAGGCATAACACTAACACCGGCTCCAAGATCACATAAAGCAGTTCTAACATAGTTTCTTTTAATGGAGCATGGTATAGTTGGCACTCCTGGATCTCCAAGTTTCTTAGGTACTCCACCCTTAAAAGTATAATTAGCAAGCATGGTGGAAATTTCAGCTTCCGGTATCTTTCTTTTATTAGTGACAATTTCTTTCATATACTTAGCATAAGGATTCATTTTGAGCATATCAGTTAATCGCATATGCAAAAAGATAGGTCTAATCATTTCAGCAAAGCGCTCAAAATCCTCGACATCCTTTTTCTTGGATGGTTTCGGAGGAAAAGGCATGGGTTTCTGAACCCAAGGTTCTCTTTCTTTACCATGTTTCCTAGCAACAAAGTCTCTCTTATCATAACGTTCATTCTTTGATTATGGGTTATCAAGATCAACAGCAGGTTCAATTTCTACATCATTATCATTACTAGGTTGAGCATCATCATGAACATTATCATTAATATTATCACTAGATTCATGTTCGTTACCAGATTGTGTTTCAGCATCAGAAATAGAAATATCATTTGGATTCTCAGGTGTTTCAGCAATAGGTTCACTAGAAGCATGCAAAGTCCTATAATTTTTCTTTTTCTTCTTTTTAGAAGGACTAGGTGCATCAATATTATTTCTCTGAGCATCTTGCTCAATTCTCTTAGGATGGCCTTCAGGATACAAAGGTTCCTGAGTCATTTTACCAGTTCTAGTAGCCACTCTAACAGCATAATCATTATTCTTACTATTTAATTCATTGAGCAAATCATTTTGAGCTTTAAGTACTTGTTCTACTTGAGTGGTAACCATAGAAGCATGTTTACTAATGAGTTTAAGTTCACCTTTAACTCTAGACATATAATCACCCAAGTGTTCAATCATATAAGCATTTTGTTTTAATTGTCTACCAAAATAAGCATTAAAATCTTCTTGCTTAACCATAAAGTTATCAAACTCATCCAAACATTGGCTAGCAAACTTAGTAGGAGGGATTTCAGATTTATCATATCTATAGAGAGAATTTACCTTTACTACCTGTGTCGGGTTATCAAGACCATGAGTTTCTTCAATAGGTGATGGATTAAGATCATAGATTTCTTCAACAGGCGGTAAATTAAGACCATGTATTTCTTCAATAGGAGGTAAATTCTTAACATCTTCAGCTTCAATACCTTTTTCTTTCATAGATTTCTTTGCCTCTTGCATATCTTCAGGACTGAGAAATAGAACACCCCTCTTCTTCGGAGTTGGTTTAGGAATAGGCTCAGGAATTGGCTCAGGAAGTGTCCAATTATTTTCATTTGTCAACATATTGTTCAATAAAATTTTAGCTTCATCCGGTGTTCTTTCCCTGAAAACAGAACCAGCACAACTATCCAGGTACTCTCTGGAAGCATCGGTTAGTCCATTATAAAAGATATCAAGTATTTCATTTTTCTTCAGAGGATGATCAGGCAAAGCATTAAGCAATTGGAGAAGCCTCCCCAAGCTTGTGGGAGACTCTCTTCTTCAATTTGCACAAAAATTATATATATCCCTTAAAGCAGCTTGTTTCTTATGAGCAGGGAAATATTTAGCAGAGAAGTAATAAATCATATCCTGGGGACTACGCACACAACCAGGATCAAGAGAATTAAACCATATCTTAGCATCACCCTTTAATGAGAATGGAAATATTTTAAGGATATAAAGGTAGCGAGTTCTCTCATCATTAGTGAACAGGGTGGCTATATCATTTAATTTAGTAAGATGTGCCACAACAGTTTCAGATTCATAGCCATAAAAAGGATCAGATTCAACCAAAGTAATTATATCAGGATCAACAGAGAATTCATAATCCTTATCAGTAACACAGATAGGTGAAGTAGCAAAAGCAGGGTCAGGTTTCATTCTAGCATTAAGAGATTGATGCTTCCATTTAGCTAATAACTTCTTAAGATCACTTCTATCATTGCAAACTAAAATAGCTCTAGCAGATTCTTCATCCAGAACATAACCCTCAGGCACAACAGGTAATTCATATTTATTAGGGGGAGAGTCTTCATCATCACTATCTTCAATACTATCAGTTTCAATAATTTCATTCTCTCTAACCCTAGCAAGTTGTTCATCTAGAAATTCACCAAGTGGCACAGTATTATCAAGCATAGAAGTAGTTTCATCATAAGTATCATGCATAGCAGAAGGGGCATCATCAATAACATGCGACATATCAGAACTAATAGCAGAAGCAGGTTTAGGTGTCGTAAGCTTACTCAAAACAGAAGGTGAATCAAGTGCACAGCTAGATGGCAGTTCCTTACCTCCCCTCGTAGTTGAGGGATAAATTTTTGTTTTCTCGTCTTTCAAGTTCTTCATAGTGACTAGCAGATATAAATCCCAAGTGACTCAAAGAATAAAGCTACGCTCCCCGGCAACGGCGCCAGAAAATAGTCTTGATAACCCACAAGTATAGGGGATCGCAACAGTTTTCGAGGGTAGAGTATTCAACCCAAATTTATTGATTCGACACAAGGGGAGCCAAAGAATATTCTCAAGTATTAGTAGTTGAGTTGTCAATTCAACCACACCTGGATAACGTAGTATCTGCAGCAAAGTATTTAGTAGCAAAGTAATATGGAAGTAACGGTAACGGTAGCAAAAGTAATATTTTTGGGTTTTGTAGTGATTGTAACAGTAGCAACGGAAAAGTAAATAAGCGAAGAACAATATGTGAAAAGCTCGTAGGCATTGGATCGGTGATGGAAAATTATGCCAGATGCGGTTCATCATGTAACAGTCATAACATAGGGTGACACAGAACTAGCTCCAATTCATCAATGTAATGTAGGCATGTATTCCGAATATAGTCATATGTGCTTATGGAAAGAACTTGCATGACATCTTTTGTCCTACCCTCCCGTGCCAGCGGAGTCCTAATGGAAACTAAGGGATATTAAGGCCTCCTTTTAATAGAGTACCTGTTGAGGATATAACCGTTGGAGTCACCCGCCCAGGAGGGGCCGGCTTACCCATGATGGTTACTACGCGAAGCCCAGTACCAAAGATGAAGACGGCGGGTCAATAACGGGCCCAAGACCCGGAGATGGCTTAAGGCCCGTAGCATTAGCGGCCGTTAGGGTAAACTTGTAGTGTAAGGCAAGAATAGATAAGAGTCCGAGCCGGACACTGTTATGAGCCGGCCGGGACTCTGAGAGCCGCTGGGCGTCAACCTCTCTATATAAAGGGGCGACCCGGCGGCGGTTCAGGACAAGTAAGATCTCATCGAGAGCCAGGCATAGCAATCAAGCTCCCTGGTCATCGAAATCATAAGCAATACCACCTCAACTGGACGTAGGCTTTTACCTTCACCGTAAGGGGCCGAACCAGTATAACCCTCGTGTTCCTTGTCCCGTTTAACCCCTTCTAGCTTCCTAGTTGCGATGGCTCCATGACTAAGTCCTAGCTCAAGGACATCTGCCGTGACAATTCCACGACAGTTGGCGCCCACCGTGGGGCCAGCGCACGGTGGATTTGAGTTCTTGAAGGGCAGCTTCGAAGGGCTCAAGGGATACGCTGTGGGTCGGATGACCAAGAGTCGTCGCGGCAAGCTCTACATCGACGATGCAAACTGGGGCCCCGACGCCGGCTCAATCGAGTACGGGTGCCGGGTCCCCTTCGGCGGAATTCATGTCTTCATTGGCAAGATTGGTGAGCCGGGCCCTGAGCCGGATCTCTGCGTCGGTCTCATCGAGACGGCTCAGCGTGCATGACCCACCCGGGCTCTACCTGCCTTGAAGCATGCTTTTGTGGGATGTGTTCATGAAGGACTCTCTGGAGGGTCTGGATCTGGTGATGAGACGGCCACCGGCTCTAACGGCGAGTCGTCCACAGATGAGTCAAACTCGTTGTATCAACTTCAAGATGGAAGGCTCAGGGGTTGTTCCGATGGTGATAGTATTCCGGACTCTTTTGAGCCGCCGAGCCGGGTTGGAATATTCATGGCCGGTGCACAGCCTGTTCAAAACCCTGCCGCTAGGTCAGGAAACCCGATACCCTCGCTGGCTCAGGTGCTGATGGATCTCACGGACAAGATGACGGCACTGTTGACCGCCACGGTTGACCCGGCGGATCAAGCTCAGCATGACGCGGAGGTGGCGCAGTTAAAGTTAGATCTAGTGAAAGCCAAGGAGGATCTGGCGGCGGAAGGGATCAGGATGGCTGCGGAGAGGGCGGCTCTCGAAGCCCAGACTCAGTTGATTCAGGCGCAGTCCTTCCGGCTCACGATGGATCAGAACGCGTCCAATGAGGTCATGAGAAGGAGGCATAAAAAGACCCAATCTCGACTCCCTCCGGTCTACGATCCTCGAAACCTCTTCAATACGCCAGGTGCAGGGTCTAGTAACCCGCCGGAGATCATAGTGCCCGGGGCTGGGGCACCAATTCAGCCACAAGTGATGGGGCCTCCCCGGGTGAACCCTGCCCCGCCTCAGTATGTGCAAATACCGCCGGGTCATTATGCTAACCCGCTAGAAAACATGGTCGCCGCGGCAGCACGACTGGCGGCTCTCCCAATTGACGGCGATTCTCCGACAGCTGTTGAAACCCGCCGGGTCAGAGAACTCCTTCAGACAGCGCTGGCGCAGCAAGAGGCGTACTCTTACAGCCGGGACAGGATCCATTCAACCCCTCGTCCAGGCCGGAGCCCGAGTTATAGCAGACACATGGTTTCAGCGACCGGCTCAAGTAATGTCCGACGCCATGACTTGCCCCCTGGCCATGGCCCAGCTCATAACGGAGCCTTTCACGCAACAGACCAAGACAGAGCGCGGCAAGAGGCGGAGCAGGTACCTCAGTTGACGGCTTACCAGACTCCCCCGGCTTATCCGACGACTTCCGTCGACATGGGTATCCCTACGAGGACTGGAGGTGTCCCTTGTTTAGTGCCGGCTCTCCGCAATGAACGTCTACCCAAGGACTTCAAAGGGCCTAGGAAAGTGCCTAATTACACGGCTGATCTACAACCCGGAGCCTGGATCGAGAGTTACGAGATGGCCATGGAATCGCTGGAGGTTAGTGAAGCGGCGATGGCCAAGTACTTCACCATGATGTTAGATGGGACTGCCCGCACTTGGTTGAAAGGGCTACCACCGAATTCCATCAGGTCTTGGGCTGAGCTGAAACCCGGTTCATCCAAAACTTCAAAGATACCTATAGGCAGTCTATGTCAATTGTGGATTTGACTAACTGTAAACAGCAGGAGGGTGAGTCTACGACACATTGGGTTAGGCGGGTCAAAGAGATCATACATTCATCTGATAAGATGGATGCCGGCTCTGCAGTCTTAATGTTGGAGCAGAATTGTCGTTTCCTGCCCCTGAAGATGAAACTCGGGCGGCTTAAGCGCGACTGCAATGATATGGGCACGCTGATGGCGGCCCTCGTCAAGTACGCCGATTCTGATAGTACCAAGGACCCCCTTCAGATGATGAAAGGACAGGGAAGGGAAAGAAGAACGGCAATGGCAAGGGTCCTCAGCATAACCCGGGGAACCAAGGAGGTGGCAAGCGTAAGGCCGATGGCAGCCTAGAGTTCGTGGCCAACGCCAGCTCACAGGGTAATAACCAGCGACGCAAGGGGAGGCCACCTCCCCGAGCCGGCGGGTCAGGCCCGACGCTGGAGCAGTTGTTGAATGAGCCTTGTCCGAGGCATGGCTCTAGGGAGAAGCCAGCTACTCATCTATGGAAGGATTGCGCAATCATGAAGGCCTTCAAGAATTCCAATGCCTTTAATGGCAACAATGGCCCGGGCGGCGGCTCACGCGCTGGCGGTTTTCATGGCCCGGGCGGCGGCTCACATTCTAATCCTCAGAACGGTCAAGGGGGCTTTAATCAGTAGTCTGGCCAGGGTCATCAACAGCAGCAGGGGGGTTATCAGACCAATCCCAAGCAGCTTAACGGTGGACAGTATCACGTATTTACCACCAGTCTGTGTAAGCGAGATCAGAAGCTTCATAAGAGGGTTGTGAATGCTGTTGAGCCGGCGGTTCCACGCTATTTAAGATGGTCTGAGCAGCCTATTGTGTGGAGTAGGGAGGATCACCCTCCCCGGGTTGATAATCCGGGTCACTTGGCCCTGGTGGTGGCTCCTCAGGTGGGAGGATATAAGTTCACTAAGGTACTCATGGATGGAGGCAGCAGCATCAACATCCTCTATTATGAGACTTTCTGTCGTATGGGGTTGATTGATAAGAACCTCAGCCAGTCCAATACTATTTTCCATGGCGTGGTGCCTGGTAAGTCGGCTTATCCAGTTGGTAAGATTGAGTTGGAAGTGGCCTTTGGAGACGAGTACAACTACAGAGTGGAAAAATTGACCTTTGAGGTGGTCAAGATAAGGAGTTCGTATCATGCCATATTTGGGCGGCCGGCTTACGCCAAGTTCATGGCACGGCCATGTTACGTGTATTTACATCTCAAAATGAAGGGTCACAATGGGACCATTACGGTTCATGGCAGCCGCAAGGTGGCCTTGGAGTGTGAAGAAGGCGATGCGGCTTATGCAGAATCTGTTTGTGCAACAGAGGAGTTAAAAAATTTCAAGGATAATGTTGACCCAACAGATATGACCTCTCTGAAAAAGCCGACTATGGAGCATGAGCCGGCAGTGAAATTTAAGTCGGCTGATGAGACTAAACTTGTTGATTTCATTCCAGGTGATTCATCTCAGCAGTTCAGCATCAGTGCCAATCTGGATCCAAAATAGGAAAGCGCGCTCATCGAGTTCATCCGTGAGAATAGGGACATTTTTGCATGGAAACCCTCTGACATGCCAGGTGTACCTAGAGAACTCGCTGAGCACACACTCAATGTTGATCCGAAATTCAAGCCGGTCAGGCAATTCCTTCGGCGGTTCAATGCGGAAAGGCGGAAAGCCATTGGAGAAGAGGTGGCCCGGCTCTTGGCGGCCGGGTTTATCGTTGAAGTCTTTCACCCAGAGTGGTTAGCTAACCCGGTGCTTGTGCTCAAGAAGAATGGCACCTGGCGAATGTGTGTGGACTACACGGACTTAAACAAGGCATATCCGGCTGATCCTTTTGCCCGTCCCCGTATTGATCAAATCATTGATGCTACGGCGGGTTGCGAGCGCTTAAGTTTCTTGGATGCTTATTCTGGATACCATCAGATTAAAATGGTAGTTAAGGATCAGGAGAAGACGGCGTTCATCACTCCTTTTGGAGCCTTCTGTTATGTGTCTATGCCTTTTGGACTCAAGAGTGCACAGGGGACTTATCAGCGTTGCGTGCAGAACTGTCTTCACAACTAGATTGGGCGCAATGTTCATGCTTATGTGGATGATATTGTGGTTAAGTCCAGGGAGAAGGAAACCTTGATAGATGACCTAAGGGAAACCTTTGATAATCTCCGGGTCTACAAGATGATGCTTAACCCGGCCAAGTGTGTTTTTGGTGTTCCTACAGGCAAGCTCTTGGGTTTTCTGGTTTCTAACAGAGGCATTGAAGCTAACCCAGAGAAGATCAAGGCAATCACCTCTCTGGCTAAGCCGGCGTGTATAAACGACGTCCAGCGCCCGGCGGGTCGTATTGCTGCTTTAAGCCGGTTTATAAGCCGTTTGGGTGAGAAGGCCATGCCATTGTATCAGTTGATGAAGAAAACTGATGACTTTGTCTGGAATGATGCTGCTAATGCTGCTTTTGAGGATTTGAAGAGACAGCTGGCAAAGCCCCCAGTCCTTGCTGCTCCGGTTGACAAGGAGCCTTTATTGTTGTATGTAGCTGCTAACACACAGGCTGTCAGTGTGGCTGTGGTGGTGGAGCGCAAGGAAGAGGGTAAGGAGCATCCGGTTCAGCGGCCGGTTTATTATGTCAGCGAAGTGCTCATCGAGTCCAAACAGCGGTATCCGCATTGGCAGAAGCTTGTTTATGGTGTGTTCATGGCAAGCCGGAAGCTTAAGCATTATTTCCAAGGTCACCCTATCACTGTGGTTAGTGCTGCTCCCCTTGGAGATATCATCCAAAACAGAGAAGCCACAGAGAGAGTGGCTAAGTGGGCTATAGAGCTCGGGCCTCATGGTCTAAAATACGTACCACACACTGCTGTTAAATCTCAAGCTTTGGTGGATTTCATCAATGATTGGACAGAGCTACAAGTGCCCGAGGAAAAGCCGGATAATACATATTGGACTATTCACTTCGATGGGTCCAGGCAATTGGAGGGCTCGGGGGCCGGAGTTGTATTGGCTTCCCCTAAAGGTGACAAGTTTCATTATGTGCTACGGTTGATGTTTCCTTGCACTAACAATGTGGCTGAGTACGAGGCCTTGCTCCATGGTCTTCGGATAGCTAACGAGATGAGCTTGAGCCGGGTAAGGTGTTTCGGCGACTCAGACTTAGTGGCTCAACAAGTATCAGGCAAGTGGGACTCCAAGGACCCTCTCATGGCGGCTTATCGCCGTGAAGTTGATGCCATTGCTGGACACTTTCAGGGTTACCAAGTAGAGCACATCGATCGCAGGAAGAACGAGGCGGCTGATGCATTAAGCCGGCTGGGCTCTCAGCGAAAACCGGTGCCGCCTAATACTTTCCTGGACATTTTGCATAACCCTTCTGTTAAGGTACCTACAGAGGAAGACTGGCTGTCCCTGACCCGGAGGCACAGTTGGTGGCGGCTCTCCACATCACCCCGGACTGGACGGTGCCATACTTGGCTTACGTGACCCGAGGAGATTTTCCTGAGGATGAAACTTTGGCCCGACAAATAACTCGGCGGTCTAAGTCAATGGTTGTTATCAATGGTGAACTGCATCGCCGCAGTGTTACGGGAGCGTTTCAGCGTTGTGTCTCCCCTGAGGAAGGTCAGGAAATCTTGCGTGAGATTCATGAAGGGGATTGTGGCCATCATGCCGGCTCAAAATCCCTTGTGGCCAATGCTTTTCGGCATGGTTTTTATTGGCTGACGGCTCATGCTGATGCGGAGGACTTGGTCAGTAAATGTGATGGTTGCCAGCGGTTCTCGCGACGGGCTCATGTGCCGGCTCAGGAGCTGAGGATGATACCGATCACTTGGCCATTTGCGGTCTGGGGGCTTGATATGGTTGGGCCTTTTAAAAGCTCCAAGGATAAGAAGACCCACCTCTTGGTAGCAGTTGACAAGTTCACAAAGTGGGTTGAAGCAGAGCCAGTTAGTAAGTGTGACGCAGCCACGGCGGTTCAGTTCATGAAAAAGGTGATATTTCGCTTTGTCTTTCCACACAGCATTATAACTGACAACGGCACCAATCTATCTAAGGGTGCTATGGAGGAGTTTTGTCAACGAGAGCATATTCGACTTGATGTTTCATCAGTGGCTCATCCTCAATCCAATGGTCAAGCTGAGAGGGCTAATCAGGAGATTCTAAAAGGCATCAAGCCCCGGCTTTTGGTCCCTTTGCAACGGACGCCAGGTTGTTGGGTGGAGGAGTTACCCTCCGTGTTATGGAGCATCAATACTACTCCTAACAGGTCTACGGGTTACACGCCTTTCTTCATGGTTTATGGAGCAGAAGCAGTCCTCCCCAGTGACATCCGTCATGACTCACCTCGAGTGGCGGCTTATGTTGAGGCGGATAATGAACAGGCGCGCCAAGATGCTCTTGATTTGTTGGACGAGCAGCGTGACGTGGCAGCAGCTCGCTCAGCAATTTACCAACAAGACCTGCGCCATTATCACAGTCGCCGGGTTAAGTTCCGGGTCTTCCAGGAAGGTGATCTGGTGCTCCGGCTCATCCAAGATCAAGCAGATGCGCACAAGCTATCCCCGCCTTGGGAAGGACCCTTTGTGGTCAGCAAGAACTTGCACAACGGGTCATATTACCTCATTGACATTCGGGAGCACAAAGATTCACGCAAGTCGGAGGAGGAGACCCGTCGGCCGTGGAACATAGCTCAGCTTCGGCCTTATTACACTTGAGCCACCGGCTCTCATAATGTACATATTTCTATAAGCCATGTATATATTATGATAAGCAATAAAGCGGGACCTCTGTCCTTTTTTCTCCTCCAAAGGTAAATGTGTTGTTTCCATTACAAGATCACATGGTAACTTGGAGGTGGATCCGGCTTATGATCGAATTCGAATCTAGCCGTACACAATACAATCACTTGGGGGCTTCCTGTTCAAACATAGGTCGTATTCGAACCAAAGAGAACATAGCTGTCGATACCCATTTGATTGGCAAAGTGCCGAGCTCATTGGGGAGTTTTCTTTGATCATATTTGAATCATAGCTCAACCCCCTTTGGGAACCGACGTGGATCGTATTCGAATCAGCGTCGTTAAACAACTCTTAAGGTCAATTGGGGGCTTCCTGTTCAAACATGGGTCGTATTCGAACCAAAGAGAACAAAGCTGTTGGTACCCTCTTGATCGGCATCGCCAAACCCACTGGGGGCTATATGATCGCATTCGAATCTTGGCTTAACCCCTTTGGGACGGGTCTCTGGTCGTATTCGAACCGGAAGCCCCTAAGCTTTGATTTTCTAATGTACAACAAGTTCTTCTGGTTGTATAACAGTGTACACGGCGGTTCTTATTCTGCCGGCTTAACTTTGATTCACAAGTGCTAGTCGCACACAATCAGCATTATCAAGACTGGTAAACCGGAGTTGAAGTACCAACCTTATTATCCGGGTTGTATAAACCGCAAGTGTACTTGAAGGTCTGTAAGTGTGTTATTACGGTTATATCAAGGACATAATTGAGGACCAGTCTTTTGTGACTTAGATTCATATTCCGGATTATACATATATGAGACTATGATTCTCAGTGCGGTAAGCCGCCTAGAGACTTGTGATTTGTTTTTCTATGCAGGATATTAAAGACAGCTATTTGAGCTTAAGAAAAATGAGTGATCAATTATGACCCGGAAGAATATAAGGAAGCAACTTCAATGGAATTAAGCCTTCAACACGTGCGCGATGGCACGACAAAGTTAAAATCTTGGTCCTATTCTATTAAAAGACATTGTTTAATAAGCCGCCTAAAGAGTCAAGATGCTTGCCGGGTTGAAGCTTCCGGCTCATCCCTCTCCGCTCCTCCGGCTGTTCCCAAGACCTGGAAGGTTGACGATTTCCAGTCAATGCCGCTCAAAGCTTCAAATTGAGCTTCCTCGTCAATTAACCCGGCCGGGTCAATTTCCGGGGCAAAGGTGTGCTTACGAGTCGGCGGGACTAAGCTGATGGCTTCATAACGTGGAGTGGGGATCCTCTGATTCTCTGCGTCGTAGCCCAGCTGGTACTTGGTCAGATCGGTGTCGTTCCCAATCAGGGTGGCCACCGGGCGCACGATCTTCACACAGGCAGCAAAGTCCTTTTGGTCGAAGGGGGTGCCGTCTTCCTTCAAGCTGGGGTAACCAAGTGCAATGTCAGCCGGGTCTAGCTCTGGAAGGAATGCCTTGGCCCGGCTCAGAGCAGCTATGACTCCAGCTCTTGCAGAGGCCCGTCGCAGCTCTTGGACACGCTGAGGAAGAACGGCAAGCCGGCGAAGAACTTCCGCCAGGTGAGTCGGAACCTCATTGGATAGGGCCACCACGGCCAAAGCGCGCTGTGACCCGGTGTAGAGTTGCTCCACCAGGGTGTACACGGCCTTCAGCTTGGTCAGCACGTTCTGATTGAGGTTGGCGCTTCTGGGACCTGTTTAACAGAGTAGGATAAGCCGCTGGCAATGATGGGAGTTATGAGACATAAAGATTATAAACTTGACGAGAGCCGGTGGAATGACTTGCCGAAGATTGCGGCGACCATCTGTGACACGTGGCGCTTTAAGCCGGAGAGTTCGGCGGTTCTCTCCGTCAGAGTCTTCTCCGCCTGTTCGGCCCGGCTTACCAGAGCAGCTTTCTCTTCGACCCAAGTTTTTCTTTCAGCCTCAAACTTCTTCTTCAGCTTCTCTTGAGCAGCAATACTGGACTCAAATTTGGCGTTGGCCTTCCGGATCTCAGTTTCCTGAGTCTTCAGGCGGTTCTTCAGCTCAGAGATATCAGCCTCAAATTTTTTGCAAGCAGCCTGCACAATTTCCGGGTTATAGTATGAACAATTATTATGCGATTTTAAAGTCCCAAGCACTTTCCAAGCAAAGACACTTGGCACTTGGGGGCTAATGCATGTCGAAAGTTTCTATCTACAAATTACCGGTTCATGGAATTAAGCCGGAAATTAAGTCTACAACATATCCTATCATAAGTAGTAGACTTGGGGGCTAGTATGGTAAAGATGACTATGAAGTAAGTGATAGAGTGGTACCTCAGACTTCTGCTGTATCTGCTTCACCATGTCAATCTCCAAGTCCCGGCTACTGTGCACCTGATTGACATAGCCGGAGATGATCTCTCCAATGCTCAGGTTGGCGTAGTTGGTGATGTCCAGCTTGGCCCGGCGGCGCTCTAGCAACTCTTCCTTCGCAGAGCACTTAGCCAGCGCAGTGGGTCTCCCCGGCTCGACAAACTCCGTCCGGGTGATTACCACGTCCGGGTCATCGGCCGGCTGAGCTGGGCTGGAGATGTCCGGGTTAGTGGAAGTCTCCATGGCTGGTTCGTCGGTTGGAGTGGTGGCTTCAGGAGCAGAGGCAGCTGGCGGCTCTTGAGCTAAAACCTCCGGCTCAGGCAAGACCGGCTCTTCGACCGGCTTATTCTTCTTCGCCCTCTTGCTGAGCTTTTCCTGGGCACTGAAAGGACAAAAAGGTTAGTACAAAAGTATGAGTAAAGATAAGCACAACAAGAGATGATCATCATTACCCGGGTACGGTCTTGAAGGCCAGCAGGTTCGATTGCATCGAGTCGCCAGAGGAAGGTGAAGTTTCCTGATAGTTTGAATCAGAAGAATTGAGCGGTTGACGTATAACACCCGCCAAAGGATGAAAAGGATATAAGTGGGAGATAACCTCGGTCCGGCGCTTCCTCGACGCTTCAGGTAAGCCGGAAGAGAGGTCTGCATCTTTGTTGGTCCGGGTGTGCCGCCGGCTCTCATGAATCTGTTGCTTCAAAAGAAATTGAGGATCTTGATAAGCTAAAGGATGTGAAAATCTTACTTTCCGGGTTACTCTTCGGACTTTCAGCCTTGGCAAGGGCTCCGAGTCGGAGGAAAGTGTCATTGCCTCTTCAGTTACCGGGTTACTTGCTCCGGTGTCATCCTGCTGATGATCAGTATCAATAAGGTGGATAGGAATAAACAAGAAACAAGACAAGAGCTTACAGATTCAGGGGTTACCTCTGACTCGGAGCTGTCACTTAGTTGAAGCAGCTCTGAGGCAGTAGGCCTGCTTCCTTTCTTGCGAGGAGCGGCTCTCCTGGCGGCTTTCTTAGCCTTTCTGGATTTTTTAGCCGCCTCATGGTCATACTTGACCTTCCAGAATTTATCATCAGCCTGAAAAATACAATGAAGCCTTCTTAAGGTTCAGATGAAAACTATCTAAGGAGAAAATAAGATGTTCAGATCAGCGGCTTACCGCTGGGGCCAGGTTGGTCTTGCAGAAGGGGTTTAAGCCGGTCCTCCCGCAGTCTGCCAAGCTCTCATTCAAGAGGGCCTTGGTCATATCGTCAACAAAGTCTTCAGGAAGATCGTTGCGGCTGTATCGCAGGGGGTCATCTTTCCGGCCCGTGTAATCACACATTAAGCCGGGGCGGCGGCTCAAGGGGATCACCCGCCACGAGATCCAGACCCGGACCAGATCAATGCCGTTGAGGCCATTTCCCAGGAGAGCCTTAATTTTGTTGATGGTGGGGATCAGAGGTTGGCGCTCGGCTTGAATCAGCTTATCCGGCAGAGAGTGATTTGGCTCCAGACGCAGGGCACGAAAGCCGGGCAGCGGGCTCTCGTCAGCCGGAGAAGTGTCCTGACAATAAAACCATGTCTAGTTCCAATCCTTCGGATGGCTGGGCGGCTCAGCGTAGGGAAAGAGGCAGTCTCTCCGGCGTTGAATGGAGATTCCACCAAGTTCCAGGCTCGGTCCGTTGGCGCACTCATTCTGGCGGTTCAAATAGAATAGCTCTCTAAAGAGCAGAAGGCTAGGCTCTTCTCCAAGGTAGACTTCGCAGAATACTTGGAAGTTGCATATATTTGACACGGAATTGGGTCCTATGTCTTGTGGCCGCAGATCAAAGAAATTCAGCATATCTCTAAAGAACTTTGAGCCGGGCGGTGCGAAGCCCCGGCTCATGTGATCCGCAAATATTACCACCTCCCCGTCCCTTGGTTGTGGTCTCTCCTCTGACGGGTCAGGGGCACAGTAAGACATGACATCCTTCTTGGGCAGGTAACCCGTCTTCACAAAGTCCGCTAAGGTTTCGTCGGTGATGTTGGACCTCATCCAGTTGCACGTGATGGGTGCTTTGGAGCTTTGGGAGGCATGGTGAAAGACGGAAGCCTAAGATAAAAGGAAATGTCCGGTTCAATTATAAGCCAGAGGAAGTTTACAGTTTAATGTTTAACGTGGCGGCTTATGAAGGGGCCTAATGACATATGGCTAAATGCATCGGGTTATCTAAACCGCTGCAGGTATTGAGAGTAATTCAACTTGTCTACAGCTTTATCATAAATGAGCCGGAAAATTTTATGGCGCGTGGTTTCTTTGAGCCGGAAAATTTTACAGCGCGTGGCTTCTTTTAAGCCGGAAATGTAAGCCGCCATAGCTCAGCAGATGCAGTTTTTTACTAAGTATGGTGAAAACAGGTTTCACAGATCGCAGTAATTATTTTGGATCAAAACGGTCGGCTGAAGAGGAAAGTTTCTAGACCTAAAACAGACGCAGAAGAAGTTCATAGGTTCGAACGGAGCCTTTATGCAGGGAAAAGGGATCTACATACATTGGAAACGGGTGTGAAACAACTACCGCAACAGTTCTATACAGTCAACAGATCAAGAAGGGGTGGTAATAATGAAATCTACCAAGAGCTCGCGATGAACGGCGACGAACACGGGAAGAACAGCAAGAACCCTAACGCGGATCAATTCTATGGAGTAACAAGGGCTTACGGGTGCTGGAGAGTTGCGGAGGTCGCCGCCGTTTATCTGGTCACGTCAGGTTGATGCAGCGGCCTGACTTGGAGAAGACAGGAAGACCCGCGACGGCGGCGGCGGCGATGGAGCTCGAGCGGGAGAACAGTGGCGAGAGGAGGAAGACGAGTGACTGGAGGCTTATCGGGCCGGGCTATTTATAAGGCGAGGCTCTTAAGTGGGCGCGAGAAATGAGGAGGCCACGGCGTGATTATCTCACCACAAAGGCGCCTCGATTTTCGGGATGACCATTAAAGAAAGATCCGTTGGAGATGCGACAGAATAAAAAAGTAACTTAATGGAAGATGACATCACGGCAGGTTACCCGGAATCCAGAAGGTGACGTCACGACGGGTTATAGCCTTTACACGATTGTAAGCCGGAGATTTTCTATCGAAAGGATTGAAGATTGACATGAGCCGGCTCAAATCAATCTGGGGCCTAATGTTGAGGATATAACCGTTGGAGTCACCCGCCCAGGAGGGGCCGGGTTACCCATGATGGTTACTACGCGAAGCCCAGTACCAAAGATGAAGACGGCGGGTCAATAACGGGCCCAAGACCCGGAGATGGCTTAAGGCCCGTAGCATTAGCCGCCGTTAGGGTAAACTTGTAGTGTAAGGCAAGAATAGATAAGAGTCCGAGCCGGACACTGTTATGAGCCGGCCGGGACTCTGAGAGCCGCTGGGCGTCAACCTCTCTATATAAAGGGGCGACCCGGCGGCGGTTCAGGACAAGTAAGATCTCATCGAGAGCCAGGCATAGCAATCAAGCTCCCTGGTCATCGAAATCATAAGCAATACCACCTCAACTGGACGTAGGGTTTTACCTTCACCGTAAGGGGCCAAACCAGTACAACCCTCGTGTTCCTTGTCCCGTTTAACCCCTTCTAGCTTCCTAGTTGCGATGGCTCCACGACTAAGTCCTAGCTCAAGGACATCTGCCGTGACAATTCCACGACAGTACCGGACCAAAGCATTAACACATAGTGAATACATGAACTCCTCAAACTACGGTCATCACCGGGAGTGGTCCCGATTATTGTCACTCCGGGGTTGCCGGATCATAACACATAGTAGGTGACTATAGACTTGCAAGATAGGATCAAGAACTCACATATATTCATGAAAACATAATAGGTTCAGATCTGAAATCATGGCACTCGGGCCCTAGTGACAAGCATTAAGCATAGCAAAGTCATAGCAACATCAATCTCAGAACATAGTGGATACTAGGGATCAAACCCTAACAAAACTAACTCGATTACATGATAAATCTCATCCAACCCATCTGTCGGAGTAAATAGCCACGGGTAGCCTAACTGACTCCCCCTGGCTTCTCAAGAAATTATCAGGCCATTTGAGCCTTCAAGCATTCGAAGCACAGGGCCGCCTTCCCCCGGCCGGCTATCCCAGGGGCCGACTCTCAGAAGGCGACCCATTCCCAGAAACCTCCCCCAAGATAGCTACGGGATGGCCGACTCCAGGAAGCCGGCTCCTAAAGGACCGACTGCCAAAAGCCGACCATGAAGAACACCGACTCCCAAGAGCCGGTGTGAAGAGCGCCGACTCCAAGAAGCCGGCCAAGACCGCACCCACCAAAACTGTGCCCACATAACGGAGATAAGACGGGGCGTGGCCACAGTACAGCCCACTACCCCCGAATCCCGAAGCAGGCATGGCCACAGGACGCCGTACGGGTCAGCCATCTCCCGTCCGGCGCGGCACTGTAGCCATGTTGGCCTCGACGTCATCCATGACAGACGCCAGTACGGCCCGTGGGCGGCGGGCCACTTTAGCCAGAGAGATGCTCGAAGACAGCCCGACCTCCCCTAGTCGGCCCGGGGCGTAGCCGGCCCCCAGAAGCCGGCTACCCCCTCCCTCGAAATATGTGCCACATTAAGGAGACAAGACGAGGTAAGGCTACAGTGAGAGCCCACAAGGCGGCACACTGTAGCCACGCTTACCTCGACAAAGCCCTCGTCATCAGGGCGAGGCTACAGTGACCAGCCGCCGACAAGACCCCCAAGTGGTGGGGCCGGCCTGTCGACCAAGAGGCCGGCATCCGGCGGGACCCACCAGTCGGCGAGCCCCAATGGCCGGCGGAGAAGCCGGCGAACACAGACACTGACGGCCGGGACCCGCGCCCAGCCGGATTACAATTGTACCCTGGGAGGTAGGCCTATATAAACCCCCCGGTGCACCCATGCAAAGGGTTGGTCTCAAAGAGTTACACACACACCATATAGAGAGGAAAGTGAGAGCTAGCCTTGCTCTTCTTCTCCCTCGAATCCGACAGCTCAAGGAGCACTTGTAGCTACTCGTTTTGATCTAGTGATCATGCGGAGACCCCGCAGAGCAGGACTAGGGGTGTTATCTCCACGGAGAGCCCCGAACCTGGGTAAGATTCGCCGGCGTGCATGTCTTCGCCTCATCCCATTTCCAGGCACCGGCGACGTCTTACTGGCTCCCACAATGATAAGCCACCCGTTGGCATATGTCGCACCTACCACCCGACATTTGGCGCCCACCGTGGGGCCAGGTGCACCGTCGTCCGAAGACCTGTTCTGGACGGGAACCCTCTTTCTCCCCCGCGAGCGCAGCCAGCCTGCTGCGCCCGATGGCGTTTGCCCCGATGCGCTGCAAGGCGTCGACGACGCCTGCGCAGCGAGCTGCCTCGCCGATCTGCTCGGCGAGACTCGCATCTCCGACGAGCCCGTCCGACGCGGGCACGGACTACCCCGAGAGCCGCCTCATCAGCCTCCTCGACCAACTTCACGTCTCCAGCGAGCCTGCTGTAGACTTGGAGTCGGTCGGCTCCACCGACCCGATGCTTGTCGATTCTGACACGGCATCGCTCGACACCTACCCCTCCGACGTGGTGGTCTTCGACGACCCTCTCCCTCGAGCTGACAGCGGCAGCAGCCCTGTCACCGAAGTGTTGGTCATCAGGCATGTCGCCAACTCGGGCGAGAACGCCCACGACGCCCTGTAAGCGACGATGCACAACTTATCCGTCCCCATCCCGGCTGACGCCGACGCCGAGACCTTGGAGGCACGCCGCCTCGCCCTCATCGCGGAAGGCCAGAAGATAGCCTCCATGAGACGCCTCACCGAGGCTCACCAGCGCGAAGTCGACCGCGCCGCCTTTGGCACGCCGCCTCGTGGCGGGCCGAGCCAAGCCGGCTTCGTCCAGAAGCGCGGCGCGGCTATCGCCAGCATGCTGGGGGCAGACCGCCCCGTCTACGCCACCCCGCTCGAGAATTTGCGAGCCGCTCAGGCGGCCGCTGAAGAGCTAAATGGGCTGGGAGCCGATGAGCTCCCCTACATGACAAGGCGGATCCAGCAGCTGATCGACGCGGCCGTAGAACGGCACGAAGCTGGCGGTCGCGCTGAGAGTCCTCCCCCGCGCCGGGAGCACGCCGCGACATCCCCGTCGCCGACCGCGAGCGGCGCCCGTGTGAGGAAAGACAAGGAACCGGCTGCTAGCCGCAGCCGGACTCGTATCACCATCGAGCGCGACGCGGAAGGCCGCCCTCGAGCGGTGGAGCACCAAGGAAATCCGCCTCCTCCCCCGCCTCGAGGGGAGAGATACCCCACCCCGCCGCCTGTCACGCATCCGACTCTTGGTGATCGACTAGGCCACCGTGAAGGAGTCGGCGAGAACGACGCCCGCCACCGGATCGACCGCCTGGCTCGGTCCCTGGTGCTAGAAGAAGAAGATGATGTCTGTCCGCCATGCTTTGGCCCCCGCATCCGCGACGAGCCCTTCCCCAAAGGGTTCTCGCTCCCCAGAGACACGCCTAAGTACAACGGCTCTGTGAAGCCGGAAGATTGGCTCATCGACTACTCTACTGCTGTCAGCATAGCCAACGGCAATCGGCGCCTAGCCGTGAAGTATGTCCCCCTCATGCTACAGGGCACGGCGTGCACCTGGCTCAACAGCCTCAAGCCCTACAGCATCAACGGCTGGCTGGACTTCACGGAACTCTTTGTCCGTAACTTCACCAGCACGTACAAGCGGCCTCCCAAGCCTCGCCAACTCTCCCTATGCGTCCAAGGGCCAAACGAGTCGACCCGCGACTACCTCACGCGGTGGGCCGAGCTCCGCAACTCCTGCGAGGGGGTGCACGAGGTTCAGGCTATCGAGTACTTCACCACCGGGTGCCGAGAGGGCACCCTCCTCAAGCACCGACTCCCCTGCGACGAGCCGGCTACCCTCAACGAGCTGCTGATCATCGCGGACAAGTATGCCACGGCCAACTCCTCGATGAAGACCGAGCTTCGAGTGGACGCCTCTGGGAAGGTGATCGCTCCGGCTCCCAAGACGCCGGCTGGCGACTCCAATCGGCGCCCCTACCAGAACGATCACAAGCGCAAGGCCCCTATGCCGCCCTCCACCAGTCGGCAAGTGGCCACACTTGAAGATGAGCAGCCCGAAGAGCGGCCAGCTCCCAAGAAGAAGGGTGGCAGGCCGGCTTTCTCCTACGAGCAGACTCTCGACGCCCCCTGCAAGTTCCACAGCGGCGCGAAGCCGCCCAACCACACGACCCGAAAGTGCCACTGGCTCACGCGAATCTCCAAGGGCGAGGGGCTGGTGCCGCCTCCGCCTCCCGGCCCGCCGCCTCCAGCCCCATAGCAGTCGG
This sequence comes from Triticum aestivum, assembly GCF_018294505.1. NCBI lineage: Eukaryota > Viridiplantae > Streptophyta > Magnoliopsida > Poales > Poaceae > Triticum > Triticum aestivum. The sequence goes on along the minus strand of NC_057805.1, from coordinate 408,533,557 downwards.
CGGCTCGACCAGCGGTCGGAGCCATTCAAAATGAGTTCCCTGAAGAGCACGCCGCCTACGTCGTCTTCACAAGCCAAGTTGAAGACAAGCGTAGTCGGCGCCGTCAGCACCAAGAGGTCAACGCAGTCACCTCTAGCACCCCCGAGTTCATGCACTGGTCCGAGAAGCCCATCAACTGGAGCCAGGCCGACCACCCAGAGGTGATGCCATCCCCTGGCTCCTACGCACTAGTCTTGGATGTCACCCTCGCGATAGAGAGGTGAGCTGCCCGATTCTCCCGTGTCCTGATTGATGGCGGAAGCAGTATCAATATACTGTACCGCGATACCATGGAGAAGCTGAACATCAAGGCGAAGCAGCTCATGCCAAGCCGGACCGTGTTCCATGGCATCGTGCCCGGCTTGTCTTGTTCCCCGATCGGCAAGATCAAGATGGATGTTCTCTTCGGAGACAAGGATCATTTTTGCCGAGAAGCGATCTAGTTTGAGGTAGTGGATCTGGAGAGCCCCTACCATGCTTTGCTTGGCCGACCTGCTCTAGCCAAGTTCATGGCTGTGCCCCACTACGCCTACCTGAAGATGAAGATGCCGAGCTCGAAGGGGATCATCACTGTAGCCGGCGACTACAAGAAGTCCATCGAGTGCGCTATGGCCAGCAGTCGGCTGGCCGAGTCCCTCGTAGTGGCAGAAGAGAAGAAGATGCTGGAACGGGTTGAGGCCATGGCCGGCAAGCAGCCGGCCTTGTCCCCCAACCCCAAAGATTATGAAGCGCAGGGCTCCTTCCAGCCGGCCAAGGAGACGAAGAAGATACCTCTGGACCCGGAGAACCCGGAGAGGTTTGCTGTCATTGGGGCAAACCTGGACAGTAAATAGGAAGGAGAGCTCGTCGACTTCCTCTGTGAGAATCGAGACGTCTTTGCATGGTCCCCAAAGGACATGCCGGGTGTCCCGAAGGATTTCGCCGAGCACAAATTACACGTCCGAGCCGACGCGAAGCCAGTCAAGCAGCCCCTTCACCGACTGTCAGAAGAGAAGCAAAGAATCATAGGAGAAGAGATAGCCCGGCTCCTCGCTGCTGGCTTTATTATGGAAGTATTTTTTCCAGAGTGGCTTGCCAACCCAGTCTTGGTATTGAAGAAGAACAACAAGTGGCGCATGTGTATAGACTACACCAGCCTCAACAAGGCCTGCCCCAAAGATCCGTTTGCTTTGCCACGGATTGACCAAGTGATAGACTCCACGGCCGGATGCAAGCTGTTGAGTTTTTTGGATGCCTACTCAGGGTACCATCAAATCAAGTTGGACCCAGCAGACCGCCTGAAGACTGCCTTCATCACACCATTCGGAGCTTTCTGTTACCTGACTATGACATTCGGCTTAAGGAATGCAGGTGCCACTTTTCGGCGTGCATGCAGAAATGCCTCCTCAAGCAACTCGGCAGAAATGCCCACGTCTACGTAGACGACATTGTGGTGAAGACAGAGAAGCGCGGCACCCTGCTAGAGGACCTCAAAGAAACATTTGCCAACTTGCGCCGATTCCAGATCAAGCTCAACCCCGAGAAATGCGTGTTCGGAGTACCAGCCGGCCAGCTGCTAGGCTTTCTGGTCTCCGAACGCGGCATCGAGTGCAACCCTGTGAAGATCAAGGCCATCGAGAGGATGGAGATTCCCACCAAATTGCGAGATGTGCAGAAGTTCACTGGGTGCCTGGCCTCCTTAAACCGATTTATCAGCCGGCTAGGAGAGAAGGCCCTCCCCCTGTACTGACTCATGAAGAAGTCCACTCATTTCGAGTGGAATGACCAAGCCGACCAAGCCTTCCATGAGTTGAAGAAGATGCTGACTACTCCACCTGTCCTGGCGGCGCCGACTGAGAAGGAGCCCATGCTCCTTTACATTGCCGCGACTAGCCGAGTGGTCAGTACAGTTGTCGTGGTCCAGCGCCCGGAAGAAGGCCGAGCCCAGCTAGTCTAGAGGCCGGTGTATTACCTAAGCGAAGTGCTATCCAGCTCAAAGCAGAACTACCCGCACTACCAGAAGATGTGCTATGGGGTGTACTTCGCCGCCAAGAAGCTGAAGCCGTACTTCCAAGAGCATCCCATCATGGTCGTGTGCACCGCCCCGCTTGCCGAGATCATAGGCAGCCGGGATGCATCTGGCCGGGTGGCTAAATGGGCCATTGCATTGGCACCGTACACAATCTTCTACCAACCCCGCACCGCCATCAAATCCCAAGCGTTGGCCGACTTTCTCGTCGACTGGGCCGACACCCAGTACCTACCGCCGGCTCCCGACTCTACCCATTGGTGGATGCACTTCGACGGGTCCAAGATGCGCACCGGCTTGGGAGCCGGCATCGTCCTCACCTCTCCCAAAGGCGACAAACTCAGATACACGCTGCAAATCCACTTCGCCGCCTCCAACAACGTGGCCGAGTACGAGGCGCTCATATATGGGCTCCGGCTAGCCAAAGAACTCGGCATACGCCGAATTCTGTGTTATGGCAACTCAGACTTAGTGGTCCAGCAGTCATCTGGCGACTGGGACACCAAGGATGCAAACATGGCGAGCTATCGATTCCTCGTCCAGCAGATCAGTGGGTACTTTGAAAGGTGCGAGTTCCTTCACGTACCAAGGGCCGACAACAACCAAGCAGATGCCCTGGCACGGATCGGCTCCACCCGACAGGCTATACCAACCGGTGTCTCCCTCCAGCGCCTCCTCAAGCCGTCCATCAAGTCGTCTCCAGAGTCGGACTCTATCTTCGTACCTCCTGTCCCCGATGCAGCCGGATCCGACTGGAGGAACCCCGCAGGCGGCACGGGGACTTCAACAACCGGCCCGGGGACTGCCGTAGTCGCACCCGGCTCGGGGACTTCAGAACCCGGCCCGGGGACTGCAGCAACACAAGAAGCGGTGGCCGACTCCAATTCCACGCCACCCGACCCACCCACCCGAGTCATGGTGGCCGTACTAACAGTAGAAGAAGTCACATCTCCATCATGGGCTCAGCCCATCCTCAAATTCCTAGTCAATAGAGAGCTGCCGGCTGATGAGATCTCAGCAAGACTAGTGCAACGACGAGCCGGAGCATATGCAATAATCAACAGAGAGCTTGTCAAGCGCAGTATCACTGGAGTCTTCCAGCGCTGCGTCGAGCCAGAGAAAGGAGTGGCAATCCTCAAGGATATCCATCAAGGCGAATGCGGCCACCACGCAGCCTCAAGATCACTTGTGGCCAAAGCTTTCCGCCACGGTTTCTTTTGGCCGACTGCTTTGGAAGATGCCAAAGAGATAGTCAAGAGCTGCAGAGGATGCCAAGTCTTTAGTTCCAAGCAACACCTGCCGGCTTCTACACTCAAGACCATTCCCCTCACCTGGCCCTTTGCCGTCTGGGGACTGGACATGGTGGGCCCATTCAAGACAGCCCGCGGCGGCTTGACACATCTGCTTGTCGCCGTGGACAAGTTTACCAAGTGGATCGAAGCAAAGCCAATCAAGAAGCTGAACGGGCCGACTGCCGTGACGTTCGTCACCGACATCACTACTCGGTATGGCGTACCGCACGGCATCATCACCGACAACGGCACAAACTTTGCCAAAGGAGCACTGGCACGTTTCTGCGTGACGCAGGGTATCCGATTGGACTTAGCGTCCGTTGCCCACCCGCAGTCAAACGGCCAGGTCGAGCGAGCAAATGGACTCATCCTCTCCGGCATCAAGCCCCGACTGGTCGTACCACTGGAGCGATCGGCCGGCTGCTGGCTCGATGAGCTGCCGGCTGTCCTCTGGAGTCTGCATACTACCCCAAACAAGTCAACCGGCTTCACTCCGTTCTTCCTTGTATATGGTGCCGAGGCTGTCATCCCAACTGACATCGAGTTCGACTCGCCTCGGGTCACCATGTACACGGAGGCGGAGGCCAAGGAAGCGAGAGAAGACGGTGTCGACCTGCTGGAAGAAGGCCGGCTATTAGCACTCAGCCGGTCCGCCATCTACCAGCAGGGGTTGCGCCGTTACCACAACCGCAAGGTCAAGCCAAGATCTTTCCAGGAGGGCGACCTTGTGCTTCGGCTGATCCAGCGGACAGCCGGCTAGCACAAGCTCTTGGCCCCTTGGGAAGGCCCTTTCGTCATCAGCAAGGCACTAGGCAACGACTCCTACTACCTGATCGACGCGCAAAAACCAAGAGCACGCAAGAGGGATGATTCTAGCAAGGAGTCGGAGCGACCATGGAACGCGAACCTCCTGAGACGATTTTACAGTTAAAAGCAGTATGTATCATGCTACCCTTTTGTATTAAGTACAAAAACAACAGGCCCCCCGAGGGGCACTCGGGGACTGCCTTCATTTATCTATGAGTGACGAGTGTCATATCCATGAATGTATTATTACATTTGATTTTCTGTCTGGCACCGGGTTTGACTAGTCGGCCCGGGGACTGGCCGCCTTAAGCTATATTAAAGTTCTACCTGAAGTCAGACAAGTAGTGTGCCGGCTCCCGAGTCTTCTCTTGTTGAAAGTCGCAGCTCGAAGAACCGACTGTCCGACTAGCAAGAGCCAAGGCAGAAAGGATGCCCACACGAAAAACGGCTAAGGACTAATGAACTTGTATAGAGAAAAGACGGCCTCCAACCACGCTTGCCGGCTGTCAGAACAGCCGGCTGGCCGGCTTCCCAAGCACTTCGCTATAATCCAACAAAGCTAGAGTACTTGCCCTCCCAACTGGCCAAGCACTTCTCCAGCCATAGATTGCAGAGCAACTGTCTGACTGGGGAGGCAGCAACCAAGGGAGGGCGGCAAAGGAAACAGCAGAAGGATGAATAGCAAAGAACAAGGAAAAGCCAAACACATGCATAGTCATATCTACCTATAAGCCCCCAACAGGCTGGCAATCAACATAGTTCGAATACACCCCCAGTGGGTGGAATTGTGCAAACTTAACAAAATATTGTTCTAAAAGTGATAAGACAGGAAAATAAAGATAGCAGACTAGACTAAAGGCGCGGTGTGGGAGCCGGGTTGGTCAGCGGAGACGGCGTCACCAGCTGAACGAGTGGCCGGCTGGCGGGTCTCGGCTTGATCATCGCCAGCGGCAGGCGGTGCACCCGCGTGTGCCGTGTTGCTGGAGGCATGGTCAAGCTGAGGCTGGCCGGCCGCTCCACCATCTGGCCCGGCGTCTTCACCCTCCTCCTCCTCCTCTTCGCCCTCGTCGCTGGAGTCAATCTCCTCCGCCGAGTCTTCGCTGTCTGCCGGGTTCAGCCCGAACCATTCCTCCCGCTGGGCAGCACCGTTGTCGTCCACCTCAGGGGCGAAGGCGCTGGTGTCGGTGTAGTCGGCGATCGCTGAAGCCCGCCGGATGATAGCCGGCCGAGCCGGCTCCAGCTCCGTGTCGGCCTGCTGCCGCCAGGTGGCCAGCTAGTCCAGACTCAGCCCGGGATACCAGGCCTTGACGAACTCCAGCGCCCGCCTGGAGCCGGACCGAGCCGCCGAAGCCTTCCAGGCTTCAAAGCGGCCGACCGCCACCTCCAGCCAGTCGGCCGTCCGACTGGGGGTGCAGGGAACCACTTCGTCAGGCCAGAGGGCGGCCAACATCTGTGCCCTGACATGTTGAAGCCGGCGGAGCAGGCGATGAGCCGGCTGGAGGCGGGCCTGGATCGCCAAGAGCTGCTCCTCCAGCGACCGGCGAGCGTTTGGCGCAATCTCGGCGCCAGCCTGCCTCTGGGCCTCGCGGCGGGCCACGATGATCTGGTTGGCAGCGGTAGAGTAGCCAAGGAAGTACTCTGTGCAAGAAAGAAAGAGAAAGAAGAGAAAACACCAAGTCAGAAAACGAGCCAAAAACGGCAAGCGGCAAGAAAGGACGAAGAAGAAGGCGGCTTACCGTCAACCAAATCTTTGATCTGGCCATAGCCATTGATCAGCGTCTGCTTCGCTTCGGCCCAGCTAGCTGCCTCTGTCTTGTACTCGGCCTGAACGGCAGCCTTGCTGTCCTGCACCGCCTTCAGGGCCGCCTTGTGGCTCTCCTCCTGATCGGCCAACCTCTTGGCCAGGCAGTCACGCTCCTGCGCCAAGGCGGCAAACTCGGCCTCCTTAACACGGAGGGCAGCCTGAGACCCTCCGAGCTGCTCCCTCAGACTGGCGTTGGCCGCTGCAAGGATGGCAGAGTAAAGGAAGCAATAAGAAGAAGTCGTCAAGGAAGATTCGACCCGACTGCTCAGCAGTCGGCCCGAATCTCGGGGACTACACCCAGTGGGTGCGCTGACGTGCCCCCACGTGAGATAAAGGACGAAGCACTTACCCTGGCTCTCAGATAGGTCAGCGGTCTTCTGGGTCAGCTCCCGAGCCTGGGAGTTGAAGGCAGCCGCGCAAAGGTTGTGGTAGTCCTGCAAGACAGGCAGAAGAGCGAAGTAAGAGCAAGAATAGCAAAACTAGATCCGCTAAGAAGTTCCAAGCCGCCTGCTCAGCAGCCGACTCGGAACTCGGGGACTACACCCAGTGGGTGCGCTGACGCGCCCCCACGGAAGAAACCAAGATCAAAAAAGCAAGACAAGAAGACTAACCCGGATGGCCGCCCGCGTCGCAAGGAACTCGTCGTTGTACTACCTCAGCGCCGTAGCCTGGGCTTGAAGCCGGGTCCGGACGTCCTGCGTGGCCACATTCATCACGGTCGTCCCTCTGCTTGGCGTCCACCCCGAGCTGGCGCTGGCCCCCTCCATATCCTGGGCTGACGAGCTGGAGCCCGTGGCCGGCTGCGGCTCCGATGCAGCCTTCTGCGGCTCTGATGCGGCCTTCCCCGTGCGCTGGCGCGATGGCGTCCGGACCACCAGATCAGTCCTCGCGGTCGGCTCGCCCCCGGCCGATTGCACAGGCGGCAGGTCAGGTCGGCCGCCTTGAGTCGCCATAGTCGGCGGGGCCGGTGCCGCCACCCTCTCCAGGATGACGATGTCGTCCTCCCTCTCCAGCCCCGGCTGGTCACCGCCGGCTTCTTCTGGCGGGGGCTCTGGGGCCCCAGGCGCCGCGACGCGCAGTGGGGTGACCAGCAAGGCCCCCTCCGCCATCACCGTAGTCGCAGCCTCTGCTTGGGCCTTGGCCGCGGCGTCAGCGCGCGCCTTCGCCGCCTCCTCCTCCTGCGCCGCCTTGGCGGCAGCCGCCCTCAATGCCTCCGCCTCCCGCTCCTCCCGCGTCTCCCGCGCATTCCGCTCCGTCGCCGCCTGAAGATCGGCACGGGGGTCCACGCGGCGAGTAGTGCTCCCAGATCCTCCCGGCGACCCAACGACGGAGGCGGCAGCAGCCCGCTCGAGCGACATTGGAGCCCTGGTTTTTCGGAGAAAGGACAAGGACTCAGGAACTACCAGAGAAAAGAAAAAAGAATACACGAAGGAGTATATACTTATGCCGACACCGTCTGCGGCTGCCTCACCGCCTTGCGGAAGCGGGCCGCCTTCGCGGCCGCCTCCTCCCGCCTGGTCGCCGCCGCCCCGCCTCTGGGCTTCTTCGGCCGACTGCCGAACAAGCTCGGCGCGGCACGACGCTTTTGCCTGCCGCCCCGAGAAGGCGGCGCGGCGGAGGAACCCGCGCCATGGCCAGGCCGGCTGGCGGCGTGGGACGACTTCCGCCTCGTCATCGTCCAGCCAGTCGTCGAAGCTGACTCCAAGCCCGGAGCCGCCTGCCTTGCCGCCGGCTTGGCCACCGCCCGCCTCGTTGTTGTCGTCCATGGAGGCCGCCCCCAAGTTGGGGTCCTCCAGATCGTGCTCCGCCCGGTCGGGGACGAATCGGCACTCCGCGTCCGACCCGCCTGAAGGCTGAAGAAGAGGGCTCTATCGAGGCAAGCCGACTAGTCAGAGTCGGCCAAAAGGAACTCGGCGACAAAACTGAGATAGGAGAAAGAGAAAAAGAGAACATACCGTGGGCGGCGGGTGAGCTCGGCAATATGGCTCCTTGCCAAACTGCCACTCTGCGGAGAGCTTGCAGTTCGCAAGGTAGTTCACCATATGGGCCACTTCGTCGTGCGGCATGTCTTTGGTGCACATCCGACTTGGATCGAGCTGGCCGCTCATCTGACAGATCATATGAGGACGGCTCTGGAGCGGGAGCACCCGGCACGTGACGAAGGCGGCCAGCAGGTCGGGCCCTGATAAGCCCTCCGACTGGATCATCACCCGCAGTCGGGCGACAGCTGCGGCTCCAGCCGGCGTCAGCGTCATGGCCCGATAGGACCACTGGGGCCGACTGCCCGCCGGCGGGCCGGCTTCGCAAGCCGGCAGATTGACGCAGTCGCCCTGCGGGGCGACGTTCTTCACATAGAAGTGTGACTTCTGCCATAGCTTCACCGACTGGATCAGCGTGATGACGGGGAAGGGGTTGTCGGCAGTCACCCTCCGCATCGCGATGAAGGCGCCACTCTGAGCCGGCACGCCCTGCATACGCGTGCCCAGCTTGGACTGGAAGAACTCCCCCCAGAGCTCGAGGGTGGGGAGGACGCCGAGGTAGCCTTCGCACAAGGTGACGAAGGCGGACAGCAGCACCACCGTGTTCGGGGTGAGGTGGTGTGGCTGAAGTTGGTAGAATTCGAGAAAGGAGCGGAAGAAGGCGATCGCGGGAAAGCCGATGCCCCGCAAGAAATGCGAGCGAAAGACCACCCGCTCGCCTTCCTCCGGCTCCGGCGTGATCTCTTTCGCCGGCGCGAGACGGACCCGCACCTTGTCCGCGCCGGGCAGCCGCCGCGTCTTGCGGAGGAACTCGACATGATCCTCATGGACGTTGGAGCCGTCCCAATCCCCGCCGTACTGCATCGCGGCGTAGGGCTGGCGAAGAATGAGCGCGGCGGCGGAGAATCGAGTGGTAGGACGGTGCGGCGGCGAGGCGCTGTTGCAAGAAAGGGCAGAAGGAAGAAGATGGCGGAGAGGAGGGGGCGTGCGAGCACCTGCCGCTTCCCCCCTCCCCCTACTTATAGCTTCGCACGGTGAAGCCGAGGAGGCGAGGCGTGGGGTGAGACGTGGGATTAACTGCACCCACTCCCCCCATGCCCCGCGATTATTACGCCCTAAAGGCGTGCCGAAACCGCCGCAGGAAGACGTGCGGGCGGCTTTGGGCCGCAGAGAATCCGCGCCTGGGCCCGGGCGCAGGAGTGGTGGGCCCCCAACCTACGGCGACGCCTCGTCGCGCGCGTGGGCTGGCAGGATTTTTAGCCAAGGGATGCCAGGTGTTTCGCAGGCGGCAAGTGGCCGGCCCGCGGCCCGGTGCACGCGCCGGCAGACTCCCGCCCTCCGACTTCAAAAAATTTCGCCAAGATGGCGCGCCTAGCCGAAGCCGGCTCCCAGCTGCCAGCTTGTCACGATAGGAAGCTGACCGAGCTTCTCGACTCCCACCCCACCTCAAAGCTCAATCAGCTTCGGGGACTACTGTCAGAGTAAATAGCCACGGGTAGCCTAACTGACTCCCCCTGGCTTCTCAAGAAATTATCAGGCCATTTGAGCCTTCAAGCATTCGAAGCACAGGGCCGCCTTCCCCCGGCCGGCTATCCCAGGGGCCGACTCTCAGAAGGCGACCCATTCCCAGAAACCTCCCCCAAGATAGCTACTGGATGGCCGACTCCAGGAAGCCGGCTCCTAAAGGACCGACTGCCAAAAGCCGACCATGAAGAACACCGACTCCCAAGAGCCGGTGTGAAGAGCGCCGACTCCAAGAAGCCGGCCAAGACCGCACCCACCAAAACTATGCCCACATAACGGAGATAAGACGGGGCGTGGCCACAGTACAGCCCACTACCCCCGAATCCCGAAGCAGGCATGGCCACAGGACGCCGTACGGGTCAGCCATCTCCCGTCCGGCGCGGCACTGTAGCCATGTTGGCCTCGACGTCATCCACGACAGACGCCAGTACGGCCCGTGGGCGGCGGGCCCCTTTAGCCAGAGAGATGCTCGAAGACAGCCCGACCTCCCCTAGTCGGCCCGGGGCGTAGCCGGCCCCCAGAAGCCGGCTACCCCCCTCCCTCGAAATATGTGCCACATTAAGGAGACAAGACGAGGTAAGGCTACAGTGAGAGCCCACAAGGCGGCACACTGTAGCCACGCTTACCTCGACAAAGCCCTCGTCATCAGGGGCGAGGCTACAGTGACCAGCCGCCGACAAGACCCCCAAGTGGTGGGGCCGGCCTGTCGACCAAGAGGCCGGCAGCCGGCGGAACCCACCAGTCGGCGGGCCCCAATGGCTGGCGGAGAAGCCGGCGAACACAGACACTGATGGCTGGGACCCGCGCCCAGCCGGATTACAATTGTACCCCCGGGAGGTAGGCCTATATAAACCCCCCGGGGCACCCATGCAAAGGGTTGGTCTCAAAGAGTTACACACACACCATATAGAGAGGAAAGTGAGAGCTAGCCTTGCTCTTCTTCTCCCTCGAATCCGACAGCTCAAGGAGCACTTGTAGCTACTCGTTTTGATCTAGTGATCATGCGGAGACCCCGCAGAGCAGGACTAGGGGTGTTATCTCCACGGAGAGCCCCGAACCTGGGTAAGATTCGCCGGCGTGCATGTCTTCGCCTCATCCCATTTCCAGGCACCGGCGACGTCTTACTGGCTCCCACAATGAGAAGCCACCCATTGGCATATGTCGCACCTACCACCCGACACCATCACCATCCAGCAAGCCTACGATGGAATTACTCACGCACGGCGGTGAGCATCATGAGATTGGTGATGGAGGATGGTTTATGATGACGACTGCGACGGATTCCCCTCTCCGAAGCCCCGAACGGACTCCAGATCAGCCCTCCCGAGAGGTTTTAGGGCTTGGCGGCAGCTCCATATCGTAAAACGCGATGAATCCTTCTCTCTGATTTTTTTCTCCCCGAAAGTGAATATATGGAGTTGGAGTTGAGGTCGGTGGAGCAACAGGGGGCCCACGAGGCAGGGGGCGTGCCCCCCACCCTCGTGGACAGGTGGAGGCCCCCTGACGTGGATTCTTCTTCCAGTATTTTTATTATTTTCCAAAAATAACTTCCGTAGAGTTTCAGGTCATTCCGAGAACTTTTGTTTCTGCACATAAATAACACCATGGCAATTCTGCTGAAAACAGCGTCAGTCCGGGTTAGTTCCATTCAAATCATGCAAGTTAGAGTCCAAAACAAGGGCAAAAGTGTTTGGAAAAGTAGATATGACGGAGACGTATCAAACCGTTCCAACCCACCAAAGCTATGCCCACATAACGGAGATAAGACGGGGTGTGGCCACAGTACAGCCCACTACCCCCGAATCCCGAAGCAGGCATGGCCACAGGACGCCGTACGGGTCAGCCATCTCCCGTCCGGCGCGGCACTGTAGCCATGTTGGCCTCGATGTCATCCATGACAGACGCCAGTACGGCCCGTGGGCGGCGGGCCACTTTAGCCAGAGAGATGCTCGAAGACAGCCCGACCTCCCCTAGTCGGCCCGGGGCGTAGCCGCCCCCAGAAGCCGGCTACCCCCTCCCTCGAAATATGTGCCACATTAAGGAGATGGCTACAAGTGCCAAAAGACTGGACATTACGCCAATGAATGTCCTGAAGCTAAGAATGGAAACGGCAATGGAAGTTCTAGGAAGAAGCCCAACCCTTTCAACATGGGACAAGTGAACCACGTTAACGTGGAGGATGTTGAAGCCCAGCCAGATGCAGTAATAGGTAAGTTTTTGGTTAAGTCATTTACTGCAGTCGTTCTTTTTGATACTGGTGCATCGCATTCATACATATCAAGGGGATTTGTGGATAAGTATAAACTGCCCACCAAAGTTCTTAGAACACCTATGTTAGTGAGCTCGCCAGGAGCAGAGTATATGGCAAGCCAAGGATGTTTTCAGATGCCATTGACCATAGGTAGGCATGTTTTCCCCTCAGATCTGATAATTTTGGAGTCGCAAGGTTTGGATGTGATTCTGGGTATGGATTGGCTATCGATGTATGGAAGAAAGATCGATTGCGCCAGTAAGTCGATTTTGCTCACCACCCCAGAAGGAAGAAGGATCAAGTATGTATGCCGGCATGTGCCGTATAGGACTCAAGTAAATTCCTTATCAAGAGTTGTACAGGAGGAAGTACCAGTGGTGAAGGATTTCCCGGATGTATTTCCAGAAGAGTTGCCAGGCATGCCACCGGATAGAGACATTGAGTTTTTTATTGAGCTTTTGCCAGGCACAGGGCCAATATCTAAGAGACCGTACAGAATGCCCGCAAAGGATTTGGAGGAAATTAAGAAGCAGATCAAGGAGTTACTGGATAAAGGTTATATTCGCCCAAGTTCATCACCTTGGGGATCACCAGTGCTTGTAGTGGAGAAGAAGGATGGATCATTGAGGATGGTTGTTGATTATCGAGGATTGAATGAGGTGACGATCAAGAACAAGTACCCACTGCCAATGATCAATGATTTGTTTGATCAGCTGGAAGGAGCTCAGGTGTTTTCCAAGATCGATCTGCGATCAGGGTACCACCAGTTGAAGATTTGAGAGCAGGATATACCTAAGACAGCTTTTACCACGAGGTACGGGCTATATGAGTATACCATTATGTCATTTGGCCTGACTAACGCACCTGCCTACTTTATGAACATAATGAACAAGGTGTTTATGGAGTTTTTGGATAAGTTCGTTGTGGTGTTCATTGATGATATGCTGGTCTACTCGAAGAATGAAGAGGAGCATAAAGAGCATTTGCGTTTAGTACTTGGGAAGCTCAGAGAACATCAGCTATACGCCAAGTTCAGCAAGTGTGAGTTTTGGTTGAAGGAAGTTGGATTCCTTGGACATGTTATATCCGGAGAAGGAATAGCGGTAGACCCCACCAAAGTTGTCACTGTGACAAATCAGGAGGCACCCACGTCAGTTGGAGAGATACAGAGTTTTCTTGGACTCGCAGGATACTACCGAAGGTTCATTGAGAATTTCTCAGAGATTGCAAAGCCTATGACGAAGTTGTTAAAGAAGGACACCAAGTTCAAATGGACTGAGGAATGTGAGGCCAGTTTTCAGGAGTTGAAGAAACGCTTGCTTACATCAACAGTGTTGATTCTGCTAGATCAACGCAAGGATTATGAAGTGTATTGCGACGCTTCTCGTCGAGGACTTGGAGCCGTACTTATGCAGGAGGGAAGAGTTGTTTCATATGCCTCACGACAGCTTAAACCCCATGAGTTAAATTATGCTATGCATGATTTGGAGTTAGCAGCCGTAGTGCATGCGTTGAAGACTTGGAGACATTTTCTCATCGGAAACCATTGTAAGGTATACACGGATCACAAGAGTTTGAAGTATATCTTCACGCAGAAGGAGTTGAATCTCAGGCAGAGGAGATGGTTGGAACTCATTAAGGATTATGATATGAAGTTGCATTATCATCCCGGAAAGGCTAACGTAGTAGCCGATGCGTTGAGCCGCAAGAGTCATGTCAATACACTCATGACCGGAGAGTTACCCAAGGAGTTAGCAGAGGATCTTCACGAGCTATGTTTGGAGATAGTTCCGAGAGGCTATGTAGCAGCATTGGAGATTCAGTCTACTTTGATGGATAAGATCAGAGAAGCTCAGAAGATGGACAAGGAGATTGCCGAGATAAAGGAAAGGATGAGCAAAGGAAAGGCTAAAGGATTTCGTGAGGATGAGCACGATACCTTATGGTTTGAGGACCGCGTTTATGTGCCAAATGATCAGGAGATCAGGAAGCTGATTTTGCAGGAGGCCCATGATTCGCCATATTCGATTCACCCAAGAAATACTAAAATGTACCTGGATTTGAAGGATAGTTTCTGGTGGACCGGAATGAAGAAGGATATTGCGGAGTATGTAGCAGTTTGTGATGTGTGTCAGAGAGTGAAGGCAGAGCATCAGAAGCCAACAGGATTGCTACAACCATTGCCGATACCCGAATGGAAGGGGGACAAGCTAGGCATGGATTTTATCACGGGATTGCCTAGGACTCGTTCAGGCTATGACTCGATATGGGTTGTAGTCGATCGTTTGACCAAAATAGCTCATTTCATCCAAGTGAAGACCACTTACACCAGTGCTAAGTTGGCAAAGGTATACATGACCAGGATCGTATGTCTGCATGGAGTTCCGAGGACCATTGTATCAAATAGAGGAACCCAGTTTACCTCAAAGTTTTTGTCAGATGCATGAAACTTTGGGAACCATGCTAGAGTTCAGTACAGCTTTTCACCCGCAGACAGATGGACAAACTGAGAGAGTCAATCAGATTTTGGAGGACATGTTGAGAGCTTCTGCGCTAGATTATGGATCTAGTTGGGACGACAATTTGCCTTACGCAGAGTTCTCTTACAACAACAGCTATCAAGCTAGTTTGAAGATGGCCCCTTTCGAAGGATTGTATGGAAGGAGGTGCAGGACACCGTTGTTGTGGGATGAAGTTGGAGACCGACAGTTGTTTGGACCAGATTTAATTAAAGAGTCTAAAGAGAAGGTTAAGCTGATTCGCGATAGACTCAAGGTAGCCCAGTCCAGGCAGAAGAGCTATGCGGATTCTAAACGCAAGGAGATAGTTTACGAAGTTGGAGACAGAGTGTATCTTCGTGTATCACCACTCCGAGGAGTGAAGCGCTTTGGAGTTAAGGGAAAGTTAGCACCACGTTTTGTGGGACCATACAAAGTTTTGGAACGTATGGGAGAAGTTGCTTACAAGTTGGTATTGCCTGAAGGATTGTCAGGAGTTCACGATGTGTTCCACGTTTCTCAGTTGAAGAAGTGCCACGCAGAGATTGCTAATATTCCTCTGAGAGATACAGTGCCACTGGAAGCGATTCAGTTGGATACCAATTTGACCTACGAGGAGAAACCAGTCAAGATTCTCGAGTTTGCCAGCCGAGTTACACGCAGCAAAGTTATCAAGTTTTGCAAGGTTCAGTGGAGCCACCATACCGAAGATGAAGCCACCTGGGAACGAGAGGAAGACCTACGGAAGGATCACCCTCACCTATTTTCTAGCCAACCCGAATCTCGAGGGCGAGATTCATCTTAAGGGGGTAGGTTTGTAACATCCCAAATTTTCAATTTGGAATGTTATACATTAGGTCATCATTGCATATCATATTTTATTGCACTTTGGCTTGATCCTAGAAATTCTACAAAACTCAAGGACGCACGGAGAGAGTTGGGGATTTCGTTATTTTCATATTTGAGTTTTCTCAAATTTTGAAAAGAGGATCGTTTGATTTTAACTATTCTCTCTTCGAATATTTCTTTTATGAAAATAAAAGAGAGGGGATAAAATGACTTCCCCAAAATAAAGAAATATTGGAGATCTACTATTAAAATCAAATAAGATTTTTATTCGAAGTTTTATCACTATTTTATTTGAATTATGATAAATATGCGTTTTTCAAAATTGCATTAGAGGACCAAATAAATGTTCACCTTCTCCGGTAGATTTTTAGAGGACGGGGAAAATTTATTTCAGGATTTTTGGAGTCCGTTCAGTATTTCTTTTATTCATTTTTCTGCGTAGAATTATTTAAAAAAAAGTCAACCGACTTACCGGGCCGTGTCCGACCTGGACACTGCGCCCGGGCGGCTTTATAAGCCGAGGCCCGCGACCCCGAGGCCCAAGTCGCCAGCCCCGCCCAAACCCTAGCCCTACCGCCGCTAGCGCCGCCGCCGCCGCGCGCTGCTTCTGCCGTTGCCGCCGCTCGCCGCCGAAGCCGCCGCCGCCGCCGGACGCCGCCCCGCTGCCGGAGCCGCTCGCCGCCTCGTCGACCGCCGGAGGTAACCACTACCGCCGTCGGTTTTCGCGAGAAAACCGATCGTTTTTTTCGAAACCCTAGATCCCTTTTTTATTTAGATCGGTTTTTCTTGGTTTAGTTATTTAGCGAACGCCCGTTCGTACGTTCGTTTTAACGAACGGTTTTCACCGTTTAGCCGCAGACAGCGAACGTTCTTTCGTTAGCCTGTTCGTCAGTTTTTCTTTTTCTCGGATTTTTCACGATTATTTTCGATCGCGATTTCTGATCCGATTTTCGTTTTAGTTTATCTTTTCGCTCGTTTATCAGAATCAGGAAATTCAAGCGCCTAGAGTTTCGTCTCGAAGCCCTCTTTCTGTTTAATCAACTTAAACAAGTTTTTGCTAGTGTAAAATTTGACTTTAGTCCAGATTAGTAATCGAAGCTTGTTTCTTTCGCAGTTCGAGTTTCGTTGCTTCGTTTGATTTGATTCTTTTTGCAAACCGGAGTTCTTAAGTTGAACTTTTTGGTTAGATCTTCTTATTTGAGTTTTACCCATGCATCTTGCTTAATTGCTTATTGTATGCTTGTTTGTTTGTGATAGAGTACCCGGAGTGCGAAGCGTGCTACTACGAGTCTCTAGGTTTCACGGATCATCACCAAGGCAAGTAACACTTTGATCATACCTTTTTACTACCCAGTTTTATTGCATTAGATCAATCCTCAAACAATTGCATGGTTAGGATCTGATTAAATTGTGGGTTTGGGAAGTAGATGAGGTAGTACCTATTCACCTGTTTATTATCAAACCTATGGGAGTTACTTCTACGTTGCTTATATTGCTATGCTATGCTCGTAGACGTGGTTTGGGTTTGAGTGTATTCATGACAGATGTGATTATTGTTAATTAATGGTTAACTTAAGGTGGCAACTTTAATACACATCTGGGTGGATTGAGGCACCTGGGGAACCCGGTGTTGCCTGTATTTTTGGAAATCCCGGGGTACCGTGTGATTCTCCTATGGACTGCCACCCAGGCTCAAAGGGATCATAAGATTATTCATGCTAGAAACTTCCGTGTGCAGCCACATGCCATTATGGGCTCTGGCATAGTTGAGTAAGTTGTGGGAAACCTTTCCATGATGGGCTAGCAGATGTAGAGGATTGTAGGTGTACCGGCCTATCTATCGGTTAAGGGGACCTCTTCGGAAAGACTGTGCCTCGGTCATCCGTTTCTCAAACATTATGCAGTGCGAGAAATCCAACTGAGGAGATCGAGTCTTGTGGGGAAAAGTGCGCAAACCTCTGCAGAGTGTACAAACTAATCATGGTTAGCCGTGTCCCCGGTTATGGACATCTTGAGTATCTAGTTCTTGGATTATCATGTGGATCTCATCACTCTTAATATAATTTGATTGGGTTTAATGATGATGCTTAATTGGTATTGAGTTGGGTGAACCTTCTCAATGTTTAACAACCACCATGATAGTTAAATAAAATTTATTCCTTTGTTGTAGGGAAAAATTGGCTTTCCGCAAAACATATTAACCATACAGCCTCCACCAGCCATATATGCATGTAGTGATAGCATTATTCTGTTCATTACTCTTTTGTGTTGCCTTGCCAGCATATTCCATGTGCTGACCTGTTTCGGGCTGCAACGTATCATGTTGCAGACTTTTCAGACGACGAGTAAGGAGCCATAGGTCGTTGTCTTTCACTCAATGATGTCGTTGGAGTTGATGGACTCACTTTATCTTCCAAGCCTTCCGCTGTTATCGTTTTAGTTGGCCTTAAGCCATATTTATTGTAATAAGTTCTCTTTTGAGACATTCGATGTAATAAGTGTGTGATTGCTACTCCGTTATAAATCCTTCAAGTACTGCGCGTGTCAGCATTACCGATCCAGGGATGACACTGATGCACAGAGATCAGACTGTTTGAGGTCTTGTCGCTACACTTCATCTGGGCCAGAGCCTTCACCATATCGGCGGCAGCGGAGGCGAGGTGTTCCTCCGGGTCAACATGCACAGCGGGCATCGCGCCATGGACCGCCATCAGCTCCTAGCGGTGGGGATTTGGAGGCATGAGGATGTTTCGCATGCGCCATTTAAGCAATTAGGCCGGGGACGTGATAGAGGTTGGTGGGTTACCTGACTGGATCCGAGCAGAACGTAGATGTGGTTGAAGCTCTGGTTGCGGCGGCGGCGGTTTGAGATGTCGGTAGGGGAGGCGCGAGGGGGGATATTGAGGGTGGGAATGTGGTTGGAGGAATAAATTCTGAAATCGCTCGCCTAATGAAAATTTCGCTGCGAAACTTGAAACTTGGGCGGGGGAAACACACAACGCAGATGAAGCGCGTAAAATACTCGTGTGCGAGAAAAAAGAAAGTTGGCAGATCCCGTCTCCAAAAAATGTAAACGTGTACTTGATTTTTTTGGTCAATGGTACGCCTGGTTTATTAGGAAACATCGCACAAGTAACTGACTTATGGATCATTAACGCAAAAAAACGCAGACGGGTATGGCATAGAACCCGTGTGTTTTGTGATCTTCTAATGATTAATGCAAAAAACGCACACGGGCACACATGCTAATGAACGCTCAAAGCCCTCAAAGGATGCTCTTACCGACATTGTACGTTAATACTACAAACTTAAAGAACTACTGGTAATTTTCTCTAATACTACAAACTTAAACTACTTCTCACATGCTGCCATCGGGCCATGTTGGCCAGACGCCGGCGTTCTCCTTCCTAGCCTTGTAGGCGGCAGCCCACCGTGCTTCGATCTCCGCCAAGCTCTCCTCAGCACGGCATGCGGCCTCTTTTTTCTTGCGACGGCGGGACTCTCTTTTCTTGACTGCTTTCTTCCTTTTCCGCTCCTTCTGTGCGGCTTTGGCCGCCTCTAGATCCACCACCCATTTGGCCATGGCAGCCTCAAAGTCCAACCATGTAACTGTCTGGCCGTCGGCGGCGATGAACCAGCGCGGCGAGATACCATCGCTTCCTTACCATGTGTGCGGTCGCGGGCGGCGAGGAACGCGGCGCAGCGGGATGCCATCGCTTCTTACCAGTTACTGTGCGCCGCGGTGCCATGGATGATGCCTGGAGTGAGCTCTGGGACGGAGGGACCGGGCAGCCGTACAGTGCTGTGGTATTCAAGAGCTCAACGACAAATGACAATAGAAATTTGGCTTCCCTCACAAATTTGCTCATTCATTATCACACACGGTTCATCTCCGTCGCTTCCGGAAAAAGTGTGGGCTGAGCCTATTGTGTGTTGCGTTATGATTGGCCGGAACCCCAGCCACGCGGATCGTGTGTGTGCACCGTAGGACACGCCGCGATCGAACGGCAATCCACGTCCCTCACATCACACCCGTGCACCTATAGCTGGATTGGATTTATATGCGCTAAATGCCTAGAAAATGCACATAATCCCCTAAATATGGTAAATGAGCCCGGAAAAATGCCAAATTTGAACACGGTGATTTGTAGGGTGTATGTTCGTCGTAGAAAAAAACTCCAGGGCAAAGAACGAAGAAAATTTGGATTCCCATTTAATCTTGGTGATTTCCCTCTCGAAAGCATGGAACTTCTTTGGTGATGGTTCGATTTATGAGGGGCGTGCATGACGACGTAAGCCAAACCTTCTCAAATTTTTACCAGGGCATGGTGAGGTCATACCATGGCACACCATGCAAGGCGTCATGTTTTTCAAGCATTTATTTCATTTTTTCTATAGTTGAAAACCCAATAAACAAACGTTTGCGGTTGACTATTGCCACACATTTCATCGAAATATTTGTCCCTTCCTTCTAAAAGGCATGAGAATATACTAAATGGCACGAGCATGGTTTTCCAGGCCGTTCTTGTGCACCCTTTCATGCACCGATTGTTTGAACTTGAATTATGTGCATTAATGCCTAGGAAATGCACATAATCCCCTAAATATGGCAAATGAACCCAGAAAAGTGCCAAATTTGAACACAGTGATTTGCAGGTTGTATATTCATTGTAGAAAAAAAACTCGTGGACAAAGGACAAAGGAAATTTGGATCCCCCTTCATTCTTGGTGATTTCCCCCTCGAAACCATGAAACTTCCTCGGTGATGGTTCGATTTATGAAAGGCGTGCATTACGACATAAGGAAAACATTCTCCAATTTTTATCAGGGCATGGTGAGGCCATATGTCACAACCCTAGAATAATTCTTGAAATTACTGGCATTGCATCCATGCATCATGTCTAAATTCTAAAAGTTGAACTGAGGAAATTTGAAAGCCTCAAAAATTTAATTAAAGGAAGGGCAAAGAACCCTAAAAATTGCATTTAATGAACCCAAAATGCTCTTCATTGATGTTTGATATTTTTGGCAATGGTCTTGATCCAAACCAAAAATAATGAACATTTTTAAAGAATAATTTTGGGCACTGATTTTAAATCATATTGTATATTGAATTTGAATTATATTCATATAACTAGAATATATCTTCAAATGCTCCTGAAATAATTTGTGGGCATGTGGCTAGGTCCATGTCTGCAACATAAAATATTTTAGAAAGATTTGGCATGAGTTTGAATTCTATTTTGAATTTAAAGAGTGGTAAATAAATAAGTAAAAGAAAACAAAACAGAAAAATAAAACAGAGCAGAAACTCACCTGACTTACCTGACCCAGTGGAGAAGGCGGCCCAGCCCACCAGGGGCATGCCTGTCTTCTACCCCATGCCAGCTCACGAAGCAGCTCGGTGGCGAGCGCCGACGTCGCGCTTGGCCACCTCCTGCCTGGTTGCCTCCCTCCCAGATCCTCTGGATGACGCCACGCACTCCCCCTCGACCCCCTGCACCTCTCCCCACTCTCCCAGGACCCCATCCCCTCCCCTGGCTCTCTCCCTCGCCCAGCTGAACGAGCTCGTCGCTGCCGCTTACCGATGTCGCGCCCACCGGCGTCCCCGTGCCCACCCGCCGTGCCTGGAAGGTCATCCGTCGAGCACTTCATCTCTGAACTGAAGCCGGGGACCCTGGATGCCCTGCGGCCTCGTCACCCTCGCCATCTTCCTCGTCTGCCCCGACGGCCGCCGTCGATCGATTCGCGGCAACCAGCGCGTCCCCGAGCCCGCTGACCTACTATGCTGCTTCCCTGTGAGCTCCTGATCTTCTCCCTTTGCTCGCCCCTCCATTCTTGTGCCCAGCTGCCTCCCGCCATGGCCGCAAGCTTCTGCCGCCGGCCGTGATGTCGCCGTGGCTACTGATACGTCTCCAACGTATCTATAATTTTTTATTGTTCCATGCTATATTATATTCTGTTTTGGATGTTTAGTGGGCTTTATTATACACTTTTATATTATTTTTGGGACTAACCTATTAACCGGAGGCCCAGGCCAAATTGTTGTCTTTGCCTATTTAAGTGTTTCGAAGGAAAAGAATATCAAACGGAGTCCAAACGGAATGAAACCTTCAGGAACGTGACTTTCGGAACAAACGTGATCCAGAGGACTTGGAGTCTACGTAAAGCAATAAACGAGGAAGGCACAAGGCAGGGGGCGCGCCTACCCCGTGGGCGCGCCCTCCACCCTTGTGGGGCCCTCGTTGCTCCACTGACATACTTCTTCCTGATATATATACCCATATACCCAGGAAACATCAGATACAGAGCCAAAACCCTATTTCCACCGCCGCAACCTTCTGTACCCGTGAGATCCCATCTTGGGGCCTTTTCCGGCGCTCCGCCGGAGGGGGCATTGATCACGGAGGGCTTCTACATCAACACCATAGCCTCTCCGATGATGTGTGAGTACCTCAGACCTTCGGGTACATAGTTATTAGCTAGATGGCTTCTTCTCTCTCTTTGGATCTCAATACAAAGTTCTCCTCGATCTTCTTGGAGATCTATTCGATGTAATCTTCTTTTGTGGTGTGTTTATCGAGATCCGATGAATTGTGGGTTTATGATCAAGATTATCTATGAACAATATTGAATCTCCTCTGAATTCTTTTATGTATGATTGGTTATCTTTGCAAGTCTCTTCGAATTATCAGTTTGGTTTGGCCTACTAGATTGATCTTTCTTGCAATGGGAGAAGTGCTTAGCTTTGGGTTCAATCTTGCGGTGCTCGATCCCAGTGACAGAAAGGGAAACGACACGTATTGTATTGTTGCCATCGAGGATAAAAAGATGGGGTTTATATCATATTGCATGAGTTTATCCCTCTACATCATGTCATCTTACTTAACGCATTACTCTGTTCTTATGAACTTAATACTCTAGATGCATGCTGGATAGCGGTCGATGTGTGGACTAATAGTAGTAGATGCAGAATCGTTTCGGTCTACTTGTCACGGACGTGATGCCTATATACATGATCATACCTAGATATTCTCATAACTATGCTCAATTCTATCAATTGCTCGACAGTAATTCGTTTACCCACCGTAATACTTATGCTCTTGAGAGAAGCCACTAGTGAAACCTATGGCCCCCGGGTCTATCTTCCATCATATTAATCTCCCGTCAGCAAGCTATTTCTGGCGTCGTTTATTTTGCTTTCTTTACTTTTAGTCTTTATCATAAAAATACCAAAAATATTATCTTATCATATCTATCAGATCTCACTCTCGTAAGTGACTGTGAAGGGATTGACAACCCCTTTATCACGTTGGTTGCGAGGTTCTTATTTGTTTGTGTAGGTGCGTGGGAATCGCGCGTGGTCTCCTACTGGATTGATACCTTGGTTCTCAAAAACTGAGGGAAATACTTACGCTACTTTACTGCATCACCCTTTCCTCTTCAAGGGAAAACCAACGCAGTGCTCAAGAGGTAGCAAGAAGGATTTCTGGCGCCGTTGTCGGGGAGTCTACGCACAAGTCAAGACATACCAAGTACCCATCACAAACTCTTATCCCTCGCATTACATTATTTGCCATTTGCCTCTCGTTTTCCTCTCCCCCACTTCACCCTTGCCATTTTATTCGCCCTCTCTTTTCCGCTCGCCTTTCTTTCGCCATGTCTGAATCAAAAAGGGTTAGGGGTTCTCTCCCGGGTTTTAGTACCTTGGATAACCCCTCTGTCCTCTCTAAGCTCATAAACAATGATGCTATAGAAAGACCTACCGGGGTCATCAATGAAAGTCTGAATAATTTTGATGAAGATGATTTCGGAATATTTTGTTATTTACTTGATGAGTCTTTGAAAGATGCTTGGGATAGGTTACTAAGAATTCGGGCTAGCTTTGTACCCCTATATCAAATTGAAATATACTTAAAAAGCTTTTATGTTGCCTTACCTTCGTCATTTAAGCATGTCTTAGACTCTATTTTTGAAGAAGGTTTTCTTGAAGGAGATGCCATAGATACATATGAAAAGATGAAAACTATATTTGGGCACCCCATGAATGAGAAGGTCGATTCTCCCTCTCTTTTGCTCTCTTATCAAAACGAAACTATCAAAGGGATAAAGGCTAGCTTAGATGCAAATTTTCGTAACGTGCTTAATCTTTCTTCCACCATTAATGGCCATGTGCTCTATCAGAATAGAAAGATTAATGCTATAGATAATAAGGTTTCCCTTTTCTTCCCTAATACCAAAGATGGCAATACCTAGATCTATCCTTGCTTTTATGCCTAGCTAGGGGCGTTAAACGATAGCGCTTGTTGGGAGGCAACCCAATTTTATTTTAGTTTTTTTTTTGCTTTTTGCTTCTGTTTAAGAATAAATCTTTGATCTAATATCTGGCTAGATTAGTTTTTGTGTTTTAATTAGTGTTTGTGCCAAGTTAAACCTATAGGAACTTCATGGATGATAGTTATTTGATCTTGCTAAATTCCAGAAACTTCCTGTTCACGAAAACAATTGTTAAAAATCACCAGAACGTGATAAAATACTGATTCCAATTGCAGCAGATCAATAAACAAATTATATAGGACGTCCTATTTTGGTAGAATTTTCTGATTTCCAGAAGTTTGCGTTAGTTACAGATTTCTACAGACTGTTCTGTTTTTGACAGATTCTGTTTTTCGTGTGTTGTTTGCTTATTTTGATGAATCTATGGCTAGTAAAATAGTTTATAAACCATAGAGACATTGGAATACAGTAAGTTTAACACCAATATAAATAAATAATGAGTTCATTACAGTACCTTGAAGTGGTGTTTTGTTTTCTTTTGCTAACGGAGCTCACGAGATTTTCTGTTGAGTTTTGTGTTGTGAAGTTTTCAAGTTTTGGGTAAAGATTTGATGGATTATGGAACAAGGAGTGGCAAGAGCCTAAACTTGGGGATGCCCATGGAATCCCAAGGTAATCTAAGGACACCAAAAAGCCAAAGCTTGGGGATGCCCCGGAAGTCATCCCCTCTTTCGTCTTCGTCTATCGGTAACTTTACTTGGAGCTATATTTTTATTCACCACATGATATGTGTTTTGCTTGGAGCGACTTGTATGATTTGAGTCTTTGCTTTTTAGTTTACCACAATCATCCTTGCTGTACACACCTTTTGAGAGAGACACACATGATTCGGAATTTATTAGAATACTCTATGTGCTTCACTTATATCTTTTGAGTATAGTTTTTGCTCTAGTGCTTCACTTATATCTTTTAGAGCATGGTGGTGGATTTGTTTTATAGAAACTATTGTTCTCTCATGCTTCACTTATATTATTTTGAGAGTCCTACAAAACAGCATGGTAATTTGCTTCAATCATGAATTTGGTCCTAATATAATAGGCATCCAAGATTAGTAAAAAAAATCTTATGAGTGTGTTGAATACTATGAGAAGTTTGATGCTTGATAATTGTTTTGAGATATGAAGATGGTGATATTAGAGTCATGCTAGTTGAATGGTTATGAATTTGATAAATACTTGTGTTAAAGTTTGTGATTCCCGTAGCATGCACGTATGGTGAACCGTTATGTGATGAAGTCGGAGCATGATTTATTTATTGATTGTCTTCCTTATGACTGGCGGTCGGGGACGAGCGATGGTCTTTTCCTACCAATCTATCCCCCTAGGAGCATGTGCGTAATACTTTGCTTTGATAACTTGTAGATTTTTTCAACAAGTATATGAGTTCTTTATGACTAATGTTGAGTCCATGGATTATACGCACTCTCATCCTTCCACCATTGCTAGCCTCTCTAATACCGCGCACTTCTCGCCGGTATCATACACCCACCATATACCTTCCTAAAAACAGCCACCATACCTACCTATTATGGCATTTCCATAGCCATTCCGAGATATATTGCCATGCAACTTACCACCGTTCCGTTTGCTATGACACGCTTCATCATTGTCATATTGCTTTGCATGATCATGTAGTTGACATCGTATTTGTGGCAAAGCCACCGTTCATAATTTTTATACATGTCACTCTTGATTCATTGCATATCCTGGTACTCCGCCGGAGGCATTCACATAGAGTCATATTGTTGTTCTAAGTATTGAGTTGTAATTCTTGAGTTGTAAGTAAATAAAAGTGTGATGATCATCATTATTAGACCATTGTCCCAAGTGAGGAAAGGATGATGGAGACTATGATTCCCCCACAAGTCGGGATGAGACTCCGGATGAAAAAAAAAGAGAAAGGCCATATAGAAAAAGAAGGACCAAAAAAGAGAGAAAAAGAGAGAAGGGACAATGCTACTATCCTTTTTCCACACTTGTGCTTCAAAGTAGCACCATGATCTTCATGATAGAGAGTCTCCTATGATATCACTTTCATATACTAGTGGGAGTTTTTCATTATAGAACTTGGCTTGTATATTCCAATGATGGGCTTCCTCAAAATGCCCTAGGTCTTCATGAGCAAGCGAGTTGGATGCACACCCACTTAGTTTCTTTTGTTGAGCTTTCATATACTTATAGCTCTAGTGCATCCGTTGCATGGCAATCCCTACTCACTCGCATTGATATCTATTAACGGGCATCTCCATAGCCCGTTGATACGCCTAGTTGATGTGAGACTATCTTCTCCTTTTTTGTCTTCTCCACAACCACCATTCTATTCCACATATAGTGCTATGTCCATGGCTCACGCTCATGTATTGCGTGAAGATTGAAAAAGTTTGAGAACATCAAAAGTATGAAACAATTGCTTGGCTTGTCATCGGGGTTGTGCATGATTAAATATTTTGTGTGATGAAGATAGAGCATAGCCAGACTATATGATTTTGTAGGGATAACTTTCTTTGGCCATGTTATTTTGAGAAGACATAATTGCTTAGTTAGTATGCTTGAAGTATTATTATTATTATGTCAATATTAAACTTTTATCTTGAATCTTTCGGATCTGAATATTCATACCACAAATAGGAGAATTACATTGAAAATTATTCTAAGTAGCATTCCACATCAAAAATTCTGTTTTTATCATTTACCTACTCGAGGACGAGCAGGAATTAAGCTTGGGGATGCTTGATACGTCTCCAACGTATCTATAATTTTTTATTGTTCCATGCTATATTATATTCTGTTTTGGATGTTTAATGGGCTTTATTATACACTTTTATATTATTTTTGGGACTGACCTATTAACCGGAGGCCCAGACCAAATTGCTGTTTTTTGCCTATTTAAGTGTTTCGAAGGAAAAGAATATCAAACGGAGTCCAAACGGAATGAAACCTTCGAGAACGTGCTTTTCGGAACAAACGTGATCCAGAGGACTTGGAGTCTACGTAAAGCAATCAACGAGGAAGGCACGAGGCAGGGGGCGCGCCTACCCCCCTGGGCGCGCCCTCCACCCTCGTGGGGCCCTCGTTGCTCCACCGACGTACTTCTTCCTCCTATATATACCCATATACCCTAGAAACATCAGATGTAGAGCCAAAACCCTATTTCCACCGCCGCAACCTTCTGTACCGTGAGATCCCATCTTGGGGCCTTTTCCGGCGCTCCGCCGGAGGGGGCATTGATCATGGAGGGCTTCTACATCAACACCATAGCCTCTCCGATGAAGTGTGAGTAGTTTACCTCAGACCTTCGGGTACATAGTTATTAGCTAGATGGCTTCTTCTCTCTCTTTGGATCTCAATACAAAGTTCTCCTCGATCTTCTTGGAGATCTATTCGATGTAATCTTCTTTTGCGGTGTGTTTGTCGAGATCCAATGAATTGTGGGTTTATGATCAAGATTATCTATGAACAATATTTGAATCTCCTCTGAATTCTTTTATGTATGATTGGTTATCTTTGCAAGTCTCTTCGAATTATCAGTTTGGTTTGGCCTACTAGATTGATCTTTCTTGCAATGGGAGAAGTGCTTAGCTTTGGGTTCAATCTTGCGGTGCTCGATCCCAGTGACAGAAAGGGAAACGACACGTATTGTTTATATCATATTGCATGAGTTTATCCCTCTACATCATGTCATCTTACTTAACGCATTACTCTGTTCTTATGAACTTAATACTCTAGATGCATGCTGGATAGCGGTCGATGTGTGGACTAATAGTAGTAGATGCAGAATCGTTTCGGTCTACTTGTCACGGACGTGATGCCTATATACATGATCATACCTAGATATTCTCATAACTATGCTCAATTCTATCAATTGCTCGACAGTAATCCGTTTACCCACCGTAATACTTATGCTCTTGAGAGAAGCCACTAGTGAAACCTATGGCTCCCGGGTCTATCTTCCATCATATTAATCTCCCGTCAACAAGCTATTTCTGGCGCCGTTTATTTTGCTTTCTTTACTTTTAGTCTTTATCATAAAAATACCAAAAATATTATCTTATCATATCTATCAGATCTCACTCTCGTAAGTGACCGTGAAGGGATTGACAACCCCTTTATCACATTGGTTGCGAGGTTCTTATTTGTTTGTGTAGGTGCATTGGACTCGCGCGTGGTCTCCTACTGGATTGATACCTTGGTTCTCAAAAACTGAGGGAAATACTTACGCTACTTTACTGCATCACCCTTTCCTCTTCAAGGGAAAACCAACGCAGTGCTCAAGAGGTAGCAGCTACCGCTAGCAGAGCTCGTGCCCGAGCACCTCAACACGTTCCTGGAACTCCCAGGAAGCTAACCCACCCACCGGCATGTCCTACAGTGCACCGCAACGCCGACCCCGAGCTTGACCGAACTTCGGCCGCCGTGCTTCTCACCATCGGCGTCATTTCTGTGCACCCTAGCAACCGCCGCCTGCTGCGTTGAAAGTGCGCGAGCGTGCGCTTCACGTAGAGCCCCTCCGCCGCTCGAATGGTCGCCGGAGGAGGAATTTCGATGACCTCCGCCGCGACTGGCCTCGCCGGCGGCCTTAACTCCGGCTAAACACCGGTTAGGCACTAACCAAATGACCCCCTGGGTCGCTGACAAGTGGGCCCTGGCCCCTGCTAATTTTGGTTAAGTTTAGAATTTAACTTAATTAACCAACTGACTCACTGACGTGTGGGCCCAGCCATGCTGACACTTTAGTTAGGGTTAGCTTAATGCTAATTAACCCAGTTAACTAACTGTGCCACTGACGTGTGGACCCCACATGTCAGGTTGGACCAGTCAGCGCAGTTGACCTGCTGATGCAGGCATGACGCAGTGCTGACATAGTAATTGATTTTCTGGTTTTAAAATAAATCAGGAAATCCAGAAAAAGGCCTAAACTTCTAAAAAACATAGAAATTAATCTATAACTCCAATGGAAAAGATTTATATATGAAAAATGATCAGAAAAATCCAAAGAATCTATTTATGGCATTTTCATGCATGTTTGAACAACTTATACCTACTGATCAGGTCAAACTAATTAAATGGCATTTGAATAATCACATATGGAGTTTGAATTTGAATCCTGTAATCAAACCAACTCCATTTAAATTGTTGCTAGCTGCATTAGCCCAAATCACAGCATGTTGCCTTGTCATGATCATGCATCATATTGTTTCATTGCATTGATTGTGTTCTCTCTTGTTTTCCAGTGTTGTTCGCCCTCAGTAGAAGTTGTTTCGGCAATGTGATCGATGACATCGATGAAGAGCTTTATCATCTTCAGAAGTGCTAGGCAAGCAAAACCCCCTTGTTCATTCTGATACAATCCCTCTCTCTCGCTTCTGATCTCTTTTACTGCATTAGGACAACAACGATTCAACTGTTACATGCTGCGGTAGTTGAACCCCTTTCCTCTGCATGCCCTGTCATTGCCACAGTAAATAGATGAAACCCACTAGCATGAGTAGGAGTTGTTTGAGCCCTGATGTGCCTACTCATTCAGGCTTGTTGTCATGCCTGCTACTGCTTAGAGTTGAGTCAGGTCTGATTCATCGGGGATGAATTGGAATGTGGTGAACATGTCCTACTGTTGAGAGCTAAGTGTGTGAACACGATTTGGTAAAGGTAGCGGTGAGAGGCCATGTAGGAGTACATGGTGGGTTGTCTCATTCAAACCGTCCTCGGGAACTGAGTTTTGTGTTTGTGATCCATGAACAGCTACTACCACATGTTGGGCCCTAAAATATGACCCCGCTCGACTTATTAACCCCCCTTGTCCTCTGTCTAGGAGTTGCAAGTAGTTTCTGGTGTTTGTAGTATGCTGGAGGCCATGCGCAGCGCTGACCCGACGGGTGGGCTGTGATGCAGTAGGCACGTGGCACAGTGTACCGGGGCGCCCGTTTGGTGCCTCGGGAACCCTGCACACATCGTTCGGGGCTGTAGTGGAAACCTCGGCCGGACTCCCTGCGGATGGAACCTGAATAGGGGATAACCTGGACTAGGGACTTGTGTGGTTAGTCAGGTCATGGTCTACACCCACGTCGGCTTTCGCTTGAAGTCTGCCGAGCACATGTCGTGTGCAGACGCTAAGTGGTGGAAACATGTGTGAAGAAGTACACCCCTGCAGGGTTATAAATGATCTATTCGAATAGCTGCGTCAGCGGTAAAGGACTTCTGGGTTGCCTATACAGTTCATAGACAAGTGAAAGTGGATACTCTAAAATGCGCAAGATAAGCGTGAGATCTATGGATGGCCTCCTCGTATGGAGACGAGAGCGGATCCATAGTGGTGTATTTATATGGTGAATATGTGGACTCGTGTGCGCCACCTCAAAGAAGTTACTTGCAGTCGTAGTTCAGGATAGCCACCGAGTCAAAGCTCGCTTGCTGCAGTTAAACTCCACCACCCCTTTGTTGATACTGATGCATATGTAGCTAGTTCTGATGTATGTCTTGCTCGGTACATTTGTACTCGCGTTTGCTTAATTTATGTTTTTGCAGAGAGACTTCAGTCTCACTAGTAGTTCCGCGTGGACTTCGACGTTTAGCTTGTTACCTCAGCTACGATCTTGTACCCTTGGGAGGGTCTTGTAGATAGACAGGCTTCTCAGCCTTTTTCATTTGTAGTTGTCTGTACTCAGACATGTTATGCTTCTGTTGCTTGTATGTTCTGTATGTTGGGTCATGATACCCATGTTTGTAATATCTGGCTCCTCGGAGCCTATTGAATAAATACTTTGAGTCGTAGAGTTTTGTTGTGATGCCATGTTGTATTTGCACATATCGAGCATATTGTGTGTATGCTTTTGAAATGCTTGGTATGTGTGGGATCTGACAACCTAGTTGTTTATTCTTGGTATCCTCTCTTACTGGGAAATGTCTCCTAGTGCTTCCACTGAGCCATGGTAGCTTGCTACTGCTCCGGAGCACTTAGGCTGGCCAGCATGTGTCCTTCTTCGTTCATGTGTCTGTACCTTTAGGGAAATGTCACGCATTGTTCCCTTAGGTCCTTGTAGCTTGCTACGACTTGGGTTCATTGTTGATGACTGACACGTTCGTTGCTGGGTCATGTATGCCTGTCCCTGTAAGTTAGTGCCACTTTGGGTTTATGACTAGTCATGTTGGCCCGGGTTCTCTATCATATGGATGCTAGCGACACTATCATATACGTGAGCCAAAAGGCGCAAACGGTCCCGGGCTAGGTAAGGTGGCACCCGTGGGAATACCGTGCGTGAGGCCGCAAAGTGATATGATGTGTTACATGCTAGATCGGTGTGACTTAGGATCAGGGTCCTAACACCATATCATGGCACCACGCCAGGCGTCATGTTTTCCAACCATGTGTTTCATTTTTTGTATAGTTGTTAACCCAGTAAACGGCGCGTTTATGGTTGACTATTGCCACACATTTCCTTGAAATATCTGCCCATTCCTTGTAAAAGGCATGAGAATGTACTAAATAACACGAGCATGGTTTTCCAAACCGTTCTTGTGCACCTTTTCATGCACCGATTGTTTGAATTTGAATTATGTCCATTAATGCCTAGAAAATGCACATAATCCCATAAATATGGTAAATGAGCCCGGAGAAATGTCAAATTTGAACACGTTGCATTTGAGGCGGTGTGTTGATCATTGGGAAAAAACTGAATGACAAACTTGGACGAAAATTTGGATTCCCCTTCAATCTTGGGGATTTCCCTCTCGAAAGCATGGAACTTTCTCGGTGATGGTTCGATTTATGAATGGCGTGCATGACGACATAAGACAAACCTTCTCAAATTTTTACCAGGGCATGGTGAGGTCATACCATGGCACCATGCCAGGCGTCATGTTTTTCAAGCATTTATTTCATTTTTCAATAGGTTAAAACCCAACAAACAAACATTTGTGGTTGACTATTTCCACACATTTCATCGAAATATCTGTACATTCCTTGTAAAAGGCATGAGAATTTACTAAATGGCACGAGCATGGTTTTCCAGGCCATTCTTGTGCACCCTTTCATGCACCGATTGTTTGAACTTGAATTATGTGCATTAATGCCTAGGAAATGCACATAATCCCCAAAACATGGCAAATGGACCCAGAAAAGTGCCAAATTTGAACATGGTGATTTGCAGGTTGTATGTTCATCATAGGAAAAAAACTCATGGACAAAGGACAAAGGAAATTTGGATCCCCCTTCAATCTTGGTGATTTCCCCCTCGAAACCATGAAACTTCCTAGGTGATGGTTCAATTTATGAAAGGTGTGCATGACGACATTTTTACCAAGGCACGGTGAGGCCATACCATGGCACCACACCAGGCGTCATGTTTTCCAAGCATGTATTTCATTTTTGTATAGTTGTTAACCCAGTAAACGACGCGTTTATGGTTGACTATTGCCACACATTTCCTTGAAATATCTGCCCATTCCTTGTAAAAGGCATGAGAATGTACTAAATAGCACGAGCATGGTTTTCCGACCGTTCTTGTGCACCTTTTCATGCACCGGTTGTTTGAACTTGAATTATGTGCATAATTAATGCCTAGAAAATGCACATAATCCCCTAAATATGGTAAATGAGTTCGGAAAATGTCAAATTTGAACACGTTGCATTTGAGGCGGTATGTTGATTGTTGGAAAAAAAACTGAATGACAAACTAGGACGGAAATTTGGATTCCCCTTCAATCTTGGTGATTTCCCTCTTGAAATCATTGAACTTCCTCGGTGATGGTTTGATTTATGAAGGGCGTGCATGACGACATAAATCAAACCTTCTTAGCTTTTAACAAGGGCACGGTGAGGCCATACCATGGCATCATGTCAGGCGTCATGTTTTTCAAGCACGTATTTCATCGTTCTATAGTTGATAACCCAGTAAATGACGCATTTGTGGTTGACTATTGCCATGCATTCCATTGAAATCTCTGCCCATTCCTTGTAAAAGGCTTGAGAAATTACTAAATACTACGAGTATGGTTTTTCCAGACCGTTCTTGTGCAATTTTTCAAGCACCAATTGTTTGAATTTGAATTATGTGCATTGATGCCTATAAAATGCACATAATCCCCTAAATATTGTAAATGAACCCGGAAAAGTGTCGAATTTGACATGGTGATTACCAGGGTTTATGTTCATCATAGAAAAAAAACTCATGGATGAAGGACAAAGGAAATTTGGATTCCCATTCAATCTCGGTGATTTACTATCGCACACGATTCATCTCCGTCGCCTCTGCGAAGCGTGTGTGTTCACTCACACATGCAAAAGGAAAAAAGAAAAACCTCGCCCACTTCGTCCCCACTCACTCGCCGCGGACTCCTCCACAACTCTGCACCCTAAGCTCGACGGCTGTTGGCGGCGGGCGTAGGTCGCGCTCCAAACTGCACGGGATTTCGCCTCGACCGCTTTCGGCCTCCTATCTACACCGACATTCTAGACTCTGGTCGACTGGGATTTTCTACAGGATTGGGCCAGGGATTTTTCTCATGGAGATGGTAATCAACTTAGCAAAATATTCACTCATCTCATATCGCAGTCCGTCCGCCACTGTTAATCAACCGGCGGAAATCACCGTGGAATCATTTTCGTTCTAGCTAATTCGTGGGTGTTCATTCATGTGTCCATAGTGCGAGCACAAATCGGGCAACTGTGGTCATGGCCAGTCGGCCATGAAGTTCTATCTCACCATTCCGGATGACTTCAGGGAGCGCTCGGTATGTTCAATCTCAACCTACCACGGTCGGCATGGCCTAAATTTGTGAACATATACCGTCTGTTGCTACATTATCTATATATTTGCATCAAATATTTGTTACATTATCTATTTTTAATTCTATATTTTTGTACTTTGCTTTCATCTATATATTGATCTGTTCTATCAGTTACTCCCATATTTGCATCTTGCTCTGTTATTACAATATATCTAATTTACGATCTTAATTTTCATTTCAAGCAGTACATCCCTTGCTTTGCAAGAACAGGAGTAGAAGGAAATCTTGGGCTTTACTTTGCTGATGACTCTCAGGATGTCATATTGACAACGCAACATGGACTTACAATGATGGTTAGCGTAAAACTTGATAAAGATGGTCACTCCTATCTTAATGCGGACCTTTGGAGAAAAATGTCTAAGTGTTATGAACTGAAAGCTGGCAATAAAATTCTAGTGAGTGCACCATAGCCTGGTCTAATTAACATGGATGTTTACTTCCCCGACGTCATTAGCCGATCAAAGTCTGATCGAGGTTAGTGTTCTTTCAACTTTCTCCATGTTGTCATATTACTTAGCAAAATCGGGGTATTTGTTCTGACTAATTGATCACTATTTAAGCAACCAATTGTGATATCATATTCTGACTCCGTTCCTAGGCAGTAACAAATTCTATTTACCAATTTATGCGCACTATATATTCTCCTGCCATGTTTTGAATAAATAATACATTTCCACCTTTTAAGCAGGATATGTTGGATGCATAGTGAACGATCTGTATGTTACTAAGCGTACCAAATTTCACTGGAAGGACTTGAAGCATGACATAAACTTTGTTGATAATCTGACAGAGATAGCACAGCGTATGAACGCTGGATTTTGGATGGGATTAATTAGACCTATGGTGCACACACTGAACAAGACCAATTGTGTGCACAAAACACTGGTAAAAAGTCTTATTTTAATGTTGATGCTCATAAACTATATATATATCTTCAACGATATGTTACAATTGGTTTTTATTCTACATGTCAACAGAAATTGCCCCCTGTAGCAGTTCCTAGATCGATTTCCCGGCGTGGTCGAATTACACTTATGTCTGCTAATAACGCCAAAGTGATTGCAAGGTACTGCATTTCCCGCAGAAATGGAACCATTCAAATTAACAAGTTCTCTCTTCTCGTGGCAATGCATCCATATTCGAAAATTGGAGACACTGTTCTACTCATGCTCTACCAAGGCACGGGAGGGCTCTTCCTTTTCATTGACGAGATGTCGAGTCGCCGTGATCAAGCTGCTTCTAGTGGATAGTTGTGGTTGTTGGCCCTCAACCTCTTAAACTATGCTAGCTGTTACTATATATGTTAAGTATGTAGATATGGACCATATGGTTATTGGCCCTTAGCCTCTTAAAATGTGATAGTTGTTACTATGTTAAGTATGTAGATATGGACCATATGGTTGTCACAACCGTGTTACGAAGATCCTCCTTTTGTCGAATAGTGTAACCACTATATATATGTTACTCAAATGTTGTTACCCAAGTTCATGAATTTTCATGGAAAGTATTAGTATCGTACACAGTTCATTGAGTTTAAGCGTGTGCCCGATGTCCAGAAGGCATTTGCATATTAACTGTCCATATTGCAAATTCACACACATGTTAACATAAGGAAACGTATGTGTAACATACTAATCATCGCACACGAGTACTCACAGACGCATCGTGTGCGATACTCCTAGCCACCGCAAGCAACTAGTTTGCATTTTTCAAAGTTTTTTGTACACACAGAATCGGACACGAAGTAACTGTATTGACCGTCTGTATTATAATTTCTCATCGCAAACACTTCCTCTGAGTCGGCTATTTGCCACGTATCACACACATCTTGTTTACACGACTCGTTTGTGTTCTTTTGGCTCATCGCAAATAGTTCATCCATGTGAACTGTATGCCGCATATCACACACATCTTGTTAAGTTGAACTGTTTCTGTTGTATTCACTAATCGAAAATAGTTCGTCCGAGTGAACCGTATGCCGTATATCGCACACACATTGATATGGCTGCCCGTTTCTGTTGTTCTAACTCATCGCAAACAGTTCGAATGGATTAACCGTGTGTCCTGCATCGCACACACATTGATATGGCTGACCGTTTCTGTTGTTCTGCCTCATCGCAAACAGTTTGAATGGATTAACCGTGTGCCCTGCATCGCACACACAACTAAAATATGAACCGTGTTTGATGGCTCCGCCATCGCAAACGTTTTGCCCCTTTTTTGACGGTTTTTATACACCACTGTTTGTGATTATTGCATCGCACATAGTTTGGGCAAAGGGTCTCTGATCGTAGTGTCGCATTAGCAGTATCCTGTAGTAGTGTAGCGCTAACTCCCTGTGCGTCAAATGTATTATCATGTTTATTATGTTGGGCAAACCAATGTTGGGCCTTGCTGGAATCGGTTATTCAGAGCGAACTTTCAAGAGGGTCCCATTCCCCTGAGCGCGTTAGGAACGATAATCAAGGAACATAACACCGGTATGATGGAAACTAGGGCGGCAAGAGTGGAACAAAACACCAAGCAAAAGGCAGAGCCTTCCACCCTTTACCAAGTATATAGATGCATTAATTAAATAAGAGATATTGTGATATCCCATGGTATCTATGTCCCAATATGGAACAACCTGCAACTGCACCTGTAACTAGCAACGCTATAAGAAGGGCTGAGCAAAGTGGTAACATAGCCAAACAACGGTTTGCTGGGAGGGTGAAAAGGTTAGAGGCTATTTCATGGCAATTGGGAGGCTTGATAAACAAGTGGTAGGTAGCGGGACATAGCGATAGCATCGAGACAACTAGCAAAGCAAAGATAGTAGTGGTATTCAGGATAATGATCATCTTGCCTGAAATCCCGCTCAAAAGAAGATCGAGTCCATGAAGTAGACGAACCGAGCGTAGACGAACGAACCCTCACAATCGCAACGGTACAAGAACTATCGAGAAGAAGCACAACCGGAAAGAAGCAAACAACACGGTAAACACACAACACATAAACATGGCATGATGCACAACCAAGTATGATGCATGATAAGGCTACATGATGCTACTCATGGCAAGAGATGATGCATACAAGAACACCACATCAAAGAAAGTTTAAATGAGGCCGGAAACAACATATAACATTCCAGAAAGTCCCCATATGCAAATTTTGTAATTGGTACTGATCTGAACAAAATATTATGTTAAAGTTGTTAAACAGCAAGTTAAAGTGCACCATGATGATTTACACGTTTTTCTAGTCAAGTTACATATGAAGTTCATTTAATTCTGAGCTACGGTCTAAAAGATATGAGCTAAACAAGTTAAACATGGCATTGATGCAAAATGCATGCAAACATCAACCACAAACACTGCAAAAACATGGATGCAACAAGGTATCATGGAACTACATTCAATTCTAAGCAAGTTTCATATAGGACATGATCAAAACGGAGCAATGGTTCAACACATACACACAAGACAAGTTTAAATCACAATTTGCTCAAAACAGCAAGTACGCATATTGCAAGCATCAAACCAACATTCTACAGACAATATATGAGCACAAACTTGTTATGCCCTTAAAATAGATATAACATACTGCAATTCATCTTTACATTTCAGGTTCATAAGCATCATGGTTAATTTACTATGATCCATGCAAAATGTAAAGTTCTGTTACAAATTAGGACTTTGTGAAAAACTGGGCATATATGACAGCAGAGTTAAAATGTTGGCATGTTGGAGGCAAGAAACAATTATGGTACAGTGCTATAACATGGCATCAAAAGGCATATCATGCTACTACATATCATGGATCTCAAGTAATACAACATTTCATATATATATATATATATATATATATATATATATATATATATATATATATATATATATATATATATATATATATATATATATATATATATATATGAGCAACACCTTCATGGCATTCATCAAGACAAGGTGCAACCGTGAAATAAGCCGATTCTCAGACTGTGTGAAATCTGGGAATGCAAACAAAACAGAAACATTATGATGCTGACTTTGGAGGCACATAACAGAAAGCATAACAATTTTAATATTTATGCAAATGGCATGAGAATATAGTAGACATGGCATAATTCCAATTACTCCAATGGAACAATTTATAAGATGCATAGGTTAATTACTATGAGCTTTGCAAAATGGAACATGTTGTTAACAAGTTGGCAGTTTTAGCATGATGGCATATTGAGAGCAAGAAAGAGGCAACCTACAGCAAGTTTATATGTCAACCAAGGGCATGGCATCAAAGTAGACATTGCATATACCAAAAAACACGGAGGAATCATATACATGTGAGCAAAGGATTAGTGGCAAACATCATGGCAAGATGACAAGTTTTATAACAGACAGTTTTAACTTGGTGAAATTATCAAGTCTGAAATCAGCAACATTGACTAGGCATGTTGGAAAGCTCATGGCACTCACATAAGGACATATCATAGCATGACATAAATACTACAAGAAAGAGGACATAAAAATGCACCAAACACATGTTGACAAGATGTTGATATGATGTATGCATTAAATCACACAAAAATAACAAAAGGGAAGGTTTTAACAGTTTCAGCACTCAACATCAGGATGCACTTTTGCAATGAAGATTATGACATGAACATGAATCCTAACATGAATGCAAATGGCACCATCGTAAATATCACATTTAGTAGAACAATTTACATATATAAATCATCATCATACGATCAACATATACCAAGATAGGGCCCACACAAAATGCACAAATTATGCTGAAAATACTCAGGACTTAGTGGAAATTATACCCCACGGGAAAACTGGACGGAACGGATCCGGGACGAGCCAGTGCAGGGGAGGTGTTTGGATTGAGGGTCGACGCCGACCAGGGTCGAAGTGGGACGAGGGCATCCCGGCGCGGACGTGGAGGCAGAGGACCAGTGGTGGCACGGGCGGCTCGATCCGGCTCGGATCTCGCCGGATCCAGGCGACGGGGAGGCGGGGCGGCATCGGTCTCTGGCAGGGCGAGCTCCGGCCGATGAGGCGCAGTGCAGAGGGGCCAGCGTCAAGGCCTGGGGCCGAGGCGGCGGGCTGACGGGGCGCCTGATCACCGGAGTTGGTCGCCGGCGATGCGCGAAGGCGGCAAGGCTGAGCGGTGGCCTCGTCCTGGGGTCGTCGGCGGCGATGCGTCGAGGCGGCAGGGTCGACAAGTCCGGGCGAAGGCGCGGACCGGTCGCCGGCGATGGTGTGCAGCGAGGCGACGACGGCGCTAGGCTAGAGGCGAGCGCTCGGGCGGCGGCGGGGTCGGGCCCGGATGGGCTTCTAGGGCCCGATCTGGGCTTCGACGGGCCCTCGACGGGAGGAGGGAGACAAGGAGTGAGGTGGCGGTGCGGGAGTGGCGGAGACGAGCGGCTGGCGGCGATGCTGGCCACTAGAACGCCGCCAAGTGGCAGTGGGAGGCTGGGCTACGCCTGAAAACGAGGTGGAGGTGGTGGGGGTTGTAGGTAGGTGGAGGGCTAGGGGTAGGTTTAGACAGATATGGAAGGGGGAGGCTGCTATATATAGCAGGGGGTCTAGGGATAGGAGGGTTTTGGGGGGTTTCGGGACCCTCCGATCGCGATCCAACGGTCCGGTCGAAGGGGTAGTGTAGGTGGGCTAGGTGGGTTGTGTAGGAGGCCGTGGGTTGCGGAAGAGAAGAGAGAGAGGCCTGGCGATAGTTTCTGGATACCAAAAACATCTAACGTTTGACCGGCTATAATGTCGCTATATTATCCGTTGGGGCATCAAACGGACTTCGAATGCGATGAAATTTGGCAGGCGGTCTACCTACAATATAACAAGACCGCACACCAACTTTCAACCCATTCCGAGAACATTTATATCCCACTTATAAAATAATATTTCTGAGGTGCTGCAGGCGCATGCGAGTGTGGTTAGACTCAGAATAGACAACAGAGAGAACTAGGAGACCCGGCAACTACGAACGGATGCAAATTTTGAAAAACATGCAGATGAAATGCACATGATGAGATGTCAAAGTGCAACACGCAGGCGAATGACATGGCAACGACGTCGAATAAACGGAAGACATCCGGCACATCGGTCTCGGGGCGTCACATCTATTGCCATGAAACACCAATCGGGAGCCCGTTCCGGCACTCTGCCGGAGGGGGAAATCATCACCAGAGGCCATCTTCATCATCCCTATGGCCACCATGATGAGGAGGGAGTAGTCCACCCTCGGGGCCGAGGGTTTGTACCAGTAGCTATGTGTTTAATCTCTCTCTCTCTCTCTCGTGTTCTTGATGGCACGATCTTGATGTATCGTGAGCTTTGTTAATATAGTTGGATCATATGGTGTTTCTCTCTCTCTATCTTGTTGTGATGAATTGAGTTTTCTCTTTGAGATTTCGTTTTATCGGGTTGAATATTTTTATGGATTTGAGAGCACTTGATATATGTCTTGCATATGAATACCCGTGGTGACAATGGGGTATTATATTGATTCACTTGATATATATTTTGGCACTCAACTCATGGATTCCTGAGGTGACATTGGAGTAATCTATGCATAGGGGTTGATGCATGTTTTCGTCCTTGTTTCTCTGGTAGAACTCTTGGGGCACTCATTGAGGTTCTTTGTGTTGGATCGAGTATTATGAATCTGAAATTGTTTGATGCGTATCGTATAATTAACTCATGGATACTTATGTGACATTGGAGTATCTAGGTGACATTAGAGTTGGTTGATGCGTATCATATGGTGTTATTTTAGTATGAACTCTTGGATAGATCAAACGGAAAGAATAACTTTGTGTTATTTTAGTACGAACTCTCGAATAGATCGAACGGAAAGAATAACTTTAAGGTGGTTTCGTAGCCTACAAACAATTTCTTCTTATGTTCTCTGCTAGATAAGAACTTTGGAGTGATTTTTCGTCACACGTTGAGGGATGGTTATATGATCCAATTAGATTAGCATTGTTGAGAGATTGCACTAGCGAAAGTACGGACCCTAGGCCTTGTTTTCAAGCATTGCAATACTGTTTGTGCTCACTTTTGTTACTTGCTACCTTGCTATTTTTTATTGTTCCTATTACAAAAATCAATATCTACTATCATTACTACACTTGTATCATCATCTCTTCGCCGAACTAGTGCACCTATACAATTTACATTGTATTTGTTGTGTTGGGGACACAAGACACTCTTTGTTATTTGGTTGCAGGGTTGTTTGAGAGAGACCATCTTCATCCTACGCCTCCCACGGATTGATAAACCTTAGGTAATCCATTGAGGAAAAATTGCTACTGTACTACAAAACTCTGCACTTGGAGGCCCAACACAAGTCTACTAGAACAAAGTAGTGTAGTAGACATCATTTGGGGGCTTTGCGGGAGTCTGGATAGCAGCCACATTGGACTCATATACCCTAGGCCCACTAAATCCCCCGCCCCGGTTCCATTATTTTCCAATCCGGCCCTTCTTCCCCTTGCTTTGCATCCGCACCTGCTACTTCTTGAGCTTGCATCAGTTTTTCCCTTGAAGAGGAAAGGGTGATGCAGCAAAAGTAGAGATAAGTATTTCCCTCAGTTAAGAACCAAGGTATCAATCCAGTAGGAGAAGAACACGCAAATCACCAATACCTGCACAAACAATCAAACACTTGCACCCAACACGATAAAGGGGTTGTCAATCCCTTCACGGTCACTTGCAAAGGTGAGATCTGATAGAGATAGATAAATAAAACTAAACAAAAGATAAAATATTTTGGGTTTTTTTGTTTATAGATCTGAAAGTACAAGATTGCAAAATAGTAGATCAGAAACTAATATGATGGAAAATAGACCCACGGGCCATAGGTTTCACTAGAGGCTTCTCTCATGAAGGCAAATAATACGGTGGGTGAACAAATTATTGTCGAGCAATTGATAGAAAAGCGCAAAGTTATGACGATATCCAAGGCAATGATTATGTAGTATAGGCATCACGTCCGTGTCAAGTAGACCGACTCCTGCCTGCATCTACTACTATTACTCCACACATCGACCGACTCCTGCCTGCATCTAGAGTATTAAGTTCATAAAGAACAGAGTAACGCTTTAAGTAAGATAACATGATGTAGAGGAATAAACTCAAGCAATATGATGTAAACCCCATCTTTTTATCCTCGATGGCAACAATACAATATGTGCCTCGCTACCCCTACTGTCACTAGGTGAGGACACCGCAAGATTGAACCCAAAGCTAAGCATCTCTCCCATTGCAAGAAAAACCAACCTAGTTGCCCAAACCAAACTGATAATTCGAAGAGAAATACAAATATATCAAATCATGCATATAAGAATTAAGAGGAGAATCAAATAATATTCATAGATAAGCTGATCATAAATCCACAATTCATCGGATCTCGACAAACACACCGCAAAAAAGTATTACATCGGATAGATCTCCAAGAACATCGAGGAGAACATGGTATTGAGAATCAAAGAGAGAGAAGAAGCCATCTAGCTACTAGCTATGGACCCGTAGGTCTGAAGTGGACTACTCACGCTTCATCAGAAGGGCAATGGAGTTGATGTAGATTCCCGTCGTGATCGAATCCCCATCCGGCGGAGTACCGGAAAAGGCCTCCAGATGGGATCTAACGAGGTTAGAGACCTGCGGCGGTGGAAAAGTGTTTTCGTGGATGCTTCTGGTGGTTTGGGAATATATGTGAATATATAGGAGGCAGAACTAGGTCAAGGGGGTCACGAGGGGCCCACAAGGTAGGGGGTGCGCCCTCCACCCTTGTCGCCGCCTCGTGGCTCTTCTGACTTGAACTCCAAGTCTCTTGGGTGTCTTCTGGTCCAAGAAAAATCAGCGCGAAGGTTTTATTCCATTTGGACTACGTTTGGTATTCCTTTTCTGCGAAGCTCAAAAACAAGGAAAAAATAGAAACTGGCATTGGGCTCTAGATTAATAAGTTAGTCCCAAAAATAATATAAAATAGCATATTAATGCATATAAAACATCCAAAATAGATAATATAATAGCATGGAACAATCAAAAATTATAGATACGTTGGAGACGTATCAAGCATCCCCAAGCTTAATTCCTGCTCGTCCCCGAGTAGGTAAATGATAAAACGGAATTTTTGATGTGGAATGCTACCTAACATATTTATCCATGTAATTTTCTTTATTGTGGCAAGAATGTTCAGATCCATAAGATTCAAAACAAAAGTTTAATATTGACATAAAAACAATAATACTTCAAGCATACTAATAAGGCAATCATGTATTCTCGAAATACTATGGCTAAAGGAAGCTATCCCTACAAAATCATATAGTCTGGCTATGCCCCATCTTCATCACACAAAATATTCAAATCATGCACAACCCGGTTTTAGCCAAGCAATTGTTTCATACTTTAGTATTCTCAAACCTTTTCAACTTTCACGCAATACATGAGCGTGAGCCATGGAC
This sequence comes from Triticum aestivum, assembly GCF_018294505.1. NCBI lineage: Eukaryota > Viridiplantae > Streptophyta > Magnoliopsida > Poales > Poaceae > Triticum > Triticum aestivum. The sequence goes on along the minus strand of NC_057805.1, from coordinate 408,490,921 downwards.
ATAGCACTACAGGTGGAATAGAATATGGTGGTTGTGGAGAAGAAAAAAAGAAGGATATAGGCGTATCAACGGGCTATGGAGATACCCATCAATAGATATCAATGTGAGTGAGTAGGGATTGCCATGCAACAGATGCACTAGAGCTATAAGTTTATGAAAGCTCAAAAAGAAACTAAGTGGGTGTGCATCCGACTTGCTTGCTCATGAAGAACTAGGGCATTTGAGGAAGCCCATCGTTGGAATATACAAGCCAAGTTCTATAATGAAAAATTCCCACTAGTATATGAAAGTGACAAAATAGGAGACTCTCTATCATGAAGATCATGGTGCTACTTTGAAGCACAAGTGTGGAAAAAGGATGGTAACGTTGCCCCTTCTCTCTTTTCTCTCATTTTTTCAATGGCTTCTTTGGCATCTTTTTTTATTTCCTCACATGGGACAATGCTCTAAAAATGAAGATCATCACACTTTTATTTACTTACAACTCAAAAATTACAACTCGATACTAGAACAAAATATGACTCTATATGAATGCCTCCGGCGGTGTACCGGGATGTGCAATGACTCAAGAGTGACATGTATCAAAGAATTATGAACGGTGGCTTTGCCACAAATACTATGTCAACTACATGATCATGCAAAGCAATATGACAATGATGAAGTGTGTCATAATAAACGGAACGGTGGAAAGTTGCATGGCAATATATCTCGGAATGGCTATGGAAATGCCATAATAGGTAGGTATGGTGGCTGTTTTGAGGAAGGTATATGGTGGGTGTATGGTACCGGCGAAAGTTGTGCGGTACTAGAGAGGCTAGCAATGGTGGAAGAGTGAGAGTGTGTACAATCCATGGACTCAACATTAGTCATAAAGAACTCACATACTTATTGCAAAAATCTATTAGTCATTGAAACAAAGTACTACGCGCATGCTCCTAGGGGGAGGGTTGGTAGGAGTTAACCATCGCGATCCCGACCTCCACACAAAGGATGACAATCAATAAATAAATCATGCTCCGACTTCGTTACATAACGGTTCACCATACGTGCATGCTACGGGAATCACAAATTTTAACACAAGTATTCTTACCAATCCACAATTACTCACTAGCATGACTCTAATATCACCATCTTTACATCTCAAAACAATCATAAGGAATCAAACTTCTCATAGTACTCAATGCACTTTATATGAAAGTTTTTTTTATTATATCCCTCTTGGATGCCTATCATATTAGGACTAAATTCATATCCAAAGAAAATTACCACGCTGTTTAGAGAGACTCTCAAAATAATATAAGTGAAGCATGAGAGTTCAACAATTTCTATAAAATAAAGCCACCGCCGTGCTCTAAAAAGATATAAGTGAAGCACTAGAGCAAAAATTGCCTAGCTCAAAAGATATAAGTGAAGCACATAGAGTATTCTAATAAATCACGATTCATGCGTGTCCCTCTCAAAAGGTGTGTACAGCAAGTATGATTGTGGTAAACCAAAAAGCACATACTCATATCATACAAGGCGCTCCAAGAAAAACACATATCATGTGGTGAATAAAAATATAGCCTCAAGTAAAGTTACCGATAGACGAAGACGAAAGAGGGGAGGCCTTCCGGGGCATCCCCAAGCTTAGGCTCTTAGTTGTACTTGAATATTACCTTGGGGTGCCTTGGGCATCCCCAAGCTTAGGCTCTTGCCACTCCTTATTCCATAGTCCATCAAATCTTTACCCAAAACTTGAAAATTTCACAACACAAAACTCAACAGAAAATCTTATGAGATCCGTTAGTATAAGAAAATAAATCACCACTTATGGGTACTGTTGTGAACTCATTCTTTATTTATATTGGTGCAATATCTATTGTATTCCAACCTATCCATGGTTCATACCCCCCCCCCCAATACTACCCATAGTTTCATCAAAACATGCAAACAACACATAGAAAACAGAATCTGTCAAAAACAGAACAGCCTGTAGTAACCAGAGAACTTCGTATACTTCTGTAACTCCAAACATTCTGAAAAATTAGGAAAACCTGGGAAATTTGTATATAAATCTTGAGTAAAAAATTCAGATCAAAATCACGCTTCTGTGAATTATGAAAATTATTTTTCTGGGCGCAAAAGTTTTTGTTTTTCAGCAAGATCAAATCAACTATCTCCGTAAGCCATCCCAAAGGTCTTACTTGGCACAAACACTAATTAAAACACAAAAACCAATCTAACCAGAGTCTAGATGAATTATTTATTGCAAAACAGAACCAAAAAAGTAAGAAAAAAATAAAATTGGGTTGGCCCCCAACAAGCGCTATTGTTTAACGCCCTTAACTAGGCATAAAACATAAATCTAGGTATTGTCATCTTTGGTATGCAATCCATAAGTAGCTCTCATAATAGATTCATAAGGCAACTTGATTTTCTTTCTAGGAAAGTGTTCCATGCCCTTCCTTAACGGAATTAAAATCTACTGTTTCCTTCTTTCATATCAATAATTGCACCAATCGTTCTAAGGAAAGGTCTACCAAGAATAATAGGACATGTAGGATTGCAATCTATATCAAGAACAATGAAATCTATGGTCACATAATTCCTATTTGCAATAATAATAACATCATTAATTCTTCCCATAGGTTTCTTGATAGTGGAATCCGCAAGATGCAAATTTAAAGAACAATCATCACATTCACGAAAACCTAACACATCACATAAAGTTTTTGGAATCGTGGAAACACTAGCACCCAAATCACACAAACAATCGCACTCACAATCTTTAATCTTAATCTCAATAGTAGGTTCCCACTCATCATAAAGTTTTCTAGGAATAGAAACTTCCAATTCAAGCTTTTCTTCAAAAGATTTCATCGTAACATCGACAATATGTTTAGTAAAAGCTTTATTTTGATTATAAGCATGAGGAGAATTCAACATGGATTGCAACAAGGAAATACAATCTATTAAAGAATAATTATCATAATTAAATTCCTTGAAATCCAAAAGAGTGGGTTCATTGCTACTTAAAGTCTTGACCTCTCCAATCCCACTTTTATCAATTTTTGCATGAAGATCTAAAAACTCTGAATCATTGGGATGCCTTTTAACTAAAGTTGACTCATCTCCAGTCCCATATTTATCAAGATTTATATTGGAAAACAAAGATTCAATAGGAGTCACATCAATCACTTTAAGATCTTCATCATTATTTTCACAAAAACTAGAAGAACACACTTAGCGGTTCTTTCTTTGCACTCATCAATGGCGATTCTCATAGCTTTTAGAGACTCATTAATATCATGCTTGGGTGGAATAGATCTAATTTTCAAAGAGTCAATCTCAAGAGAAATTCTATCCACGTTCCTAGCCAAATCATCAATCTTAAGCAATTTTTCTTCAATCAAAGCATTGAAACTCTTTTGCGAAATCATAAATTCTTTAACACTATTCTCAAAATTAGAGGACATCTTATTATAATTTCCACAAGAATTGTTGTAGGAATTACCATAATTATTAAAGGAATTACTAGGGCACGGCCTAGGATTAAAATTGCCTCTATACGCGTTATTACCAAAATTGTTCCTACCAAAAAATTCACATCCATAGATTCATTATTATTCTCAATCAAAGTGGACAAAGGCATATCATTAGGATCAATAGAAGCACTCTTGCTAGCAAATAATTTCATAAGCTCATCCATCTTTCCACTCAAAACATTAATCTCTTCAATCGCATGCACTTTTTTACTAGTGGAAGATCTTTCGGTATGCCATTGAGAATAATTAACCATAATATTATCTAGGAGTTTAGTAGCTTCTCGTAAATTAATTTCCATAAAAGTATCTCCCGCGGCCGAATCTAAAAGATTTTTAGAAGCAGAATTCAATCCGGCATAAATTTTTTGTATAATCATCCACAAATTCAAACCATGAGTAGGTCAATTTCATATCATCAATTTCATCCTCTCCCAAGATTGTGCAACATGTTCATGATCAAGTTGCTTAAAATTCATAATATCGTTCCTAAGGAAGATGATCTTAGAGGGAGGAAAATACTTGGAAATAAAAGCATCTTTACACTTATTCCATGAATCAATACAATTTTTAGGCAAAGATGAAAACCAAGTTTTAGCACGATCTCGAAGTGAGAACGGAAATAGCTTCAATTTAAAAATATCATTATCCACATCTTTCTTTTTTTTGCATATCACACAACTCAACGAAATTATTCAGATGGGATGCGGCATCTTCACTAGGAAGGCCGGAAAATTGATCTTTCATAATAAGATTCAGCAAAGCGGCATTAATTTCATAAGATTCCGCACTAGTGGTGGGAGCAATCGGAGTACTAATAAAATCATTATTATTAGTATTGGAAAAGTCACACAATTTGGTATTCTCTTGAGCCATAGTGACAAAGCAAGCAATCTAATGCACGAGCAAACAAAAAGCAAACGAAGAGACGAATGGAAGAAGGGCGAATAAAAAGGCAAATCTTTTCAAAAATCGTTTTAGAAGTGGGGGAGAGGAAAACGAGAAGCGAATAATGTAATGCAAGAGATGAGAGTTTTATGATGGGTACTTGGTATGTCTTGACTTGGCGTAGATCTCCCCGGCGACGGCGCCAGAAATTCTTCATGCTACTTCTTGAGTTTGCGTTGGTTTTTCCCTTGAAGAGGAAAGGGTGATGCAGCAAAGTAGAGATAAGTATTTCCCTCAGTTAAGAACCAAGGTAACAATCCAGTAGGACAAGAACGCGCAAATCACCAATACCTGCACAAACAATCAAACACTTGCACCCCAACGCGATAAAGGGGTTGTCAATCCCTTCACGGTCACTTGCAAAGGTGAGATCTGATAGAGATAGATAAATAAAACTAAACAAAAGATAAAATATTTTGGGTTTTTTTTTGGTCTATAGATCTGAAAGTAAAAGACTGCAAAATAGTAGATCGGAAACTAATATGATGGAAAATAGACCCAAGGGCCATAGGTTTCACTAGAGGCTTCTCTCATGAAGGCAAATAACACGGTGGGTGAACAAATTACTGTCGAGCAATTGATAGAAAAGCGAAAAGTTATGACGATATCCAAGGCAATGATTATGTAATATAGGCATCATGTCCGTGTCAAGTAGACCGACTCCTACCTACATCTACTACTATTACTCCACACATCGACCGACTCCTGCCTGCATCTAGAGCATTAAATTCATAAAGAACAGAGTAACGCTTTAAGTAAGATGACATGATGTAGAGGAATAAACTCAAGCAATATGATGTAAACTCCATCTTTTTATCCTCGATGGCAACAATACAATACGTGCCTCGCTACCTCTACTATAACTGGGTGAGGACACCGCAAGATTGAACCCAAAGCTAAGCACCTCTCCCATTGCAAGAAAAACCAATCTAGTTGGCCAAACCAAACCGATAGTTCAAAGAGAAATACAAAGATATCAAATCATGCATAAAAGAATTCAGAGGAGATTCAAATAATATTCATAGATAAGCTGATCATAAATCCACAATTCATCGGATCTCGACAAACACACCGTAAAAAAGTATTACATCGGATAGATCTTCAAGAACAACGAGAAGAACATGGTATTGAGAATCAAAGAGAGAGAGGAAGCCATCTAGCTACTAGCTATGGACCCGTAGGTCTGAAGTGGACTACTCACGCTTCATCGGAAGGGCAATGGAGTTGATGCAGATGCCTTCCGTGATCGAATCCCCCTCCGACGGAGTACCGGAAAAGGCCTCCAGATGGGATCTAACGAGGTTAGAGATCTGCGGCGGTGGAAAAGTGTTTTCGTGGATGCTTTTGGTTGTTTGGGAATATATGTGAATATATAGGAGGCAGAACTAGGTCAGGGGGTCATGAGGGGTCCACAGGGTAGGGGGCGCGCCCTCCACCTGCCTTGTGGCTCTTCTGACTTGAACTCCAAGTCTCCTGGGTGTCTTCTGGTCCAAGAAAAATCAGCGCGAAGGTTTTATTCCGTTTGGACTCCTTTTGGTATTCCTTTTCTGCGAAGCTCAAAAACAAGGAAAAATAGAAACTGGCACTGGACTCTATATTAATAAGTTAGTCCCAAAAATAATATAAAATAGCATATTAATGCATATAAAACATCCAAAACAGGTAATATAATAGCATGGAACAATCAAAAATTATAGATGTGTTGGAGACGTATTAGCACCCTCCTCCTCCGACGCCGCTGTTGTACCTCTCTGTCTGCCACACATGCATTGCCGGACCTCTGCAACTAGCACCAATGGGCCTGCTCGCCTTTTACGACAGTGTCCTTCACCCAGGACCCGTCCATGGCTAGGTACACTCCTCCTCCCCTGTCAACGACGTCCATGCCGGACGCCACGCCCGGCAGGTGTTCGATCAAATGCCATTGAGCTAATTTTCGAACGCCATATCATTTTTCTAGAGTACGAAGGATGGCAGGGTACCCGACCATGGAGAATAAGTTGTTGTGCGATGCGTGGTTGGCCGTAACCATGGATTTCGTAGGCGGGCACAGAAGGGGCTCTTCTGGCAGCGCGTGCATGATTCGTTTCACGCACGAAAGCACATTGCGCTCTACGACATGCACATCATCCAACAACGCAATGTGAGGTCGTTATTGTATCGATGGTACGTCATCTAAACCACCGTCACCAAGTTTTGTGACACAGTTGCTCGGCTGGAGGTAAGATAGCCATTGCGTGCGACAACGAAGGAGATCTTGAGTTTTGCTTTTTCGTGCTCAACTTGACGACTGAATCATTCATTCACTCAATGTTGCTCTACATAGTGTGTAGCCCGTATGCGCTGCCATGATGTACCACATGATAAAGGGACGACCATTTAGGTACATACACAGTTAGATGAAGCTAAAGGGGCAGTATGTATGGGACGACATGATCCATTTATGAAAAACTTGTTGAACATCCGGTTAATCTCGTTGAATTTGAACTATTGTTATATTAGACTTATTTACATGCTATGTATGGATGATTTTGTGCTATTTTATATCCGAACTTTGAGACTTTCGTTGGGTTTGCATGAATTTCGCCCGGTCTGTTGAAATGCGGTTTCAAATGTATGTGAGTAGTGTTGGATGGCAGGCTCCCTAATTCATGTCCGCGAACTGGTCCCCCTATCCGTAAACAGATGCGGGAGGAAATTTACGGGTCAGCGTTGGAGATGCCCTTATTGTTTTTCTTTTTGCGGGTTTATTGGTTTGTTGACATGCAGATGGCATCTGATAGCTAGGAAAGATAAGAAGTTAGCAAGAGGAGCACACTGACTAGCTTGTCTTGTCGAGATGTAGAAATGTAGAATCATGGATGATGTTGGAATAATTGATTAGTTGTGTGCTTACTACTAAACCTGATTTGAAGAGCCCGCTAGCTGGACAGATTGGGACGACACAATTCCCTTTTTCTCTTTCACATGGAGGAGATGTTTCAGGCAGCCAACACAAAAATAAGGGCCTCTTTGATTTGCAGATTTCTCAAAACGTGAGAATAGGATAAATGGAGGAATGGAGTGACATGACCTCTTGTACTACATAAAACTGGATTGAAGTGTGTTTGATAGCACATAATTTTTTTCCAAAATGAAGCACAAATAAAATCATATGAAAAAAAAATCATAAGGATCCCAATTCTGCAGACCAAAATACTATCGCGGGAAAAATTACTAATTAACGATTCAGATCCTCGACCTGCAAAAAAAAGGATTCAAATCTTCTAAAAATTACATGAAATTCTTTTGAATCAAAGGAGCCCTAATTATTGAGCCGCTCTAATTTCAGAATGTACACTTTACCTTAAACTAATGGCAAAGCGGCATGCTTTACCATATTTAAAAGTTTGTGACATGGCTCACTAGATTTAAGAAGCATAATTCCATAGTTCACCATATTTTGGCTCAGTTTGTAGTAGCTGAACTTATCTTTTACTACATCCATCCAGAATTACTTGACGTGACATCTAGATACATCCAATTTTCAGCGTCAAGTAATTCCGGACGTTGGAGATGCCCATCGTCAAGTAATTCCGGACGGTGTTGGAGATGCCCTAATGCGGGTAATTTCTAGTATGTGTAGCGAAACTGATGAAACAACATCGTATGGTGGCCGATAGTCGTGATCTAATTCCTTGCGTGCAGCGCAAGGGTTTCGACTCCGTGGCCGTCCTCACCGTGTGGATGCTGTGGAAGGAGCGCAACAACCGCGTCTTCCAGCACTTAGCGGTCGTGGCTCGGGAGCTATGTCGGCGTATCGAAGAGGAAGCCGGGTTGTGGAAATTTTTTGGAGCAAAAGGGTTGGCTGATGTTTGGAGATAGTTTCCTCTGCTTTGTAGGGCGTTGTCTTTCTTCCTACCCCATTCTGGTTACCTGCCAGGAACAGTCGCATTGTCCCCTGTAACCGTGGCCTGCCGCCGGACACCTTGTACTATTTTCTTTCTTCTAATACATCGGCACGCAAGCCTTTTACGTGTTCGCAAAAAAAACTGATGAAACAAAACCCTTGAGCAAGACTAGAAAGTCCGCCCCTCTCGGAGCAAAGATTTTTTTTTATGAAGAAGATGTATTACCGCAGTTTGAGCTCAGGGTGAGGTATGGAGAAAGGTTGTTGGCAACTTATCTGGGTCAAAACATTGATGACGTGGGTGCTAGTTGTTAATGGTCAGATCAAGATTAACCCACTAATCGTGCATTTATGCTTGTCTAGCGCGAATAATGTTCCATCACAGACATCCCTCAAAAAAATGTTGCATCACGGACATGATTCTTCTGCAACGCGACACGGGACCTAACCACATGATGTAGCCATTCATTCTGAGTGGCTCGGTGCATTTTCCTTCCATCCGTTCGAGCCTATACATGTGGACGATACTTAACCTTATCGGTTCTTAGTGAAAAGGTGATAATGCACAAGCTGGTTAATTTGTAGATCAAGCTCCAGCAATGCTCATGCTGGACTTAGTGAAAACCATACGGACCATGGACACATGGACTCCCTCCCATCTTTTAGCAATGTGACATGGACCAAACCGCATGATGTACTAGTGTATTAATGATCTAATTAGTGCCTTTCTTTTTCGCTCCATTGTGGCATGGACTTTATCTCTGAGTGCTTAATCATTATGAGGTAATGTCCTTGACAGTGGCGTTAATTTGTAGGTCAAGCTGCAATTGTGCGGTCATCATCAGATTAGATCCTTCAAAGTAGTATCTAGACCAATGAAAAAAATAGCACGCTACAGCAAAATAGCGACGACCTTAAAATATGCGTGCTATTAGCGAGACGTTGTACACTGATATATTTAGCGAGGTAATTTTTAATACGCTATAGCTTATAGCGCGCTATTTTTTTCAGTGATCTGGACTCAGGTCTACTCCCTCCGTTCCATATTAGTGGTCGCTGAAAACATACATCCATTTCAGCGACAACTAATATGAAATGGAGGGAGTAGTAGATAACTCTGTTCTGCAATCCTGCCTTGCTTGGGAAGACAAAGCAAAGCTATCTGGAGAGTACCAAGAACTAGCAAATAAAATGTTCTATTTTTTCTTCTAAATCAGATGTATATAGACACGTTTCTTTTTTTTAACACAGTACAGACGTAAATGCCCATACATACATGCATACACTCACCCCTATGAACGCACACACGCACACCCTACCCCTATAAGCACCTCCGAGAGACTGAGCAGCCATGTCATCTTAAGACTGAGCCGGTATATAGACATGTTTCAGTGTGTTATCTACTCGTTTCAGTCCGTATGTAGTATATCAAAAAATAAAAACAGTTCACCTTTACCATACCGCACGCTCGTTAAGTAGCGATCAAATCAAGGAAATCGATTAAACAATCCATGTACAGTGAGAGGAGCTCCCAATCAAATCAAGGAAATCGATCAAATGATCCCGGTACACTGAGAGGAGCTCCCGTGTCAATCACTTCCATTCCTTTCATCAACCCATTTCCGCGGGTACTTTTTCTTTACTTTTTAGGAAGTCCAAATGACGGAACACAGAGATCTAGGATGTAGAAGATCATAACATGAGCGATTCGGCAGATTTGGATTAAAAACATCCATAACATCTTAGAGCACCTACAACCAAAAGTATCAAATTTAGGTCCCAAAACATCCACGAACGCACCGAGGCGTGTCCGCGGACAGTGGCCGGGCAACACACAAAATTGCTTCTCCACAACCGGATGCATCTAAACCGAATACTAAAATCCATATTAGCTCATGCAAATCCATATTGGTGTACGTGGCTGAAGGCATGTCTATCTGACTATCAAAATTTGACATGCCCTACAAACTACGAATAAAATGATGACCGAAGAAGTTACATCCATGGCCGGCCTTGCCCTTGCCTTTGCTCTTCCCGTCGCCCTTGGGGCAGTAGCGGTCGAAGGCGCAGAACGGATCTAGTCGGATCTGCTCACTGCCGGAGTTGTCCGATCCGTCGCCGTCCTTGCCTTTCTCCTGCTTGGGGGGCAATCCGGCCATGGCGCGGACCGCCTGGCTTTGGTCTTTTGCCATCGCCTTCACCGCCCTCCTCAGCTGCTTCTTATGTGGGCATGGCGGTATTCCTTCGACGCCGCCTCACGGGCTATCGAAGCCTCCTCCGCGTCGCGAGCGCCTGAGCCGCGAGGGATGCAGCAGTCGCCTTCGCTTGAAACCGCATCCGAAGCCTCGCGCGGCGGGCACGCCACACCTCCTTTTCGGATTTGCGTCGGGTCATGGAGGCGCAAATGGCCTCCGTTTCGGCGCCCGCCGCCACGGGGACAAGGTGCCACCTAAAGGGTTCTGGCGGCATGGCGGGGTTGCATAATGCAGCCGTGGTGACCATTGCCGGTGACTCGCGATGAGATCCTCGTGTCTCGGCTTTGGATTTGAAATTTCGTACATTATTTTCTACGCATCATGTCCATATACCTTTTTGTTGGAATAATTTGAAATGCCTAAATATGTGCACTGAGGGCAAGTGCATCAGTCGACCCACAAGCACCATTCGGATGCACGGTTGTTCTTCAAGCACCGAAGTGGATATCTTCTCGTGAAGGGCTATTGCTAAAGCTGCTGTGGTCTTTTGTTTTTATGGCCTCATTTTGTTGTTTTCTACTCTTTTTTGGGTCGTTAGGTTCTTTTGTTAGTGTTTTTGTTCTTGTTCAGTTTTACCTTTTGGTCTTTAGGTTTGTACTTTGTGATTTTTAACTTTTCACTGGTTCTAATAATACATGATGGCACACATTATATTGTGTTTGAGAAAAACAATATTAATAAGGATAAGTGACAGTGCACCATGATATATTTCCAGAAATTCAACCGAATTCCTTTACAATACAATACATGGCTCCTATTTTTTGCGTGCGATTATATGGCTTCTATGACTCCTATTCATAGGGTTGAAAAAACCCAAGAGCAATTAATTGAGGAATACTCCTTCGGGTGCCCCCACAAGGGCAACTTCAGGTGGGCTGGGAGCACGCCGCCGCGTGCCGCGCTCTGGGCGATCCCACCAGATTTTGTTTATTTTTATTTTTCTATACGTGTTTTTGGCTTTTAGATGATTTTTTTTTGTTTTTTGGCTTTTCTGTTTTCCATTGGTTTTTCTTAGGATTTGGACCAAATTTTTTCGGATTTATTTTTTGGGCTGAAAAACGCGTTTTTCGTTTCGCGAGAGGCACGGTCGTGCTTCTCGGAAAGGGAAAATATGTTTTTTTTGTTCCGCAAGAGGCACAGGTTTCTCGTGGGGGCACGGATTTGCTTCAGTGAGAGGCACAGTCTTGCATGTCGGAAAGGAAAAACATTATATATTCTTCTTTGGGTTCCATGAGAGGCACGGTGTTAACGTATAACTTTGTATAGCTAATCTCGCGTATTCTGTTTGCATACGGTTGTACATATACGCGTATAGGGTTTATTTCTTGGTCTCCAAGACTTGTAACTCTGCTATAAACATATGAGCCGATCGCCCCTTGAGAGGCGTCTTCCCTCAAACTGTTTCACACTTATATGGTATCAGCCCTAGGTCCTAAAACCTAGCTTCCGCCGCCACCCAACCCTAAGCCGCCGCCGCCATCCTCCCTCCGCGCCGCCGCAGCTCCTTTCCCCTCCCCAGGCCGCCGCCATGTCGACCTCCCCCTCCACCTCCTCTGACTCGGGGCCTCCACCTCATCGACGCTCGGGACGCAGACCGTCGGGGCCATGATCCCATCCATCGCTTCGCCGGCGTCCCAGGCCGTCCATGTCACCAGCGTCAAGACACATGTCCCCGTCGTCCTCGACCTCCAGAAGTCCAACTACGCCAAGTGGCGTATGCTCATCACCGTCCTCCTCGGCAAGTACGACCTCACCGGCCACATCTCCGTCGTCACGCCGCCGGATGCCCGCACGGCCGACTGGCAGCGTCAGGACTTCGTCGTGCGCTCGTGGATCTACGGCTCCATCGGCGAGGACATCCTCGACACAATCATGGCCCAAGATTAGACCGCGTACGAGGCCTACACGCTGATCCGGAACCTCTTCCTCGACAATCAGCTCACCGCGCCATCTAACTCGAGGCGGAGTTCCGGGCCCTCGTCCAAGGCGACCTCACCATCACCGCCTACTGCCATCGCCTGAAGGCCCTCTCCGACGCGCTCGCGGACGTGGGGCAGCCCGTGACCGACCAAACCCTGGTCCTCACCTGTCTCCGGGGGCTCAACCCCCGCTTCTCCGACATCACCATCCTCGTCACGATGCAGGTTCCGGCCCCCACCTTCCTGCAGACATGCTCCATCCTTCTCCTCCGCGAGAACCAGCTCGCCAACGCCGCCCCGGGCGGCCCCGTGCCGTCCCAAGTCGCCCTCTACGGCAACACCACCGGCTCCTCCACCGGTGGGAATTCCGGCGGCAACGGCGGCCAAGGCGGCCGTTGGTCGAAGAAGAAGAAGAAGAACGGCGGCGGGGGTGCCGCCAACTCCAGCCTTGCCTACCCCGCCGCCGCGCGCCGGACCGTGGATCTGCTTCAACCCCTACACGGGGCAGACACAGCAGATGCAGCCCACCTGGCGCCCCTACGGCGCTCCGGCTGCTCCCGCCGGGGGCGCCGGCCTCCTCGGGCCGGCCCCACGGTCCACCGCCCCGACACCGCCGTCTCGCCAGCCCACCTGGGTGCCCCCAGGCCAGGTCGCCTACACGACCCAGCTGGCGCCCCTGCATGGCCAGGCTTGGGGCACCAACCCGCCTCCACCCGCGATGCCCTTCCACCCCGCCGGCACCGTCCCGACTCCTTTATGGGACTGCTCCGCCCTCGTCGCCGCCCTCAACGCCACCGCCGCGCCCTCTGCCGCCGGCTCCTCCATGCAGGGCGCCTGGGTGATGGATTCCGGCACCACCTCACACATGGTCTCCGACCCTGGTATACTCTCCACTTCCTCCCATCCTCCTCCTTCTCTTCGAGTCACTGTCGGCAATGGTGTTCCCCTCCCTATCACCGCCACCGGCCACGTCACTCTCCACACACCTAGTCACACCTTTTACCTCAACAATGTTCTTGTTGTTCCAGATATTATCAAAAATCTCCTTTCTACTCGTCAATTTACCATCGATAATTCTGTTTCTGTCGAATATGACCCGTGTGATTTTTCTATTAAGGATCTGCACACTCGGCGCGAGATCATTCGCTACAGTAGCCCCGGACCGCTCTACGAGTTCAAAACCAACACCAACCCCACCATCTCTCCGTTTGGACTCGTCGCCACCACCACCGCATCGGAGCTATGGCATCGTCGCTTAGGACATCCCGGTCGTGACTCTATGTCACATTTATCTTCAGAATTTGCTATTCCATGTAATAAAAGTACTCAAGTGTGTCATGCATGTCAACTTGGAAAGCACGTGCGTTTACCTTTTTCTAGATCATCAACAGTTTGTGTTGCTCCGTTCCAATTACTTCATTGCGATCTATGGACATCACCTGTTGCTAGTAATTCTGGTTTCAAATATTACCTTGTCATTGTTGATGATTTTTCTCATTTTATGTGGACGTTTCCCCTTCACCGGAAATCCGATACATGTGATATTCTCATCAACTTTGTCGCCTACGCACGCACACAATTCAACCTCCCCGTCATGTCCTTCCAGACCGATAATGGTACCGAGTTTGTTAACTCTACCTTCATCGAGTTTCTTGCACGCAACGGCATACACCTCCGCATGTCCTGCCCGTACACCTCCCCTCAAAACGGCAAGGCCGAACGTGCACTTCGCACGCTCAACGACATTACTCGCACCTTGCTGTTCCAAGCTTATATGCCTCCTGCGTACTGGGCCGAGGCCCTTGCCGTCGCAACCTTCCTGCTTAACCGCCGTCCAAGCCAAGCCTTGGACTTCCGGATCCCGTATACCCTCCTCTACCAAAAACCGCCTTCCTTCTCCGACCTCCGTGTCTTCGGGTGCCTATGCTACCCTAACCAGTCCGCCACGGCACCTCACAAACTCGCCCCTCGCTCCACCGCAAGCGTCTTTCTTGGGTATCCTGCATCACATCGCGGCTATCGGTGCCTCGACTTAACGTCACGCCGCATCATCATCTTGCGACATGTCGTTTTGACGAACACACCTTTCCATTCGCCACCACTCGCACCACTCAGTCTCCGGACGATCTCGATTTTCTCCTCGACTTGGTCGCTACGCAGCCGGCTCCCGCGGTCTCGCGCCTCCCGCAGGCCAGCCCAACATGGCGCCGGCCTCCTCGGCCCAGCCCGCCATGCATGGCTCGGGGTTTTCCACCCGGACGTCGATCGCCACAGCGCCTGCCTCACCCGCGCTGCCCCCGTCCGCGTCTCCCACCCAGTCCCCTTCTCCACCACCACCACCACCCCCTCTCCCTCCTCGTCGCTCTCACGGCAGCACCACCTCCACCACCAACACTCACACCATGCTCACTCGCGCCAAGCGTGGTATTTTTCAGCCCATTGATAAACTTAATCTCTCGGCTGAACACTCCTCTATCTCTCCTATTCCCAAAACATATCGCTCTCCTCTCTAGGATCCTCTTTGGCGTGCTTCCATGACCGAGGAGTACGATGCTATCCTTCAGAACCGCACTTGGACTCTTGTTCCTCGACCGGTTGGTGCTAACATTGTTTCAGGGAAGTGGATCTTCAAGCACAAGTTTGGTGCTGACGGTGCTCTCGCTCGGTACAAGGCACGGTGGGTGGTCTGTGGATCCTCGCATCAGCCTGGCATTGACTACGACGAGACCTTCAGTCCCGTCGTCAAGCCGGCCACGATCCGCGTTGTGCTCAGCATCGCCGTCTCACATGCTTGGCCGGTTCATCAGCTGGACGTCAAGAACGCCTTTCTCCATGGCGATCTCGACGAGGTTGTTCACTGTGAGCAGCCGCCCGGTTTCATCGACCCTACACGTCCTCACCATGTCTGCCTGCTCCACAAGTCCCTCTATGGACTCAAGCAGGCGCCCCGCGCGTGGTACCAGCGGTTCGCTCATCACACTCATCGACTGGGCTTTGTGGCTTCCCAGAGCGACGTGTCTCTGTTCGTGCTTCGGCGCGGCTCTGAGATGGCCTACCTGCTCCTCTACGTGGACGACATCATCCTCACTGCGTCCAGCGCCGAGCTTCTCCAGCACATCACCGACCAGCTTCACCGGGAGTTCTCCATGACCGATCTCCGGGACTTGACTTACTTCCTCGGGATCTCGGTCTCTCGGTCTGCTTCCGGGATGCTTCTCTCGCAGCGCCAGTATGCCATCGACCTTCTTCAGCGCGCTGGCATGATGGATTGCAATCCGTGTGTCACGCCCATTGACACCCGTTGCAAGCTCTCCGCCGACGAGGGTCCCCTCGTCACCGACGCCATGGAGTACTGGAGTTTTGCCGTGGCCCTTCAGTACCTGACGCTCACTCGCCCCGACATTGCACATGCTGTCCAGCAAGCGTGCCTCTACATGCACGCTCCCCGGGAACCTCATCTCAACCTCGTCAAGCGGATTCTTCGCTATGTTCGTGGCACCCTCGACCTCGGTCTACAGCTCCACTCCACACCGGCCGCCTCGCTCACTGCCTACTCTGACGCGGATTGGGCCGGCTGCCCCGACACCCGACGCTCTACCTCTGGCTACTGTGTCTACCTCGGTGACAACCTGGTGTCTTGGTCCTCCAAACGCCAGGCCACGGTGTCTCGCTCCAGTGCCGAGGCCGAGTGTAGAGCCGTGGCACATGTCGTGGCTGAGTGCTGTTGGCTTCGCCAACTTCTTCTTGAGCTTCATCGTCCTCTTCCGTCCGCCACCGTTGTCTTCTGTGATAACGTCAGTGCTGTTTACATGGCATGTAATCCGGTCCAGCATCATCGCACGAAGCACATCGAGATCGACATCCACTTCGTTCGCGAGAAGGTGTCTCTCGGTCAGATTCGGGTTCTTCATGTGCCATCCTCACAACAGTTTGCCGATATCATGACGAAGGGCTTACCGACTCAGCTCTTCTTGGACTTTCGGTACAGTTTATGCATTCGACCAACGCACAAACTGCGGGGGGATGTTAACGTATAACTTTGTATAGCTAATCTCGCGTATTCCGTTTGCATACGGTTATACATGTACGCGTATAGGGTTTATTTCTTGGTCTCCAAGACTTGTAACTCTGCTATAAATATACCGATCGCCCCTTGAGAGGCGTCTTCCCTCAAACTGTTTCACGCTTATACACGGTGCCTCTCGAAAAGGAAAAAAACATGTTTTTTTTTTCATTCCGCGAGAGGCACAGATTTATCTTCTCATGGAGGCGTGGATTTGCTTCCGCGACAGGCATGGAAAAAATGCATTTATTTTTTTCGTTTCGCGAAGGTTTACTTCTCGTGGAGGCCGCGCCTCTCGAAAAGGGAAGAAACGCGTGCCTATTCGGAAAGGGAAAAAGACCTGCCCCAGGTTCATTTTTTTCGTGAAAAAAAGTTCGTCGAAACCTATCAATATGGGATCTAGTTTGAAGATCTTGACGCGAGGGATCCAACGGTGAAAACGGTCGACACGCGGTTTAAGAGATTAAACATTTTGAATAAACAAATCTATGAAAAAAGAGAAACTCTGATGTTGCAATAAGTGGCGCACATGCAGCGCCACTGTCGCAACTTGGTAAGGTGGAAGTGATCTTTGAAAGAAGTACTCTTAATTAGTGATTTCGAAAAAAACCCCATGATTGAAACGACATGTCCACTTAGATCCTATATGTTTTTTATTTATCGAAACTTGTTTGATTACACCAAAGGAAACACAAAGAATTGTTTGCATAAAGGTTGAGTGGATGGAAATTTCCCTACAAATTTTATTGAAATGGATTTTCTATAGAATTTAATCCTATGAATTAAACAACAAAAATAGAAAAAAAACATAGGAATATAATCCTCCAGAATCCTTATGAAATCCTTTGAATCATAGTAGTCTGAAAAAAATGTTCAGTTCAACATTTTAACCATGAGTGCAAAAAGAGGAGCTTTAAGATTCCAACTGCTTGGTCTGAAGGCTGGAGCACCGGTTCGTTCTATTGGATGGAGCATGTCTGGAAATCCATTTCGGCTCTTGAGAGCATATGCTCCTGCCCATCAAAAATGTATTTTTTCAAATGACAAAAAAATAGGAAAAAATAGATGTGATCATTGTCATACGAAAACACTACCTGCAAATTTTTAGAAGGAAAGCTTAGGTATTTTGATCTGTGCAAAAAAAAAAGTCGACCGGCAAATGTTACCTCCAAATGTTACACTTCTTTTTCACCGAAGAAGCACCGTCATTCCGTTTCGCATGAAAATTAGCAAGCACACTTGTTACACTAACAAGAATATCTATGAAAAAAATTCAAAATTTTTAAATCTTATTTACTATTAATTTTGATTTTACTGTTTATTAGGGAGCATATGCACCCAAGGAATAAATTGCAAAAAACCACCATAATTGGGGACCCTAATTCAGAAAACCACCACCTTTCGAGTTTTTTTCAAATAACCGCCACGATTGTGCTGACAGTTTTCAGAAAACACTGATCGATCGATTAGAGCCGTTTGACAACGAATCTGACGGGTAGGTCCCATTGTCAGGTCAACGTGGCATAGGCCAAACAGAGTGAGGAGACGGACGTTAGGTCCTGTTGAGTAATTTCCTCAAACACCTAGAGGGCATCCCGTCGGCCGCCTAGCTCGCCGGTGGCAGCAGTACAACACCGGCGGTGGCAGTGTAGGAATGGGCTGCGAGTGACCTGAGTGCGAGGTAGCGCGGCCGCGGGCAGAGAGGCGGCGCCGGACCGGGCGCCCATGGGGTAGTCGGGGCGCGGGGCAGATCAAGAGCTCGTGCTCTCGGCCATGGTGCTCGGGAGGTCGCGGTTAACGGCGAAATATGGGGGAAGGAGATGGCCCTCATGAGGGATCTCGGCGTCGGACCAGGGCGCCCACGGGGTAGTCGGGGCGCTGGGCAGAGTTCGCGTTCCTGCCATCGCTGCGGCGTGCACGTACTCTGTAGCAGGTGGTAGCTCGTGCCGCCTTGCATGGCCGCTGCTGATGGTCGCGTGCCCGGGCGCGGCCGGTGCTGCTGCTCGCGCGCCCGGGCGTGGCCGGTGCTGCAGCTCGTGCCCCCGTGCGTGGCTGCTGCTGCTGCTGCGCGCGTCCCCGTGCGTAGCCGTGGCCGCTGCACTTGCTCGTGCCCTTGCGTGGCTGCTCGCGCCCCCGTGCCTGGCCATGGCCGCAGCTGCGGCTCACATGCAGGAGCATAGATAGACGATGTGGAGGGAGATCACGGAGGCGGAGGCTCGCGAGCCGGCCGGCGGCTGAATCCGGTGGTGCGCCGGTCGGATGCAGGCGTGATTATTTCCCCTGTCAACGCTGGTGGAGGAGGAAGTGTAGAGGCTGACGTGCGGGTCCCATGTGCAGCTTACGATACAGGCCAAACACCGTGAGATTTCGGTGCCACATCATCACTTACATCGGGCCCCATCTGCCAGAAACGTTGTTAACATGTGTTTAGTAACCTGTCAGTGTTTTTTGAAAACTGTCAGCAGAATGATGGTGGTTATTTAAAAAAATTTGAAAGGTGGTAGTTTTCTGAATTAGGTCCGCGATTGTGGCGGTTTTTTACAATTTACTCGCACCCAAGAGCCAAAACGGCCCTGGGAAAGATAGTTTAATGGGGTCAACGAGACAGCGACTCACAGAAAACCATCGCTAATTCTCCTAACCCTAAACGGCTAAACCCTCTCGTCCCTCCCCATGGCGTCACCGCCGCCGCCGCCGAAGCTTCCGATCCCCGGTCGCCGCAACATACTCATCACCAGCGCTTTGCCCTATGTCAACAACGTCCCGCACCTGGGGAACATCATCGGCTGTGAGCATCCCTTCTACTGTGCTATCCCCCCCCCCCCCCCCCCCCCCCCCCCCCCCCCCCCCCCCCCCCCCGGTTTTATCTTCTCTGATGGTTTCGATTTTGGTCGCGTTCTGCAGGTGTGCTCAGCGCCGACGTGTTCGCGCGGTACTGCCGGCTGCGGGGGTACAACGCCATCTACATATGCGGCACCGACGAGTACGGGACGGCCACCGAGACCAAGGCCTTGGAGGAGAAGTGCTCGCCCAAGGAGATCTGCGACAAGTGAGAGAGCCTTCACCTCTCGATGCCTTTTTAGTTTAATTTTGGTTTGTTTGTACAGGAGTTATGAAATCTATCCAACACTGCTTTGAATTGCCGCACATACAAGTACGCACGAAAGTTTCAGTTATCAACCTGTGATATGCTATACACCTAGTTAGTAAATTTTCCATACTTCATATGAATAATGAAAGCATTTTATTCGTAGTAAGCTTTCCCGGCTGAAAATGCAGGTACCATGTTATCCATGACGAGGTCTACAAGTGGTTCGACATAAAGTTTGACAAGTTTGGGCGGACGTCCGCTCCTGAACAGACAGAAGTCTGCCAGGCAATTTTCCATAAATTGATGGAAAACAAATGGCTCACAGAGAACACCATGCAGCAGGTACAGCTAATTCCTTGCCTGACCTTGCATATATTCATCTCCGCATGTTGTTTCTGTTATGCAAAAAATTTCTGCTTTGCAGCTTTATTGTGACACGTGCGAGCGATTCTTAGCCGATAGGCTTGTGGAGGGGAAATGTCCGACAGAAGGCTGTAACTATGAAGCAGCAAGGGGTGATCAATGTGAAAACTGCAGCAAATTGTTGAACCCAACTGAGTTAATTGATCCAAAGTGTAAGGTAAGCATACACAATACTTTTTGTAACATATTTAGTTGTGTTCGGTGTATCATTGTGATTTACCTGAGCACACGAGGTGTGTGCCGCGTGAAACTGCATATGATGAGCTTTCCTGTGCTGTTTCTGTTTTTGTAGGTCTGTAAGAATGCTCCACGTATTCGTGACACAGATCACTTATTCCTGGAGCTTCCTCTATTGAGTGATAAGTTGGTAAACTATATTAACAACACTTCAGTAGCTGGTATGTGGAGTCAAAATGCTATTCAAGCAACAAACGCATGGTTGAAGGAAGGGTTAAAGCAACGCTGTATCACCAGAGATCTTAAATGGGGAGTTCCTGTTCCACATGAGAAGTATAAAGACAAGGTTTGGGCATATCAGATATGAATATATTTCTGCTGTTATGCGTTTATCTTATCTCATTTCTGTTTTTTTGCAGGTGTTTTATGTCTGGTTTGATGCACCAATTGGGTACATATCTATCACAGCATCATATACGCCTGATTGGGAGAAGTGGTGGAAGGATCCTGATAATGTAGAGTTGTTCCAGTTCATGGGTAAAGATAATGTGCCATTTCACACGGTATGATGCCTATGATATGGTGAACATCTCCTTTAGTTATTCAAGTTTGTTTTGGCACAAATTTAGTAGTTATTTGGCTTCATGTTTGGTTTGTGCCCAAGTTAGACATACCAGACAATTTACTAGCCAAAATTTTGGTCAAGCTTTTCCTTGCCCATGAGTTGGGCAATATGGCAAGAAAGATGAACTAGAGTTACCAAAAGAGGCATTGGCAAGCCAAAATGTGTCAGCCATCCAACCAAATAACAAAGTTTTGGCCATGACCAAATAATTTGTAGGGTAGGTTTTGGATACCATCCAAACATAGCACATATATTTGTGTATAAAGTTTTGTTTAACTGCCAAGTCAGGACAATAGTACTTCCAGCCACAAGTGGATTTGTTTTCACCACAAAATACGACTGAAAAATGCAAATTATGATTTCTTGCTGAATATTTGACCCTCCATTCAGTCGAGTCCTGTGATTGTTTGACATTATTTTTTATAAGGATATTTTGTTTTATTTTATAACCAATGGTTAAATCAATCACGCAAGAGCTACAAGCACACAAATCCATGTATGTAAGGGCCAGTTGCATTTGATGTGCTTTAGCTAATTCCGGCACGAATTTTCTGTTATACCTCATAAAAGGTTGCTTTCGTTTCAAGTAATTAGTTCTTTCAGAAATCGAAAAAAGTCCTTTAAGAAGCCAGTCTGATGCGAGCTGTATTGAAATGTATGGATAGCATATGTGTATACTGACTTTCTTTTAATGCCTGTACTTTTTTCCCATGAAGTACTTATTTGTTTAAAGGTAACTTTCAGGTCATGTTCCCTTCAACACTACTGGGAACTGGTGAAAACTGGACAATGATGAAGACCATAAGTGTTACTGAATATTTGAACTATGAAGCAGGTACTTTCCGCATTTTTGTTTGAACCTAACGCTTGATTGGTGCATAGTTCATGCTAGTCATTCATACTTGGTTATTGCTTTCTTATTTACTTGAGCTGAAATTCCTATGCTTTCTAGAGATTTATGAGTAAAGCATATCCGGCTACATCTATTTACACCAAAGAAATACCCGTTCTGTTTAGAGCAACTCTAGCAGACCCCGCATCCCGCCGACCTGCAAAACACGTTTGCAGTTCGCGCAAAACAGCTTTTGCGGGCCGGCTCGGGCTGGCACAGATGCAGACCCCCCAAACGGATCCGTAAAAAGGCATATTCGCGGAATATGCTATTTTACGGGTCGGCTATGCGGGGTCTGCTCTTTGCGCCGCTGCATCCCGCATATCATCAGCCCGCAAAAATCAAATCCAACATAATTCAACAATCGAAAACAAACTGAATTATTCAAATCGAACATAAAACAATAATCATCCGCATTACAATTAATTATTCAAATCACCGTAGCAAACTTAAATAATGCAAATACAAAACTTAGTCACTTGTCATGAATACAAATACAAATGAATACAAAAATTAGTCACTGTCCAGCCCTTTGCCAATGGTGCTCAATGAGATCTTCCTGAAGTTGAAAGTGTGTGTCTGCATTTTCAATCTCCTTGTATGTCTGAAGAAAAACTCTAATGCGGTTTGGGTCTCTTGCTGGTTTGACACGGCTACCCACATTGTCGTAAAAGAATTCTAAGTTCATTCCTCTCTCATCTTCAAGAATCATATTGTGCAGAATAACACAGCATGTCATGATGTTCTTCAAGGTTTCTTATCCCAAAAACGAGCAGGACCACGGACAATGGCAAACCTAGATTGCAAAACACCGAATGCTCTTTCAATGTCTTTTCGGGCTGCCTCTTGCACCCTTGCAAATTCACATTGTTTTTTTGTTTTGGGTTCTTTGATGCTCTTGACAAATGTGCACCAAGGAGGGTATATACCGTCTGCAAGATAGTACCCCTTTGTGTATTCATGCCCATTGATAGTGTAGTTGCAAGCAGGAGCATCACCACTAGCAAGCCTAGCAAACAAATGAGAGCGTTGCAAAACATTGATATCATTGAGAGTGCCCGGCATACCAAAAAAGCAATGCCAAATCCATAAATCCTCGGATGCAACGGCCTCTAGCACAATTGTTGCATCACGAGACTTGCCACAATACATTCCTTGCCAAGCCTTGGGGCAATTTTTCCAATTCCAATGCATACAATCAATGCTACCTAGCATGCCAGGCCAACCTCTCCTCTCATTAGCTGCCATCAATTTCTTTGTGTCATCTTCATTGGGTGCCCGAAGATACTCAGGACCAAAGACACGGACGATCACTTTCGCAAATCTACGCACAGACTCAATTGTGCTATCTTCACCAATGCGAAGATACTCATCGGCATAGTCAGCCGGAACGCCATATGCAATCACCCGCATCGCTGCGGAGATTTTTTGATATGCACTAAATCCCTTTAAGCCCGCGGCATTTCTTCTTTGGGTAAAATACCGGCAATTTGCCTCGCAAGCTTCAACAAGTTTCACAAAGAGGGATCGGCGCATTCGGTACCTTCTGCGGAAGAGGTGTGCAGGATAGGTAGGATTCTCCGCAAAATAATCTTGCATCAACATCTCGTTCCCAAGATGGCGATTCCGAGGAATGCACAGACGCCCGACAGTAGATCCTCGCCTCCTCTTCCGGTACTCGTCTTCATGCTCCTTCATGGCAAGCGCCATGACTAATGTTTGCTGCCGGAAGGTCGCAAGCATGGTCTCCACATCCGAGTTGTCCGAATCGGATAGCAAGAACTTCTCGCACGGGGTCAACTCCATCTACACGCACACCGGCGCGTCAATCTACCACACAGCTCGCAAAAATCACAAAAAAGAGACTAACCGGTGGCGGGTGATCCCGGGCGGCGACGAGGGGGGTGCGCTCGACGGTGGTCGATCCCCAGCGGCGGCGGCAACGGGGGGAGGCTCTTCTCGCCGGATCCGGAGGGGCGGTGCAGCGCACCGGCGCGGGAGGGTGTGGGCGGCCCCGCGGAGCGATTCCGCCCGCAGATATGGCCGGAATCGCCGGCGGCGGGCGGGCGGAAGCAAGGGTGGGCGGCGGCAGAAGGAGGGGGAAAAGAGCGCGGGGCTGAAATGTCCCTCCCGCCAACTGCTTCTCTGTGATGCAGGGCACCGCAGCCGCGGGGGCGAAACCCGCATTTTCCCGGGTTGGGGTCGGGAATTTGCCGCGCCCCCTAAAAATTTTTGCGGGCCGGGGCGGGATGCGGGGTCTGGTCGGGCAGGCTTTCCGGCCCGTACCCGCATTTTGGGGGTTATTTTGCGGGTCGGGGCCGGATGCGGGGTCTGCTAGAGTTGCTCTTACCCCCTGCAATTGCAGAGGCTCATCGACCTGGGCTTCCCGAAGTACAATTCCTTTTACCAGAACATATTGCCCACTGCCCAGTATTTGGCCCATGCTTGCACTGTGTGCTGTGGTGCATTGTGATGCACTTCATGCTGCAGAAGTAGTCGACACCTTTCTCAAGCCTCAACACTTCTCTTTCTTCACAGGTGCCCAGAATGACTAGCTGTGTGGGTTTGTGTTCGTATATTATTGCTTTGTACTCCATTCCTAAATATGAGACCTTTTAGAGATTTCACTATAGACTACATACGGAGCAAAATGAGTGAATCTACACTCTAAAGTATGTCTATATACATCCGGATGTAGTCCATAGTGGAATCTCTAAAATGTCTTATATTTAGGAACGGAGGGAGTATTTAGCAATGGGCCCTGTTTTCATTATGGGTCATGCTCACTGCTCCCTTGTTCTCCTGCCACCAGAGAATATTAACATGAAATTGGATGAATGGTTTGAAGAAATCTGGTTATGCCGTTATGGCACTCTAGTTTGTTTATCCTTTTTGCTTGGCTAAACATATGTCTATGGACTAAGATATGTTCCAGCAAGATCAAGACACTGTTATGCATGGGCCTGATTCAAACTACTCTGAAGTAGATTCATATGTGATATTGACACATTATGTATGTTTATTCCCTTGATAATAGCTAAATATTCCTCACATCTATAGGAAAATTTTCCAAGAGTCATGGTATTGGTGTCTTTGGCAATGATGCGAAGACTACTAATATTCCGTCTGAAGTATGGCGATACTACCTGCTTATGAACCGCCCTGAGGTTTGTATAGACATTTTGTTCAATAGATTTAAAATATCTGATAATGGCATTCATTGCAATATTTTTCTGTTTTGGGTGTTCAGGTATCAGATACACTGTTCACTTGGGCTGATTTACAAGCTAAATTGAACAGTGAGTTGCTGAACAACCTAGGAAACTTCATCAACCGTGTGCTAAGCTTTGTTGCCAAACCAGCTGGTTAGTCACTGGAGAATCTTGCACCTGACATCTAACTGTCTAGAAGGATTATCAGTTGATTTCTTTGTTTTAGAATTTATCTTGATTATCTGTGATTCGCTGCCATACTATATCATCATTCCTTATCTTCCACACTTTTGTTTAAGTTGATTTTTGATCTGCTTTTCTGGTAGGAGGCGGATACGACTCCATCATACCTGATGCTCCTAATGCGGAGTCACATCCATTGACCAATGCACTTGCTGAAAAAACTAATAAATGGGTTGAACAATATCTTGAAGCAATGGAGAAGGTAATTAATTTACTTGAACCATGTGAAATGGCACAAGTTCCTGCATTATCTCTCTAGTTTTATGTTATTTCATTGTGCCAGCTACAAGGATCTAAAACAGAATGCTCACTCCTTTCGCTACAGGTTAAACTGAAACAAGGACTGAAGAGTGCGATGGCGATTTCTAGTGATGGAAATGCATATTTGCAAGTAAATATATTTCTTTGTCTTGCTTTCCATTTGTGTTTTTAAATAGCACTGTTATATCTTATCTTGCTTTGCTGAATACAGGAGAGCCAGTTTTGGAGGCTTTATAAGGAAGATCCAGCAACCTGTGCCATCGTAATGAAAACTTCAGTTGGTGTTGTCTATCTCCTTTCCTGTCTGCTGGAGCCTTTTATGCCTTCCTTTTCTAGAGAAGTATAATCCTCATTTTCATGTTTCAGAGTTTCTATTAATAGACCCCCTTTGCCTGAGCTTACTCTTATGTTTCTTTCTTAAGGTGCTGCACCAATTAAATATGTCCCCAGATGAAGATCTGTCATTCTGTGATGATAAAGGAGAAACTGCCAAGGCAAAAAGACCCTGGGATTTTGTATCAGCGGGACATAAAATAGGGAAGCCAGTCCCTCTATTTAAGGAACTGGTGCGTATTTGCATTTTGATAGAAGAAATTTGTTAGTTGGCCATGCTTTTATATTTCGCAACTTTGAAATAATGCAGAAAGATGAACAAGTCGAGGCGTTTAGGATTAAATTCGCTGGCAGCCAAGCTGAAAGGATCTTGAAGGAACAAGCTGAAGCCGAGGCCAAGAAAGTTGCTGAAAAGCTCAAGGGCACAAAATTATCTGGTACTTACGAAATTCTTGCTATATATTTTTGCATGAATTACATGGGATAACAGTTTTTTTTTTCTGTGGCAATCTATAAACAGGCTTCTCTTTGTGGCTCAATTGTGTGCAATTTGTATGTTTTCCTGAAAATACTGGTGCAGAGTGCGCCGTCTTTCTTATGTTTGAAGCGCTCTTGAGTTACCTTCTGCTGAACCAGTTTCATAACTTCAGAAATTCACTGGCCAGTTTTCTTCTCTTGCTTTTGTATCAGAGGGAAGTTCAAAGAAGAAACAATCTGGTGGTTCGAAATCAAAGACAGCAGAGGAAGTCTCAGTTGCCAAGCTGGATATTCGTGTAGGGCTTATCAGAAAAGCAGAGAAGCATCCAGATGCTGATTCACTTTACGTAGAAGAGATCGATGTTGGAGAAGAGGCACCAAGAACAGTGGTTAGCGGCCTTGTCAAATTCATCCCTCTTGAAGAAATGCAGGTCTGTCTTTCTTAGTATCATTTGTAGTCGCGAGATTGGTATGCTGATTGGTCCTACCTCCCTAATTTGCAATTTATGGTACGAATGAGCAGAACCGGAAAGTGTGTGTGCTCTGCAATCTTAAACCGGTGGCAATGCGCGGTATAAAATCACATGCTATGGTTTTGGCCGCATCGAATGAGGACCATACAAAGGTAAGGAACGTTTGGCTCTCGTGTGCTCTTTGTTTGATAAATCATCATGAATGCACAGTGGCAGCCACTTTGGTTTGTGGAAACTGACATTTGAAATTTTAGGTTGAGTTGGTTGAGCCTCCAGAATCCGCTGCTGTTGGGGAGAGGGTGACCTTTGCCGGGTTCTCTGGTGAGCCCGAGGCTTCTCTTAATGCCAAAAGCAAAACCTGGGAGAAGTTGTCCGCTGATCTGCACAGCAACGGTGAGCTGGTGGCGTGCTACAAAGATGTTCCATTCACAACTTCGGCTGGAGTATGCAAGGTCAAGACGATAGCGAATGGGGAGATTCGCTAGGCACAGTGCCCAATCTGCAGTCTGACTGAATCGCTGTCTGATTTCATTGGAAGTTAATATTGCTGATTTACTCTCTTTTTTGAAAATTTTGACGTGTTTTGAGCACTGCTCTGCACACCGTTGTGATTTAAAGCATACATAGAAGAACGCTTGTTGTGTACTTTCGGCTCAACCTCGGGGGGCAATCTTTAGCTCGGCCTGTTTTCAGCTGAACCTAGCGCTAGCCAGCTTTAGCTCGGCCCGTTTTTAGCTGCACTTGGGGCCTGTTCGGAAGTCCGCTGGCTTCCAAAAGTGGCCAGCTTCTCTGGGAGCCAGCGCTGCGTTCGGTAGCAGGTAACCCCGGGAATAGTTTCAAATCCAGATTGAAACCAGGCCAAACTATTTGACTAACCTTCCAGCAACCAATCCAACCCAATCGAAATATTGAGGTCTAGAATCCAAACTGAACCAAGCTAGGTGTAGTTTCCAACCAAACCAATCCAGACCGTTTCATCTTTTTGGATTTAATCCATAGTTTGAAACCATGGACAAGCTGGTGTTGGTACGTAACGTGAAGGTACTGGTCATCTGCGTGGCCGTCCGTGCGCTTAATGGAGAGAGACACGGTCTTGATGCTGCTAATCGCCGGTCGTGCGCTTCATGGAGAGAGAGAAACAGCGTCATGATCGACCCGATCAAATGAAGGCGGATATGGAGGGAAACACGGCCGTCGGATCTCCAGCGGCGGCAAAGGCAGCCCAGCGACACCCCAGCGGCTACAGCATGGAAGCTGGCTTGCGATGCGCTGGTCTCGGGCGCTTTTTTTAGGAGGCTGGTCTCGTACGCTCCTAGACTGGTGGCTGATTTGTTTCTGAGATTACAACTTGAAACGATTTGAGATGGATTAGTCTGTGGCAGCATGCATGCCTTGATGGGGCGTATCGGGCCGTCGGACTGGAGGATTCCACCTATGGATCAAGGCACGGTGGCGAAGACGCGCACGCCGGTGGTCACCGCGGTGGCAACCGGGGCTGGAGAGAGCAGACAGATGGCTGCAGAGGCCGTGTTGGTGCCTCCTGTGGCGCATGCTGCCACAGAAGATCCGGGCAGGGACGGTGGGGCCACTCCCCCGTCCGCTGCGGTGATGTCGAGGATTGCGCAGGTGGCGCCAAGCGGACTTGCGGTGGTGGCTTTTGACCATGGAAGGACCGCGGATCACGGGCCAGCCAATACCGAGCCCCAGTTGCTGATCCAGACAGAGGCAGATCCCGAGGCGGCTGATAAAGTGGATAAAGTGGGGGAGGAGGCGAGCCAGCCACGGGCTGGCAGCGAGGCCCCAGGGGATCCCGAGGCAGCAGCGATTGCTGGAGTCCGTTAGCCTGGTTGATGCGTTGGGGGTTGCGATTTCGGCCAATCAGGGCGCACCTGAGGGACTGGCGGTGGACCGGCCTGTTGGGGCTGCGCCGGACCAGGACGGCGCGAGGATTCCCCTGCGGTGCCCGACAAAGTTGCAGATGGATGGGCCCCGCTGGATGATTTGCTGCAGCTAACGACAGAGACAGGAGAGGTGGGTCTGCATGTAGATGCGCCTGTGGTGGGTCCTGAGCTACAGGAGTTGCAACCCGCCATTGCATGCACGGATGTGACTACGTACAATGCATGCAGGCAGGAGATTTTGAGTGGCGATTTTGGCGCGGTGGACTGTGTGGATGTGTCGCAGCGCCATGCTGGGCATCTCTCGGCCAAGGAGATTGCCGCGCTTGGAAACATCAAAACTTTTTGCGTCGGGTTGCTTAAGAAACTTGCGCCGCCACTCCTTAAGGAGTTCGAAGGACTAAGAGGAGTAAGGACTGGACAAGATCCGTTCACACCGCGACGCACGACTCGGTCTGTTTGCTCCGGTGGATCCAGGAAGACTAAGGCTTCGGCTGCCGAAGCGGTGCTGCTCAAGACGTTGGGCTTTGACTGTGATGATTTGGCCGTTTCAGAGGACGCGCTAGGTCAGCTGCGTACGGTTTTCGACTCGCCGCTTCAGGAGCCACAGTTGAGGGCCATCGCCGCCATCTTTGGGAAGGCAATACCGCTCAATCTGGCAGGGGAGGCAGGGATGGACGAGCCTATTATGGCGCAGTAGGTGCGAGGGCTTCGATGGTGTTGGAGTCATCCTTGTCCGATGTCTTTCAACGCCTTGGAGTTGGCGTGTTGGAATGTTAGAGGCCTTAACAACCCGGCCAAGAGGAAGGCACTAAGAGGCTTTGTGGACTCTGTTCGTGCGGCGATTGTATGTATATTAGAAACTAAGCTAGAGGAAGTGAACATTTATGTAATCTTGCAATGCATGGGACCGAACTATGATGGTTTTACTTACTTACCGACGTCGGAGACGAGAGGTGGCATTTTTGTGGCTTGGGACACCACAAGGGTGCTTGTGACGAACTTTGTCAATGACTCACATTGCATCACGGGTTTTGTCTCGCCTAAGGAGGGGACACCTTGGTGGTTAACCGTAGTATATGGGCCGCAGGAGGATGAGCAAAAAATAAATTTCTTGAATGAGCTTTCGGAGAGAAGATCACTATGCCCGGGTCCATGGCTAGTGATTGGTGACTTCAATCTTATCCTTTACGCGGCGGACAAAAACAACCCGAACTTAGATCGGAGAATGATGGGGAAGTTCAAGCGTTTTGTGGACAACAATGTGCTCAAGGAGCTCTTTTTGCATGGGCGCAAGTTCACGTGGAGTAACGAAAGGGAGACGCCCACGCTAACCAAGATTGATCGTGCGTTCGTTTCTGTTGACTGGGAACTTGATCACCCGGAATGTTTGCTGCAAGCTTTGTCCACCGAGTACTCGGACCACTGCGCTTTGCATCTCACACTCCATGAGCCTATGCATTATAAAAGGAGGTTCCGTTTTGAGAAGTTTTGGGTCAAAATGGATGGATTTTTGGACGTCATGAAGGAGGCTTGGACTTGTGACCCCGGCATCACGGAACCTTTCATGCGGCTAGATATCATGCTGCGCAACACAGCTAGAGCTCTTGCCGCATGGGGTCAAAGGGAGATTGGAAATATCAAGCTGCAGATTGCCATAGCGAATATCGTTATCATGCGGTTCGACTGCGCTCAGGAAAACCGTAGGCTTACGGAGGAGGAAAGATGGCTTAGAAGAACGCTGAAGCAACTTGTGCTAGGGTTGGCATCCCTAGAGAGGACCATCTCTAGACAAAGGTCGAGAATAACATGGCTTCAAGAAGGGGATGCTAACACGCAATTGTTTCATTTGGTGGCTAATGGGAGGCGAATGAAGAACTACATACCTTCTTTGAGCATGGAGGGGGGCACTATCACTGATCAGAAAGGCAAGGATGAAGCCTTTTACAATGCTTACAAGAATTTGTTGGGCAAGGACGTAGCTCGAGAGTTCATGCTCGATTTGGAGGGTCTTGGAGTTGCTCACGTTGACCTCTCGGAGTAGGACCGTATGTTTACAGAGGAGGAGGTTTGGGCAGTCATCAAGGACTTACCCTCGGACAAGGCACTGGGTCCGGACGGGTTCATTGGCTTGTTCTTTCAAAAAGCTTGGGAGGTTATCAAGGCAGATCTCATTGCTGCAATTCATAAGCTTTTCCTTGTGAATGGTAGGGGTTTTGGGCGGCTAAACCAAGCTTTGATCACTCAACTGCCGAAGTCTCTAGATGCGTGTTCGGTCTTTGATTTCCGGCCGCTTAGCCTTGTGCACAGCATGCCCAAGATTGCATCTAAGCTTCTTACAACGAGACTTAGACCGCGCATGGGGGAACTTGTCCAGGTGAACCAGTCAGCATTCATCAAGGGGAGATGCTTGCATGATAATTTCCTTCTAGTGAGGCAAATGGCACGTTTGATGCATAGAAGGAAAGCAAAAGGAGTGTTGCTCAAGCTCGACATCACTAAAGCCTTTGACTCCTTGGCGTGGCCGTTCTTGTTTGAAGTGTTAAGAGCCAAAGGTTTTTCAGAGCGGTGGATTTCTTGGGTCGCAACTCTTCTTACTACAGCTAGCTCCAGAGTGATCGTTAATGGCTGTGCAGGCGACAATTTTATGCATGCTAAAGGCCTGAGGCAAGGGGACTCGATCTCACCTTTACTCTTTGTTATTGCCATGGATGTACTTATGCATATCAGTATCAAGGCACATGAGGCTGGAGTGATGAGTACCATCAATGGATGTAGCCCAGTGCAGCGACTGTCCCTGTATGCTGATGATGTGGTTCTTTTCATCAAACCCACACGGCCGGATCTCCTGTTTGTCAAAGAAACACTTACCATCTTCGGAGTAGCATCTGGGCTTAGAGTGAATTTTGCCAAATCTGCGGCTATCATGATTCGGGCGGAGCCTGAGGACGAGGAGATTGTGAAGTCGGCGTTGCCCTAGAAGATTGTCACCTTCCCATGCAAATATCTAGGATTGCAGTTAAGCATTTGGCAGCTGAAAAGGTCGGAGTGGCAGCCGATGGTGGACACTGCCCTTCACATCTTGCCGGGATGGAAAAGGGGTTTGGTGACTAGACCCGGCAGGCCGGTTCTTGTCAACCAAGTCATGAGAGCACGCGCTACTCACCACCTCATGATTGTGGAGGCGCCAAAATGGGCTCTTGAAAGAGTGGACAAAGGCTGTCGGGCTTTCTTCTGGGCCGGGACTGAGGAAGTTAAGGGAGGCAAATGTGTAGTATCTTGGGCGAGAGTGTGTAGGCCAAAGCACATGGGAGGACTTGGCGTCATTGATCTACACAAGCATGACATTGCCCTCAGATTGAGATGGGAATGGCTTAGACGCACGGATGCCTCCAGGCCGTGGCAAGGGCTCAGCTTGACCGCGGACAAACCGGTTGTTCAAGCTTTTGGAAGCTTGGTAAAATGGAAGGTTGGAGCGGGAGACAAAATTTTGTTTTGGAAAGATAGGTGGCTTCATGGTGCAACCATCGCGGAAATTGCCCCTCTGGTCGCGATGTCAGTTCGTACGCAAGTTGCTAACATGAGACTTGTCCGAGATGCTTTGTGTATGCACTCTTGGATGAACGATGTGGTGGGTAACTTGTGCACGGAAGGCTTAACCCAGTTTATAGGCCTTTGGGAGATCTTAGAGGAGGTGCAACTGGATGCTCGGACCGAGGACAACCCCATTTGGGCTTGGAATGCGTCAGGAACGTACTCTGCACCATCTGCCTATAAGATGCTTTGTGAGGGAGGAGTTAGATTCCACTCCTTTGGAGCCATTTGGAAGTGCTGGGCACCTCTGGCATGCAAATTTTTCATGTGGCTGGCTGTGCAATATCGTTTATGGATATCGGACAGAAGGGCTAGACACGGTCTGCAAGATCAAACATCAAAATGCTTCCTATGTGACCAAGAGGAGGACACGGTAGATCACATCCTGCAGCAATGTGTGTTCTCGAGGCAAGTGTGGTTCAGTTGCATTACTAGGATGGGGTTGACGATGGAGATTTGCCCAACCAATGACTCAAGGTTGGTGCAATGGTGGTCGGATGCCAGAAAGCGAATTCATAAGCAATCTCGGAAAGGTTTTGACACTACCGTAATGCTTATCTGCTAGACGTTATTGAAGCAGAGGAACACGAGGGTGTTTGGATCGGGCCAGATCAAGAACGAGCATGACACAGTGGACATGATCTTCGACGGTCTGAGGACTTGGACCATGGCAGGAGTGTTTGAGATCAACGTATGTCAGAGTAGTAGAGTAGCGTGTGAGTGGAGTGGAGGCTCGGTAAGGTCGGCTGTGGTCTAACCGGCAAATTTGCAATCTCTTGTACATATTTTCTCCCTTCTATAAAGCTAAGGTACGCCTTTGGCATACCCTCGAAAAAAAACCAAACCATGCCAGATTATATTAGGGCCTCAGAACATTTAAACCAACCCACCAGGAAAACCAAACTAAAACTTAGGTTCGAGTCCAAACTATTCCCTGGCTTAGGCGAAATCATTAATCAAAGAGCACTCCTTGCAAAGGTCACTCCTGTCTTCTCAGGTTGCGACAAGTGACGCATTGTATGTGCGTCACTTGTTGCAATCTGAGAGTTTTCTCTTCTGTCGTAGATCCGTTTATTCAAAACGTTTTATGTTTTAAACCGTGCATCCAAATCTCGAACCGTTTTCATCGTTGGATTCCCCACGTTGAGATCTTCAAAACTACATCTCATGTCGATAGGTTTTGATGCATTCTTTTTTCTTTCGAAAGAGACACGACGGTGCCTCTTCCAGAAGCAAATTTGTGCCTCCATTAGAAGTAAACCCGTGCCTCTGAAGGAAAAAAGTGAAAAGGCATTTTTTCCTGTACCTCTCGTAGAAGGAAAAAAAGAGGAAACATTTTTTTCGTTTCTCGCGGAAGGAAAAAAAGAAAACGCGTTTTTTTCATTTTCGAGAGGCACGGCCGTGCCTCTCACGGATGGGAAAAAAAGAAAATGCATTTTTTTCATTTCTGAGAGGCTTTTTTTTTAAAAATTCAAAAGCTAAGACTGGTGGAAAACCAAAAGGCCAGAAAAAATCAGAAAAACCACATAAAAAGCCGAAAACGCGTGCGAAAAAAATAAAAGAAACAAAATCCGGAGGGAGCGCCCGAGCGCGACACGTGGGCGGCGGCTGAGAGCGCGCTAAGTGGCCCTTGGGGAGGGTCCGGAACGAGATCTCCTTGAAAGTGCAACTAATCCCCGGGTGGTTTTGGTAATTCATAACAACATATATCTCATTGAACTAATGTCCATTCAAGTTAAATATTTCAGGACGTTCGATGATTGGCATGGCAAGGACTAGTGATTGTGGACCCCTCAAAAAGCTAAGGAAATGGATTGGCAAAAGCTCAAGACTCTACATTTTTGGTTAAGTGATCCAAGATCACATTGAGTCCATAGGAAAGCCAATACTATTAAAAGGGGATGAGGTGTTGCTTTGTAGCGACCCGACCTCAAACGGTCAAGTCTCTGTGCTTCAGTGTCATCCCTGGATCGGTAATGCTGACACACACAATACTCGAAGGATTTATAACAGAGTAGCAATCACACACTTATTACATCGAATGTCTCATAAGAGAACTTATTACAAGAAATATGGCTTAAGGCCATCTAATTCGATAAACAGCGGAAGGCTTGGAAGATAAAGCGAGCCCATCAACTCCAACGGCATAGCTGAGCTGCACAACAACGACCTATCGCACCTTTACTTGTCGTCTGAAAAGTCTGCAACATAATACGTTGCAGCCTGAAAACGGGTCAGCACATGGAATATGCTGGCAATGTAACACAGTAGAGCAAGAACAGGAATAATGCTATCACTACATGCATATATGGCTGGTGGAGGCTCTATGGTTATAAGGTTTTTGCGAAAAGCCAATTTTTCCCTACAACAAAGGAATATATTTTTATTTAACTATCATGGTAGTTGAAACATCATTGAGAAGGTTCCTCCAACTCAATCCCAATTAAAGTAATCATTAACCCCACAAATTAAATTAGAGTGATGAGATACAATAGGATAATCCAAGTACTAGATACTCAAGATGTCCATAACCGGGGACACGGCTAACCATGATTAGATTGTACACTCTGCAGAGGTTTGCGCACTTTTCCCCACAAGACTCCATCTCCTCCGTTGGATTTCTCGCACTACATGGTGTTTGAGAAACGGATGACCGAGACACAGTCTTTCAGAAGCATTAACTCTAACCCCGGGTAGACAGTACCAACCTACATCCCTCTACATCTGCTAGCCTACCACTTGAAGAGGTCATGCAACATACTCAATTATGCTAGAGCCCATAATAGCTTGTGGCTGCACATGGAAGTTTCTAGCATGAATAATCTCACGATCCCTTCGAGCCTGGGTGGCGGACCATAGGAGGATCACACGGTATATCCCCGGGATCTCCTAGGACAACACTGGTATATTCCTAGGTGCCCAAACAAGCAATCCACCTAGATGTGTATTAAAGTTGCCACCTTAAGTTGAACCATTAATTAACAACTCATATCTATCATGGATACACTCAAACCCAATCCACGTCTACGAGCATAGCATAGCAATATAAGCATAACGTAAAAGTAACTCCCAGGGTTTGATAATAAATCAGGTAATAGGTTCTACCTCATCAACTACTTCCCAATACCCACAAGTTCATCACATCCTAATCATGCAGTGTTTGAGGATTGGAACTAATGCATAAAAACTGGGTATGAAAGGAGTATGATCATTGTGTTACTTGCCTTGCTGACGATCCGCAAAACCTAGTGACTCGTAGTAGCACGCTTCGCACTCCGGGAATTCTATCGCAAACAAACAATAGCATACATAAGCAATCAATCAAAGATGCACGAGTGAAACTCAAATAAGAAGATCTAACCAGAAAGTTCAACTTAAGAACTCCGGTTTGCAAAAAGAATCAAATCAAACGGAGCAACGAAACTCAAACTGCGAAAGAAACAAAATCCGTTTACTAATCTGGACTAAAGTCAAATTTTACAGTACCAAAATCTTGTTCAAGTTGGTTAAACAGAAAGAGGGCTTCGATATGAAGATCTAGGCGCTTGAATCGCCCGATTCCGATAAACGAGCGAAAAGATAAAGTAAAACGAAAATCGGATCAGAAATCACGATCGAAAATAATCGCGAAAAACCCGAGAAAAAGAAAAACTGACGAACAGGCTAACGAACGAACGTTCGCTGTCTGTGACTAACGGATGAAAACCGTTCGTTAAAACGAACGTACGGACGAACGTTCGCTAAATAACTAAACCGAAAAAACGAACCGATCTATAAAAAAACAAATCTAGGGTTTACCTAAAAAAACCGAACGAAAAAAAGGCGGCAACCCCGGCGAACTCCGGCGAGGCGGCACGGCGGCGGCGGCGGAACGGCGCAGCGACGACGTCGGCGGCGGCGGCGCGGGGCTCGAGGCAGTGCGGGGCTCGAGGCGGCTAGGTCTTCGGTGCGGCGCGGGCTGGGGTGGGCTGCAGTGGGGCGGCGGCTTATAAAGGCTGGGCGAGGCGGAGTCCGGGTCGCCCACGGCGGCCCAAGTCGGTTTGAATTTTTTTAAATAATTCTAACGCGTAGAAAAAGAAATAAAAATAATACTAAACTGACTCCAAAAATCCCGAAATAAATTTTCCCCATCCTCTAAAAATATGCCAGACAAGGTGAACATTTATTTGAGCCTATAATGCAATTTTGAAAAACGCGTATTTTTCCTATGCAAATAAAATAGCAATAAAAACCAAATAAAATTATTGATTTGATTTTAATATTTTCCTCCAATATTTCATTTATTTTGGAGAAGTCATATTATCTCCTCTCATATATTTTAATATGAAATATTTTCGAAGAGAAAAATAATTAAAACAAATGATCCTCGTTTCGTTATTTGATAAAAATTCAAATATGAAAACGGTGAAATACCCAACTCTCTCCGAGGGTCCTTGGGTTGCTTAGAATTTCGAGGATCGCGAAACAAAATGCAATAAAATATGAGATGCATGAAAGACATATGTATAACATTCCAAATTGAAAATTTGGGATGTTACATGCTTAATGGTCTTTTTGCTCAAGTGCTTAAATATTGCTCCAAAATCCTCTACCACTTTCTCCATCCAAATATGCCCAAACCCTACATTCCAACTCGGGCCCACCGAAATTTCCTATCCGGAGCCACCGAGTTCATCTAGACTTAGCCACTGCCAAACCCTAACAAATCGGATCCACCGATATGGATCTCGATCCCACCGAAAGGACCTTGCCAGCTCTCTGTTTCTAGTTGCAATTGTTTTGATCCCACCGACCGAGATGGCTTGACCAGTTCTTTGTTGCCATATTGCTTCACTTTGGCCCCATCGAGAAGATGCAATCGATGCCACTGAGACAAGGTTTGCCCTAGCCAATGGAGTTGGTTTTGAAAGAAAGTTCAATGCCAATGGAGTTGAATGGGAAGAAGATCAATACCTCAAGACGAAGTTTGTTCCTCAAGAGGAGAAGTACTGCCCACTTCTTTTGAGGGAACACAAGATCAAGATGATCTTCCACTACAAGACCACAAGCTAAAAGGCAAGGACAAGCTTCAAGAAGAGATTGAGTCATTTGAAGAAGCACCTGAAGCCATGGTCAAGTGGGTTCCCAAGACTTCATCAAGTTCAACTACAACACCAAGGATTCCCATCAAGTTGATGTGGGTCCCAAAGAAGAACTAGAGTGTTCTTGAGGGTGACTCCGCCAACATATTTCACTCATATTCATTTTGGCGAGGACTTGTGCAACCAACTTTCACATCTTGCACTAGTTCATGGAGTCACAAACCCTCTTGTTGGTAAGAGAAGGGACAAGGTAACTCAATGCATTCATGGACATCATCATATGTGCAATTCACTCTATGTCTATGGATATCCTTATATGTTCCTTGTGGGACTAACCCATGTACGTATTGAAAGTGCAAAACTCCAAAGGATTGCTCCAAACTCTTGATGGACTACATCAACATTGAGCATCCACATCTTCACTATCTACATGAAGTCATCATCGACAAAACCCAAGGTTAGTTCATCCCTCTTTAGGGGGATATCACATCTAGGGGGAGCTTTGCTCTAAAAGTTGAGCTAAAGCAACTCTAATGGTGTGAACACATGAATGCTTTATGTAAAAGTGGCAACCCCACTTGTGCTTAAACGATGAGTATGACCTATGATTGAATGTCCTCATTTGACTCCTAAATCAATATACTCATATATAGATGACCTAGTCATCACCAATTGCTTGATAGATGCTAGAATTGGTTGTGCATGTTTGACACATATTTCATTTGCCATTTTATTGTGTGAGCATGTTGGTTTGCATGTTTTCCTCATTCAAGGACATCCATTTGTTGTTTTGATTGTCTTGGTTTTTCTGGCCAAGTGGATGTACAAGAATTCCTAAGAACCTTCTCTAGCTATCTATGCTTTCTTGTCTCAAATTCTCTTCATGCTACCACAAAAATTGAACAAGTCATTTTCGGACCCTCCGGGTGAGGCGCACTCGGAGCCACCGATTTGAAAGGGTTGAACTCCAAAACCTTCAAATTTGCTTCGGTGTGACCAATCCACTCCTGTTCGGACTCATCGAAACAGTTTGATTGATCTGAGTTTTCAATCTCGGTGCTAAAGATTAGACCAACTCGGAGTCACCGATATGTTGTAACTGCTTGCAGTTACACGTCTCAGTGCCACCGATTTGTTCCATTCGATGCCACTGACAACAGCTGGGTATATATACCCCGCGGGTCCCATACGATTGAAATTTCTCAAACGTTTTCGCTCCCGCACCCCCTCTGCTGTCGTCGCCCTCGTCTGCGGACTTCGCCGTTGCGTCTAGTGCACCCTCGCCATTGGACTCCATCGCCGTCAACGGATTCCCTCCCTCCGCCGCCGCCGTAGGGGATTTGCACCAAGTTAGGGTAAAAATCCTGCCCCCTCGTGCTTCTAATTTCTGATTCAATGCACTAGGGATTTGCCATGATTCTTGCCACGTATGAAACACTATTATCCAATAGATCACTTCCATAGATTAGTTTTGAGCAAAAAATTTAGGTTTAAGTTTCCGCCGAAAGCATCTCAGACTGACCGAACTAAAATTTTTGGAGTCACCAGTTTGGCTTTGGCCATTGCACTAGTACGTCTCGGTGCCACCGAGAAGTACGAATCGGTGAGACCAAAAGTAATGTTTTAGTGAAACCCTACCATCTCGGAGACACCGAACTACATCTCGGTCAGACCAAAATGGTGTGTTTTGGTTCTGTTGAGTGCTTCAGTATCACCGAGATTATCAACTTGGTGGATCCGATATTTGAACTCAATTTTCAAAAAAATACATCTATTTTTTTATGAATCATCTACTTTGCCCATATCTATCTATTCACAGGGCCTGTTCGCAAGATGTCAAGTGCTAGTGACAGACAGAATGTGTGAGAACAACATGAGGATCTCAATGGGGGATCTAGTCCTGAGGGCAGCTACTATGAAGGAGTGAGGAGCTCACCCGGACTGCCCAAAGCTGCCACAAGGACAAGGAAGAAGAGAACCTCAGATGGCGAGGATGAGGATTTTGTGGCTAGTGAGGCCACATCAAAGAAGAAGAAAGTGGTGCTTGCTAAGGATTATGGCACAACAGCTAGCTCAAGACCTTTAGGCAGTGCCAAGGAGAGAACTGTAGTGAGAAAAGTCCTACTCTCCAAGGCAGACAAGGCCACAACTCCAAGGGAACGCATGAATTTACACTTGAGGAGCCAAGTAACACAGAGACATCTGCTGCAGGAAAGAAGAAGAAGAGGGCAAGGAAGACTACTGCTTATGTCATTGGCAAACCCTCCATGGTTGCTGGTGCTGATGATGATGATGATGAGGAACCAGCACCTGATGAACCTCCTGCTAAGACTCATAAGCTCATGTCTGATGCAATGAAGTCTGCTGCCCCCACCAAGTCCAAGCCCAAAGCTCCAGCACCTAAGAGGTCTACAAGAAACATATCTACTATTGAGAAGAATAAGGCCCCAGTGCCTGAAGCTGAGATTGATGATGAGCCACTAGTGCTCAGGAGGTTGAGACCCAAGATCCCAAATCTTGATAACACACATCCTATTGTAGAGAACATGATGCTGAGGAAGGGCAAATGATTGCGTCAGTGGAGATTGTCAGATCCATATGCTGCCGCAAGGAGAACTGCTTGTGATTATCGTTTCCACACACGAGAGCAACAAGATTTCTATGAGACAATGTTGCTTGACAAGAAGCCCATAGTCAGTGATATGAAGTGGGTGGACTGAAAATATATCAATGCAAATGAAGACCACTTCCCCCATGTTCATGAAAGCTTCAAGCTTGCAGGAGTTGCAGATTTTGTTGGAAGGAAGCTCACAAAGTGAAATGATGAGATGATCATGCAATTCTACTCCACTGCACACTTTTATCCTGATGGCATAATAGTATGGATGAGTGATGAGTCCAGATACTAGTCAAACATCTCAGAATGGGCTGATCTTTTTGGTGCTCCAGAAGAGGAGGAGAATGATATTGATGTCTATGCAAAACCCAAGATGGATCACAACTCCATGTCTAACATGTACAAGCCTATTCCTGAGAAAGATGTTGAGACTCATAAGTTTGGTTCTGTGAAACATTTGCTAGCTGGTTTGGCCACCACCAACATAGTCTTGAGGAACACTCTTCTGCCCAAGTCTAGAGATGACAAGATGATCCGTGGACACTCCATCAACTTGCTACACTTGTTTGACACACCACATAAGTTCAAAGTAATGAGCCTTATTGTTGAGACAATCAAGAGAACCACATCTGACCAGAAGAGATCATGTGGATTTGCTCCTCACATTCAGTTGCTCATCAACTCCAAAGTTGGAACGAGCACATATCTACTTGATCATGAGCATCTCCCACTTCACCTAGAGTTCAAGGAAAATGTGGTGGTGATGGACCCTTCACACCCTACAACTGCCCAAGCCCAAGAGAAGATCCAAATGGCTACAGTAGCAAAAGCAGCTCAGGAGGCATCTGCTCCTAATGCACCTATTGCCAACCCCAAGTCCAAGAACGATCAGATGACTTATTTGCTGTAGCCACCCTGAGGGTTGAGCGAAGTCTGGCCAACCTCACCAAGAACCAGGAGAGCCTAGAGTAGATAGTTGAGACTAAGGTTCATGATCTTGATGTGAAGATCACAAAGGTACAAACCATTGTGGAGAAGCCCAGAGATGATGTTGACGTAACCAGAGCTGCTGCTTGTGACAGTGGAGATAATCGACTGATGACTGACAGGTTCCAGACAGTGCCTAGGGCACCCAGGTCTGCTGCAGTGTCTGATGCAGATATGAGGACTACAGTGTCTGCACCTACTGCTGCTTCTATAGTGCCACCTCCAGTCTCTACTCCACCAGCTCAGTGGATATCAGATGAAGCCTTCGCGAATGCACTTCTCTCAACACCATCTACGCACATCGGAACTGCCAGCCAGAGATCAGGAGATGCCGAGGATCGTTCCTAGAGAGACGTATAGCTCTATACCTATTCCAACTTTTTGGCACTTGTTGCCAAAGGGGGAGAATTTGTATAGATCATTAGGCTTCGAGAGAGAGAGAGAGAGTCTCGATTGTCCTCGATTGGTTTTTCTTGAGTTTCTGCTACTATTTCTGTTTGATGAGTGCTACTTTGCTCGTTATGCGTGTGAGATACTTTGGTTATGTGTGATTGATCATACTATGCTTCATGTGATGCTAAATGCTTATCCTTAATCATTATTCTTGTATGATCATTCACTTATGTTTTTGGTGATGTGTGCTTACTATTCCATTCATATCATTTTGTGCGCTCCACCATTGTATGTGACATGGAAGAGTGACCCATGATCCTAATCATTGTGCATTTGCATTCAAACGACAATTTTTAACAATGCACAAATTTAGGGGGAGCTCTTGCTTATCACATAATTCTCAAAGCGACGATGCATTTCATTCATTTAATCATTTCTCAAAGCTTTGATCTATATGTTGTCATCAATTACCAAAAAGGGGGATTGAAAGTGCAACTAATCCCCTGGTGGTTTTGGTAATTCATAACAACATATATCTCAATGAACTAATGTCCATTCTAGTTAAATATTTCAGGACGTTCAATGATTGGCATGGCAAGGACTAGTGATTGTGGACCCCTCAAAATGCTAAGGAAATGGATTGACAAAAGCTCAAGACTCTACATTTTTGGTTAAGTGATCCAAGATCACAATGAGTCCATAGGAAAGCCAATACTATTAAAAGGGGACGAGGTGTTGCTTAATGGTATTTTTGCTCAAATGCTTAATGATATTGCTCCAAAATCCTCAACTACTTTCTCCATCCAAATATGGCCCAACCCTACATTCCAACTCGGCCCCACTGAAATTTCCTATCTAGAGCCACTGAGTTCATCTAGACTTAGCCACTGCCAAACCCTAACAAATTGGATCCACCGATATGGATCTCGGTCCCACCGAGATGGCCTTGCCAGCTCTCTATTGCTATTTGCAATTGTTTTGGTCCCACCAAGAATTTTAATCGGTCCCACTGAGATGGCTTGACCAATTCTGTGTTGCCTTATTGCTTCACTTTGGTCCGACCGAGATGATGCAATCGGTGCCATGGAGACGAGGTTTGCCCTAGCCATTGCACATCGGTCCCTCCGAGTTGTTCCCGTCGGTCCCACCGAGATTCCTAACGTTCATATCTTTTACACTGGTCGGTGCCACCGAGATTTCTGATCGGTGCCACCGAGTTGGGTCAAAAGTGTGTAACAGTTAGATTTTGTGTGGAGGCTATATATGCCCCTCCACCCCTTCTTTGTCATAGAGGAGAGCCATTAGAATGTGCCTACACTTCCACCATTCATTTTCTGAGAGAAAACCACCTACTCATTGATGGAAATATGCCCTAGAGGCAATAATAAAATGGTTATTATTATATTTCCTTATTCATGATAAAGGTTTATTATTCATGCTAGAATTGTATTGATCGGAAACTTAAATACATGTGTGAATACATAAACAAATACCGTGTCCCTAGTAAGCCTCTAATAGACTAACTCGTTGATCAAAGATGGTTAAGGTTTCCTAACCATAGACATGTGTTTTCATTTGTTAATGGGATCACATCATTAGGAGAATGATGTGATGGACAAGACCCATCCGTTAGCTTAGTATAATGATTGTTCAGTTTATTGCTATTGCTTTCTTCATGTCAAATACATATTCCTTCGACTATGAGATTATGCAACTCTTGGGTACCGCAGGAATACCTTGTGTGCTATCAAACATCACATGCTCTACAGGTATCTCTGAAGGTGTTTGTTGAGTTGGCATAGATCAAGATTAGGATTTGTCACTCCAATTATCGGAGAGGTATCTCTAGGCCCTCTCGGTAATACACATCATAAGCTTGCAAGCAAACGACTAAGGAGTTAGTAACGAGGTGATGTATTACGGAACGAGTAAAGAGACTTGCCGGTAACAAGATTGAACTAGGTATGATGATACCGACGATCGAATCTCGGGCAAGTAACAGACCGATAGACAAAGGGAATTACGTATGTTGTCATAACGGTTCAACCGATAAAGATCTTCGTAGAATATGTAGGAGCCAATATGGGCATTCAGGTTCTGCTATTGGTTATTGAACGGAGAGGTGTCTCGGTCATGTCTACATAGTTCTCGAACCCGTAGGGTCCGCACGCTTAACGTTCGACGATGACATAGTATTGTACGAGTTATGTGATTTGGTGACGTAATGTTGTTCGGAGTCCCGGATGAGATCACAAACATGACGGCGAGTCTTGAAATGGTCGAGAGGTAAAGATTGATATATAGGACGATGGTATTCGGACACCGGAAGTATTTCGGGGGGTACCGGGTACTTATCGGGTCACCGGAAAGGAGTTTCGGGCACCCCCGGCAAAGATATGGGCCTTATGGGCCTAGAGAGGAAACGCACCAGCCACAAGGGGCTGGTGAACCCCCCATAGCTGAAGGAAATATTCCCTACAGGCAATAAAAAAGTTTTTATTTTATATTTCCTTGTTCATGATAAAGGTTTATTATTCATGCTAGAATTGTATTGATCGGAAACCTTAATACATGTGTGAATACATAAACAAACACCGTGTCCCTAGTGACCCTCTACTGGACTAGCTCGTTGATCAAAGATGGTTAAGGTTTCCTAACCATGGACATGAGTTGTCATTTGATAACGGGATCACATCATTAGGAGAATGATGTGATGGACAAGACCCATCCGTTAGCTTAGCATAATGATCGTTCAGTTTTATTGCTATTGCTTTCTTCATGTCAAATACATAATCCTTCGACTATGAGATTATGCAACTCCCGAATACCGGAGGAATGACTTCTGTGCTATCAAATATCACAACG
Organism: Triticum aestivum; assembly: GCF_018294505.1. Lineage (NCBI taxonomy): Eukaryota > Viridiplantae > Streptophyta > Magnoliopsida > Poales > Poaceae > Triticum > Triticum aestivum. The sequence goes on along the minus strand of NC_057805.1, from coordinate 408,446,681 downwards.
TAACTGGGTGATTATAAAGATGCTCTACACGTATCTCCGAAGGTGTTTGTTGGGTTGGCATAGATCGAGATTAGGATTTGTCACTCTGAGTATCGGAGAGGTATCTCTGGGCCCTCTCGGTAGTGCACATCATAATAAGCCTTGCAAGAAATGTGACTAATGAGTTAGTTGCAGGATGATGTATTACGGAACGAGTAAAGAGACTTGCCGGTAACGAGATTGAACTAGGTATGAAGATACCAACGATCGAATCTCGGGCAAGTAACATACCGATGACAAAGGGAATAACATATGTTGTCATAACGGTTCGATCGATAAAGATCTTCATAAAATATGTAGGAGCAAATATGCGCATCTAGGTTCTGCTATTGGTTATTGATCGGAGAGGTGTCTCGGTCATGTCTACATAGTTCTCGAACCCGTAGGTTCCGCACACTTAACGTTCGATGACGATATAGTATTATATGAGTTATGTGATTTGTGACCGAATGTTGTTCAGAGTCCCGGATGAGATCACGGACATGATGAGGAGTCTCGAAATGGTCGAGAGGTAAAGATTGATATATAGGACGATAGTATTCGGACACCAGAAGTGTTTCGGGGGGTACCGGGTACTTATCGGGTCACCGAAAGGGGTTCCGGGCACCCCCGGCAAAAGATATTGGCCTGATGGGACAAGAGGGGAAACACACCAGCCACAAGGGGCTGGTGCGCCCCCCATATGGGCCGGCCTAAGGAGGAGAAGGGAAAGGAAAGTGTGGATTAGGATTCCCACTTCCTTCCCTCTCCCCCCTCTTTCCTCCCCCTCGGTTATATATGGTGGGGTGGGGGGGCACGTTGGGAGGGACTCCAAGTAGGATTCCTCCTACTTCGGCGCCTCCTATGGCTGCTCCTCCCTCGCTCCCACCTATATATATGTGGGAGGGGGGCGCCTAGCACACACGAGATCAATTGTTAGCCGTATGCGGCGCCCCCTCGATAGTTTACACCCCCGGTCATATTTTCGTAGTGCTTAGGCGAAGCCCTCCGGAGATCACTTCACCATCACCGTCACCACGCCGTCGTGCTGACGTAACTCATCTACTACCTTGACGTCTTCTTAGATCAGGAGGGCGAGGGATGTCACCGAGCTGAACCTGTGCAGAACGCGGAGGTGCTGTGCGTTCGGTACTTGATCAGTTGAAGCGCGAAGAAGTTCGACTACATCAACCACGTTATGAAACGCTTCCGCTTACGGTCTACGAGGGTACGTAGACACACTCTTCCCCTCGTTGCTATGCATCTCCATGGATAGATTATTGCGTGTGCATAGAATTTTTCTTGTTTTCCATGCAACGATTCCCAACAGTGGCAACATGAGCCAGGTCTATGCGTAGATGATATGCATGAGTAGAACACAAAGAGTTGTGGGCGGTGATAGTCATACTACTTACCACCAACGTCTTATTTTGATTCGGCGGTATTGTGGGATGAAGCGGCCCGGACCAACCTTACATGTCCACGCACATGAGACCGGTTCCACTGACTAACATGCAACTAGTTTTGCATAAAGGTGGCTGGCGGGTGTCTGTTTCTCCTACTTTAGTTGAATCAAATTTGACTGCGGCCGGTCCTTGAAGAAGGTTAAAACAACAAACTTGACGAAACACCATTGTGGTTTTATGCGTAGGTAAGAACGGTTCTTGCTAGAAACCCATAGCAGCCATGTAAAACTCGCAACAACAAAGTAGAGGACGTCTAACTTGTTTTTGCAGGGCATGTTGTGATGTGATGTGGTCAAGACATGATGTGATAAACGTTATTGTATGAGGTGATCATGTTTTGTAAGTTATCGGCAACCGGCAGGAGCCTTATGGTTGTCTCTTTATTGTATGAAATGCAAATGCCATGTAATCGCTTTACTTTATCACTATGCGATAGCGATATTTGTAGAAGCAATAGTTGGCGAGACAACCACGACGCTACGATGGAGATCATGACGATGCTTTGGAGATGGAGATCAAAAGCACAAGATGATGATGGCCATATCATGTCACATATTTTGATTGCATGTGATGGTTATCTTATTTACATCTTATTTTGCTTAGAACGACGGTAGCATTATAAGATGATCCCTTCACTAAATTTCAAGGTAAAAGTGTTCTCCCTGAGTATGCACCGTTGCTACAGTTCGTCGTTTCGAGACACCACGTGATGATCGGGTGTGATAGACTCTACATTCACATACAACGGGTGTAAGACAGTTTTACACATGCGGAATACTTGGGTTAAACTTGACGAGCCTAGCATGTACAGACATGGCCTCGGAAGACTGGAGATCGAAAGGTCGAACATGAGTCATATAGTAGATATGATCAACATAGAGATGTTCACCATTGATGACTACCCCATCTCACGTGATGATTGGACATGGGTTAGTTGATATGGATCATGTATCACCTAGACAACTTGAGGGATGTTGATTTAAGTGGGAGTTCATTAGTAATTAGATTAATTGAACTTAATTTATCATGAACTTAGTCCTTGAAAGATCGTGAATGTCGCCTAGAGGGGGGGGGTGTGAATAGGCGCTTTAAAATAATTACGGTTGAGGATGAACAAATGCGGAATAAACCTAGCGGTTAATTTGTCAAGCACAAAACCTACAACAACTAGGCTCACCTATGTGCACCAACAACTTATGCTAAGCAAGAAAAACTACTTAGGAGATAGCAAGATATATGACAAGAAACAATATGGCTATCACAAAGTAAAGTGCATAAGTAAAGGGTTCGGGTAAGAGATAACCGAGGCACTCGGAGACGACGATGTATCCCGAAGTTCACACCCTTGCGGATGCTAATCTCCGTTTAGAGCGGTGTGGAGGCACAATGCTCCCCAAGAAGCCACTAGGGCCACCGTAATCTCCTCACGCCCTCGCACAATGCAAGATGCCGTGATTCCACTAAGGGACCCTTGAGGGCGGTCACCGAACCCGTACAAATGGCAACCCTTGGGGGCGGTCACCGAACCCGTATACTTTGGCAACCCTTGGGGGCGGTCACCGGTACCCGTCAAATTGCTCGGGGCGATATCCACAACCTAATTGGAGACCCCGACGCTTGCCCGGAGCTTTACACCACAATGATTGAGCTCCGAACACCACAAACTGTCTAGGGCGCCCAAGCACCCAAGAGGAACAAGCTCAAGGCCACCAAGCACCCAAGAGTAATAAGCTTCTCAACTTGTAACTTCCACGTATCACCATGGAGAACTCAAACTGATGCACCAAATGCAATGGCAAGGGCACACGGAGTGCCCAAGTCCTTCTCTCTCAAATCCCACCGAAGCAACTAATGCTAGGGAGGAAAAAGAGAGGAAGAGCAAGAAGGAGAACACCAAGAACTCCAAGATCTAGATCCAAGGGGTTCCCCTCACAAAGAGGAGAAAGTGATTCGTGGAAATGTGGATCTAGATCTCCTCTCTCTTTTCCCTCAAAAACTAGCAAGAATCCATGGAGGGATTGAGAGTTAGCAAGCTCGAAGAAGGTCAACAATGGGGGAAGAACACGAGCTCAAAGGATAAGGTAGAATGGGGAAGAAGACCCCCTTATATAGTGGGGGGAACAATCCAACCGTTACCCCCAAAACAGCCCCGCAGAGGGCGGTACTACCGCAGGAGGCAGCGGTACTACCGCTGATCACAGCGGTACTACCGCTCCCCCGGGCGGTACTACCATGGAGTCTGGAGGGCAGGAGAGTGACAGACCCGAGCAGTAGTGCCGCGGTGGTTGGTCGGTACTACCGCTCGTGAGCGGTACTGCCGCCCTACTGCCGCTGCGAAGTACCGCACTATCCGACACGAAAAATGACCCCTCGAGTCAACGCGGTAGGGGCCTGGTACCGTAGCGGTACTACTGCTGAGGACCCACCAGCGGTACTACCGCTGCGGAGCGGTACTGCCACTTGTGACCCCTAAGCGGTACTACTGCTGGGACCATCCTAAAGCCACTTCCACGAAAACAAGAATACTCCACGGGAAACCAAAACTGCCATAACTTCTGCATCTGAGCTCCGAATTGAGCAAACTCAAGCTTGTTGGATACAAGACGACGAGTAGCATAAAAACAGCGACTGGTTATAGTAAGAAGAGGCAGGGGAGGTATGCCAACAAATAGAGGAGTGAAACCTCCAACCGAGAAGAACCGGCATAACCTCCAACATCGAAAATATCATAGAAGATGTGAGTGAACTCCGTTTTCGATGAACTCGAGCTTATCATCAAGATGACCATTAGCTACAAAACTCACAAAGAGAAGAACCAAACAAGAACCAATAAAGATGATGCAAGGATGCAATGGTTTGAACTCTCTATGAACGATACAATCAAGCTACTCATCGAGAGCCCCCCTTGATAGTACGGCAATCGATCCTATAACCCGGTCTCCCAACTACCATCATGAGACCGGTAAAATAGAAAACCTATCAAGAGCAAACCTTTGCCTTGCACATGGTCCACTTGAGCTAGATGATGACGATCTTGACTCCCTAAAGATGGACCACATTTCTTGATTGCGTTGTCTCGGTGAAGACTAGTTGATTGCTGCCCCATACTCCACTATGGGTGAGCCACCCTTCTGCACATCTTCACAAGTCCATTGTCACCACAATGGCTTCAAGCATTTGATCTCTTCGTGATGATTTACTTGAACTTGCCCACTTCACTTGAACTTACACATCGCAACCTAACCCCACAAAGAACTCTCACAAAGACCATGGGTTAGTACACAAAGCGTAATTGACAATGCTTACCATACCATGGGATCGCTTGATCCCTCGGTACATCTTGTGCGCTTTGTGTGTTGATCAACTTGATTCACTCTTGACTTAGTCTTGATCAACCTTGAATCTTTTCAACTCTCTTCATTTGGATGATGTCTTGAAGATATACATGAATGATCACACAATCTTCTTCTCCAAGACATGCTTGCAATAAGCTCAACTCTCACATTACCAATCTTTGGATAATTCCTTAATAACACCTTGGTCACCACATAAACTCCTTGAAACCAACACATGAACTTCAAGAAATGCCTATGGACAAATCCTTCAAATATAACTCAAGGCAACCATTAGTCCATAGAGATTGTCATCAATTACCAAAACCAAACATGGGGGCACCGCATGTTCTTTCAGTCCTGATAGTATTTGCAAATCTATGTTGTAGATCAGTAGCTCGCAATATAGCTTCCTTATTTTTGATATGTTCCTAGAGAAAAATAAGTTGAAATATGATAGTAGCAATGATGCGGACTGGTTCCGTGATCTGAGGATTATCCTCATTGCTGCACAGAAGAATTATGTCCTTGATGCACTGCTAGGTGACATACCTATTGCTGGAGCAGATGCAGACGTTATGAACGTTTGGCAAGCTCGATATGATGACTACTTAATAGTTTAGTGTGCCATGCTTTACGGCTTATAATCGGTACTTCAAAAATGTTTTGAACACCACGGAGCATATGGGATGTTCCAAGAGTTGAAATTGGTATTTCAGACTCATGCCCGTGTCAAGAGGTATGAGACCCCTGACAAGTACTTTGCCTATAAGATGGAGGAGAATAGCTCAACCAGTGAGCATGTGCTCAGAATGTCTGGGTACTACAATCGCTTGAATCAAGTGGGAGTTAATCTTCCAGATAAGATAGAAATTGACAAAGTTCTCTAGTCACCATCACCAAGCTACTAGAACTTCGTGATGAACTATAATATGCAAGGGATGTCGGGGGGATGTACCCCGGGTAGCCTAAGCCGCACCCACTAACATTTCAAGACATTGGGGCTAGCAAAGCCCCTCATGCCGACTAGCCGCGTGGCTGGCTGGCTCCCTGGGCCGGTTAGGACCACGCGACCAGCTTCCAGAAGACGGCACACTCATAGAAGGCGGCTTTGGGGGCGGGCCGGCTCCAAGCATCCGGCCCCTCCTCCTCAGAGTCTGCACTCACCCACCGTGACGAGATGGGGTGTGGCTATAGTGCCGCCTGGCCCCCCGAATCCCAGAGGGGCGTGGCTACAGTACACGCTGACCAAGCGGCCACCTACCTGCACGGCGCGGGACTGTAGCTATACGACGCACGATGAGGCCCTCGTCAGCAAGGATCACGCTACAGTAAAAGGCAATCAGCATGGCCCGCAGGCGGCGGGCCGTACCTGTCGACCGGATTCTCGACAGTCGGCGGGGCCCTCCAGAGGCAGGCCCCAGCAGCCGACGGATAACCCGGTGACCTTAGACACTAACATCCGGGTCCTACAAGACCAGCCCGGCCGTATTACCATTGTCCCCTGGGTGGTCGGCCTATAAGACCCCCCGGGCTCACCCATGCAAAGGGTTCAGCTCTCATTCCACACACAGACCATAGCAAGGAGAAGAGGGAGAGATCTACCCTTCTTCCTCCTCTAGCAACATAGCTCTAGGAGCAACTTTGTATACTCTTGATCATAGTCATCTCAGCAGGACTAGGGTATTATCTCTCCGGAGAGCCCCGAACCTGGGTACGTCTCGTGTGCTCCCGAGCTCGTGCTCACTCTCGGTTTCGGAACCTGACGACGTTCTCATGGATCCACCCACGATAAGCCACCCCCTGGCATCTGCCGTGAGATTACCACGACAAGGGATGATGAAAACGATTCCCGAGCTCTTTGCGATGCTGAAATCGGCAAAGGTAGAAATGAAGAAAGAGCATCAAGTGTTGATGGTTAAACAAGACCACTAGTTTCAAGAAAAGGGCAAGGAAAAGAAAGGGAACTTCAAGAAGATTGGCAAGCAAGTTGCCACTCCCGGTAAGAAGCCCAAAGCTGGACCCAAGCTTGAAACTGAGTGCTTCTACTACAAAGGGACTGGTCACTGGAAGCGGAACTGCCCCAAATACTTGGCAGATAAGAAGGATGGCAAAGTGAACAAAGGTATATTTGATATACATGTTAGTGATGTATACCTTACTGGTGTTGGTAGTAGCCCCTGGGTATTTGATACCGGTTCAATTGAGGTTAGTAACTCGAAACAGGCGTTGCAGAGGCTAGTTAAGGGTGAGGTGACAATGTGTGTTTGAAGTTATTCCAAGGTTTATACGATCACCATCGCACACTCCCTCTACCTTCGGGATTAGTGTTGAACCTAAATAAATGTTATTTGGTGTTTGCATTGAGCATGAATATGATTAGATCATGTTTATTGCAATACAGTTATTCATTTAAGTCAGAGAATAATTGTTGTTCTGTTTACATGAAGAAAACCTTCTATGGTCATACACCCAAGGTGAATGGTTTATTGAATCTCGATCGTAGTGATACACATATTCATAATATTGGTGCCAAAATATGCAAAGTTGATAATGATAGTGCAACATACTTGTGGCACTGCTGTTTAAGTCATATTGGTGTAAAGCACATGAAGAAACTACATGTGGATGGACTTTTGGAATCACTTGATTATGAATCATTTGATACCTGCGAACCATGCCTCATGGGAAAGATGACTAAAACTCCGTTCTCCAGAACAATGGAGCGAGTTAATGACTTATTGGTAATAATACATACCGATGTATGCGGTCCGATGAGTATTGAAGCACGCGGTGGGTATCGTTATTTTCTAACCTTCACAGATGATTTGAGCAGATATGGGTATGTCTACTTAATGAAACACAAGTCTGAAACATTTGAAAAGTTCAAAGAATTTCAGAGTGAAGTGGAGAATCATCGTAACAAGAAAATAAGTTTCTATGATCTGATCGCGGAGGCGAATATTTGAGTTACAAATTTGGCCTTCATTTAAAACAATGTGGAATAGTTTCACAACTCACGCCACCTGGAACACCACAACGAAACAATGGTGTGTCTGAACGTCGTAACCGTACTTTATTAGATATGGTACGTTCTATGATGTCTCTTACCGATGTACCACTATCCTTTTGGGGTTATGCATTAGAGACAGCTGCATTCACGTTAAATAGGGCACCGTCTAAATCCATTGAGACGACACCGTATGAACTGCGGTTTGGCAAAAAACCTAAGCTGTCGTTTCTTAAAGTTTGGGGTTGCGACACTTCTTTCAAAAGGCTTCAGCCTGATAAGTTCGAACCCAAATTTAAGAAGTGCATCGTCATAGGATACCCTAAGGAAACAATTGGGTACACCTTCTACCACAGATCCGAAGGCATGATCTTTGTTGCCAAAAATTGGAACCTTTCTAGAGAAGGAGTTTCTCTCGAAAGAAGTGAGTGGGAGGAAAGTAGAACTTGATGAGGTAATTGTACTTCCTCTCAATTTGGAAAGTAGCACATGAGAGAAATCCGTTCCCGTGATGTCTACACTAACTAGAGAGGAAGTTAATGATGATGATCATGAAACTTCAGATCAAGTTACTACTGGACCTCGTAGGTCGAACAGAGCACGTTCCGCACCAGAGTGGTACGATAATCTTGTTCTGGAAGTCATGTTACTAGAACATGACGAACCAAGGAATTATGAAGAAGCTACGATGATCCCAGATTCTGACAGATGGCTTGAGGCCATGAAATCTAAGATAGGATCCATGTATGAGAACAAAGTGTGGACTTTGGTGAACTTGCCCGATGATCGGCAAGCCATAGAGAATAAATGGATCTTCAAGAAGAAGACTGACGCCGATGGTAATGTTACTGTCTACAAAGCTCGAGTTGTCGCTAAAGGTTTTTGGCAAGTTCAAGGGGCTGAATACAATGAGACCTTCCCACCCGTAGCGATGCTTAAGTCCGTCCGAATCATGTTAGCAATTGCCGCATTTTATGATTATGAAATCTGGCAAATGGACGTCAAAACTGCATTCCTCAATGGGCTTCTTAAAGAAGAGTTGTATATGATGCAACCAGAAGGTTTTGTCGATCCTAAAGGTGCTAACAAAGTGTGCAAGCTCCAGCGATCCATCTATGGACTGGTGCAAGCATCTCGGAGTTGGAATATACGCTTTGATGAGGTGATCAAAGCATATGGTTTTATACAGACTTACGGTGAAGCCTGTATTTACAAGAAAGTGAGTGGGAGCTCTGTAGCATTTCTGATATTATATGTGGATGACATATTGTTGATTGGAAAATATATAGAATTTCTGGATAGCATAAAAGGATACTTGAATAAGAATTTTTCAATGAAAGACCTCGGTGAAGCTGCTTATATATTGGGCATCAAGATCTATGGGGATAGATCGAGACGCTTAATACGACTTTCACAAAGCACATACCTTGACAAAGTTTTGAAGAAGTTCAAAATGGATCATTCAAAGAAAGGGTTCTTACCTGTGTTGCAAGGTATGAAGTTGAGTAAGACTCAAAACCCGACCACGGCAGAAGATGGACAGAGAATGAAAGTCATTCCCTATGCCTCAGCCATAGGTTCTATAAAGTATGCCATGTTGTGTACCAAACCTATTGTGTACCTTGCCATGAGATTGGCAAGGGGGTACAATAGTGATCCAGGAGTAGATCACTGGACAGTGGTCAAAATTATACTTAGTAACCTAAGAGGATTAAGGAAATATTTCTCGGTTATGGAGGTGATAAGAGTTCATCGTAAAGGGTTACGTCTATGCAAGCTTTGACACCGATCCGGATGACTCTGAGTGTCAATCTGGATACATATTGAAAGTGGGAGCAATTAGCTAAAGTAGCTCCATGCAGAGCGCGCATTGTAGACATAGAAATTTGCAAAATACATACGGATCTGAATATGACAGACCCGTTGACTAAACTTCTCTCACAAGCAAAATATGATCACACCTTAGTACACTTTGGGTGTTAATCACCTAGCAATGTGAACTAGATTGTTGACTCTAGTAAACCCTTTGGGTGTTGGTCACATGGCGATGTGAAGTATGGGTTTTAATCACATGGCGATGTGAACTAGATTATTGACTCTAGTGCAAGTGGGAGACTGAAGGAAATATGCCCTAGAGGCAATAGTAAAGTTGTTATTTTATATTTCCTTATTCATGATAAAGGTTTATTATTCATGCTAGAATTGTATTGATCAGAAACTTAAATACATATGTGAATACATAAACAAATACTGTGTCCCTAGTAAGCCTCTACAAGACTAGCTCGTTGATCAAAGATGGTTAAGGTTTCCTAACCATAGACATGTGTTGTCATTTGATAACGGGATCACGTCATTAGGAGAATGATGTGATGGACAAGACCCATCCGTTAGCTTAGCATAATGATCGTTCAGCTTATTGCTATTGCTTTCTTCATGTCAAATACATATTCCTTCGACTATGAGATTATGCAACTCCCTGATACCAGAGGAATACCTTGTGTGCTATCAAACGTCACAACGTAACTGGGTGATCATAAAAATGCTCTACAGGTATCTCTGAAGATGTTTGTTGAGTTGGCATAGATCGAGATTAGGATTTGTCACTCCGAGTATCGGAGAGGTATCTCTGGGCCCTCTCGGTAATACACATCATAAGCTTGCAAGCAAACGACTAAGGAGTTAGTCACGAGGTGACGTATTACGGAATGAGTAAAGAGACTTGCCGGTAACGAGATTGAACTAGGTATGAAGATGCCGACGACCGAATCTCGGGCAAGTAACATACCGATGGACCAGTACTACAGGATGCTGCTAACGCGACACTACAGTTAGAGACCCTTCGTGAAACTGTGTGCGATGCCATAATCGCAAACGGTGGTGTATGAAAACCGTCAGAAATGTATAAAACGTTTGCGATGACGGATGCATCAAACACGGTTCAGGTTTTAGTTGCGTGTGCGATAAAGGCCATACGGTTCAGTTAAATTAACTGTTTCGATGAGGAGGAACAAAAGAAACAAGCAGCCAGATGAAGGCGTGTGCGATATAGAGCATACGGTTCACTCGGATGAACTGTTTGTGATTAGGCAACACAAAAGAAATGGGCAGCCAGATGAAGGTGCGTGCGATATACAACATACAGTTCACTGCTACCTCTTGAGCACTACATTGGTTTTCCCTTGAAGAGGAAAGGGTGATGCAGTAAAGAACCGTAAGTATTTCCCTCAGTTTTTGAGAACCAAGGTATCAATCCAGTAGGAGGCCACGTACGAGTCCCTCACACCTACACAAACAAATAAAATCCACGCAACCAACGCAATAAAGGGGTTGTCAATTCCTTCACGGTCTCTTATGAAAGTGAGATCTGATAGATATGATAAGATAATATTTTTGTTATTTTTACGATAAAGATGCAAAGTAAAGAAAGCAAAATAAACGGCAAAAGAAATAGCTTGTTGACGGAAGATTAATATGATGGAAAATAGACCCGGGGGCCATAGGTTTCACTAGTGGCTTGTCTCGAGAGCATAAGTATTACGGTGGGTAAACAAATTACTGTTGAGCAATTGACAGAATTGAGCATAGTTATGAGAATATCTAGGTATGATCATGTATATAGGCATCACGTCCGCGACAAGTAGACCGACTCCTGCCTGCATCTACTACTATTACTCCACACATCAACCGCTATCCAGCATGCATCTAGAGTATTAAGTTCAAAAGAACAGAGTAACACTTTAAGTAAGATGACATGATGTAGAGGGATAAACTCATGCAATATGATGTAAACCCCATGTTGTTATCCTCGATGGCAACAATACAATACGTGCCTTGCTGCCCCTACCGTCACTGGGAATGGACACCACAAGATTGAACCCAAAGCTAAGCACTTCTACCATTGCAAGAAAGATCAATCTAGTAGAACAAACCAAACTGATAATTCGAAGAGACTTGCAAAGATAACCAATCATACATAAAAGAATTCAGAGGAGATTCAAATATTGTTCATAGATAAACTTGATCATAAACCCACAATTCATCGGTCTCAACAAACACACTGCAAAAGAAGATTATATCGAATAGATCTCCACAAGAGAGGGGGAGAACATTGTATTGAGATCCAAAAAGAGAGAAGAAGCCATCTAGCTAATAACTATGGACCCGAAGGTCTGAGGTAAACTACTCACACATCATCGGAGAGGCTATGGTGTTGATGTAGAAGCCCTCCGTGATCGATGCCCCCTCCAATGGAGCTCCGGAAAAGTCCCCAAGATGGGATCTCATGGGTACAGAAGGTTACGGCGGTGGAATTAGGTTTTTGGCTCCGTATCTGGTAGTTTGGGGGTACGTAGGTATATATAGGAGGAAGAAGTACGTCGGTGGAGCAACGTGGGCCCCACGAGGGTGGAGGGCGCGCCCAGGGGGTAGGCGTGCCCCCTACCTCGTGCCTTCCTGGTTGATGTCTTGACGTAGGGTCCAAGTCCTCTGGATCACGTTTGTTCCGAAAATCACGTTCCCGAAGGTTTCATTCTGTTTGGACTCTGTTTGATATTCTTTTCTACGAAACTCTGAAATAGGCAAAAACAACAATTTTGGGCTGGGCCTCCGGTTAATAGGTTAGTCCCAAAAATAATATAAAAGTGTATAATAAAGCCCAATAATGTCCAAAACAGAATATAATATAGCATGGAACAATAAAGAATTATAGATACGTTGGAGACGTATCAAGCATCCCCAAGCTTAATTCCTGCTCGTCCTCGAGTAGGTAAATGATAAAAACAGAATTTTTGATGTGGAATGCTACTTAGCATAATTTCAATGTAATTCTTCTTATTGTGGCACGAATGTTCAGATTTAATATGATTCAAGATAAAAGTTTAATGTTGACATAAAAACAATAATACTTCAAGCATGCTAACCAAGCAATTATGTCTTATCAAAATAACATAGCCAAAGCAAGTTATCCCTACAAAATCATATAGTCTGGCTATGCTCCATCTTCCCCACACAAAATATTCAAATCATGTACAACCCCAGTTTTAGCCAAGCAATTGGTTCATACTTTTTAACGCGCTTCAGCTTTTCAACTCTTGCGTAATACATGAGTGCAAGCCATGGATATAGCACTATGGTGGAATAAGGTATAATGATAGGGGTTATGTGGGAAGACAAAAAAGGAGAAAGTCTCACATCAACGAGGCTAATCAACGGGCTATGGAGATGCCCATCAATTGAAGTCAATGCAAGGAGTAGGGATTGCCATGCAACGGATGCACTAGAGCTATAAGTGTATGAAAGCTCAAACAAAAGAAACTAAGTGGGTGTGCATCCAACTTGCTTGCTCATGAAGACCTCGGGCATTTGAGGAAGCCCATCATTGGAATATACAAGCCAAGTTCTATAATGAAATTTCCCACTAGTATATGAAAGCGACAAAATGAGAGACTCTCTATCATGAAGATCGCGGTGCTACTTTGAAGCACAAGTGTGGTAAAATGATAGTAACATTGTCCCTTCTCTCTTTTTCTCTCATTTTTTTTATTTGGGCCTTTTCTCTTTTTTATGGCCTCTTTTTTTCCTTTTTTTATTTAGTCCGGAGTCTCATCCCGACTTGTGGGGGAATCATAGTCTCCATCATCCTTTCCTCACTTGGGACAATGCTCTAATAATGATGATCATCACACTTTTATTTACTTACAACTCATGAATTACAACTCAATACTTAGAACAAAATATGACTCTATGTGAATGCCTCCGGCGGTGTACCGGGATATGCAATGAATCAAGAGCGACATGTATGAAAGAATTATGAATGGTGGCTTTGCCACAAATACAATGTCAACTACATGATCATGCAAGGCAATATGACAATGATGGAGCGTGTCATGATAAACGAAACGATGGAAAGTTGCATGGCAATATATCTCGGAATGGCTATGGAAATGCCATAATAGGTAGGTATGGTGGCTTTTTTGAGGAAGATATAAGGAGGTTTATGTGTGATAGAGCGTATCATATCATGGGGTTTGGATGCACCGGCGAAGTTTGCACCAACTCTCAAGGTGAGAAAGGGCAATGCACGGTACCGAAGAGGCTAGAAAATTGCGAAAAGGTAAGTGTGCGTATAATCCATGGACTCACATTAGTCATAAAGAACTCATATACTTATTGCAAAAATTTGTTAGCCCTCGAAGCAAAGTACTACTACGCATGCTCCTAGGGGAAGGGTTGGTAGGAGTTAACCATCGCGCGATCCCGACCGCCACACAAAGGATGACAATCAATAAATACCTCATGCTCCGACTTCCTTACATAACGGTTCACCATACGTGCATGCTACGGGAATCACAAACTCCAACACAAGTATTTTTCAATTCCACAATTACTCAACTAGCACAACTATGATATTACCACCTTTATATCTCAAAACAATTATCAAGCATCAAATTTCTCATGATATTATAATTAAAGCAAATTGCCATGCTATTTTAAGACTCTCAAAATAATATAAGTGAAGCATGAGAGATCAATAGTTTCTATAAAACAAATCCACAGCCGTGCTCTAAAAGATATAAGTGAAGCACTAGAGCAAAACTATATAGCTCAAAAAAATATAAGTGAAGCACATAGGGTATTCTAATAAGTTCCAATTTATGTGTGTCTCTCTCAAAAGGTGTGTACAGCAATGATGATTGTGGTAAACTAAAAAAAAATACTCAAATAATACAAGACGCTCCAAGCAAAACACATATCATGTGGTGAATAAAAATATAGCTCCAAGTAAAGTTACCGATGGAAGTAGACGAAAGAGGGGATGCCTTCCGGGGCATCCCCAAGCTTTGGCTTTTAGGTGTCCTTAGATTATCTTGGGGTACCATGGGCATCCCCAAGCTTAGGCTCTTGCCACTCCTTGTTCCATAATCCATCAAATCTTTTACCCAAAGCTTGAAAACTTCACAACACAAAACTTAACAGAAAATCTCGTGAGCTCCGTTAGCGAAAGAAAATAAAACACCACTTCAAGGTAATGTAATGAACTCATTATTTATTGATATTGGTGTTAAACATACTGTATTCCAACTTCTATATGGTTTATAAACTATTTTATTAGCCATAGATTCATCAGAATAAGCAAACAACGCACGAAAAACAGAATCTGTCAAAAACAGAACAGTCTGTAGTAATCTGTAACTAACGCAAACTTCTGGAACTCCAAAAATTCTGCCAAAATAGGAAGACCTAGACAATTTTTTTATTGATCAGAAGCAATTGGAATCAATATTTTATCACATTCTGGTGATTTTTAACAATTATTTTCGTGAATAGAAAGTTTCTGGAATTTTCAGCAAGATCAAATAACTATCATCCAAGAAGATCCTATAGGTTAAACTTGGCACATACACTAATTAAAACATAAAAACAAATATAACTAGAGGCTAGATCAAATATTCATTCCTAAACAGAAGCAAAAAGAAAAAAACTAAAAAATAAAATTGGGTTGCCTCCCAACAAGCGCTATCGTTTAACGCCCCTAGCTAGGCATAATAGCAAGGATAGATCTAGGTATTGCCATCTTTAGTTGGCAATTATTTAATGAGAGATCTATCACCCTTAGGAGTTTATTTCTTTTTATTAATTATCAAACTTCTAGGCACAAAATTGAAAAATTCATTTGTAGCAAATGGTTCCTTAATGATAGCAAAAAGATTGGGATGAATACTTATAGATTTGAGATCCGCAGTTTCCTTACTAGAGGATTCACCCTTATTTTTAGGAACATACATAAGCTTGGAAATTTTAGTTGGAGGACTTGGAGTATTCTTTATGGAAGAAAAAGCGGTTCCCAAGTTGGTAATGATACCCTCAAGTTTATCGATTCTAGTGGAATCCTGATTTATTCTTTCATTAACTATGGGTTCCTTTTCCTTAATATTTTTCAAAGTGACCCCTACTTTAGATCCATATTGGGTAATTTGATTGTGGATCTTTTTATCCAAATTTTCAATTAACTCTACGGTAGCAACTTTTTTTTCAATAATTTCAAGTCTTTGCATTACATGCTCCAAAGTTAACATAGTTCCATTAACCAAAAGAGGGGGGAGCCAAACAAATCTATCATAGCATTATAAGAATCAAAAGTATGGCTACCCAAGAAATTCCCTCCGGTAATGGTATCAGTGATATATCTGTACCAAGGAGTAGCGCCTACATAAAAATTGCGGAGAAGAACAGAAGTAGATTGCTTCCTGGTAGATCTATTTTGAGCATTGCAAATTCTATACCAAGCGTCTTTTAGATTTTCTCCTTCCCTTTGCTTAAAATTAAGAACTTCATTTTCGGGAGACAACAGAGAAGATAGGGGACTAGCCATAACGACAAGCAAGCAATCTAACACACGAGCAAACAAGAAGCACGCGAAAAAGAGGTGAATGGAAAAGAGAGGGCGAATAAAACGACAAGGGTGAAGCGGGGGGAGAGGAAAACGAGAGGCAAATGGCAAATAATGTAATGCGGGAGATAAGGGTTTGTGATGGGTACTTGGTATGTTGACTTTTGCATAGACTCCCCGGCAATGGCGCCAGAAATGGCTCGTTGTCAGGAGTCCAAATCTTGACTTGACTTTGCGTAAGCCTCCCCGGCAACGGCGCCAGAAATCCTTCTTGCTACCTCTTGAGCACTGCGTTGGTTTTCCCTTGAAGAGGAAAGGGTGATGCAGTAAAGCAGCGTAAGTATTTTCCTTAGTTTTTGAGAACCAAGGTATCAATCCAGTAGGAGGCCACGCACGAGTCCCTCGCACCTACACAAACAAATAAAATTCACGCAACCAACATAATAAAGGGGTTGGCAATCCCTTCACGGTCACTTACGAAATTGAGATCTGATAGATATGATAAGATAATATTTTTGGTATTTTTACGATAAAGATGCAAAGTAAAGAAAGCAAAATAAACGGCAAAAGAAATAGCTTGTTGAGAAAGATTAATATGATGGAAAATAGACCCAGGGGCCATAGGTTTCACTAGTGGCTTCTCTCGAGAGCATAAGTATTACGGTGATTAAACAAATTACTGTTGAGCAATTGACAGAATTGAGCATAGTTATGAGAATATCTAGGTATGATCATGTATATAGGCATCACGTCCGCGACAAGTAGACTGACTCATGCCGGCATCTACTACTATTAGTCCACACATCGACCGCTATCCAGCATGCATCTAGAGTATTAAGTTCAAAAGAACAGAGTAACGCTTTAAGTAAGATGACATGATGTAGAGGGATAAACTCATGCAATATGATGTAAACCCCATGTTGTTATCCTCGATGGCAACAATACAATACGTGCCTTGCTGCCCCTACTGTCACTGGGAATGGACACCACAAGATTGAACCCAAAGCTAAGCACTTCTACCATTGCAAGAAAGATCAATCTAGTAGAACAAACCAAACTGATAATTCGAAGAGACTTGCAAAGATAACCAATCATACATAAAAGAATTCAGAGGAGATTCAAATATTGTTCATAGATAAACTTGATCATAAACCCACAATTCATCGGTCTCAACAAACACACTGCAAAAGAAGATTATATCGAATAGATCTCCACAAGAGAGGGGGAGAACATTGTATTGAGATCCAAAAAGAGAGAAGAAGCCATCTAGCTAATAACTATGGACCCGAAGGTCTGAGGTAAACTACTCACACATCATCGGAGAGGCTATGGTGTTGATGTAGAAGCCCTCCGTGATCGATGCCCCCTCCAATGGATCTCCGGAAAAGTCCCCAAGATGGGATCTCATGGGTACAGAAGGTTACGGCGGTGGAATTAGGTTTTTGGCTCCGTATCTGGTAGTTTGGGGGTTGGTAGGTATATATAGGAGGAAGAAGTACGTCGGTGGAGCAACGTGGGGCCCACGAGGGTGGAGGGCGCGCCCAGGGGGTAGGCGTGCCCCCTACCTCATGCCTTCCTGGTTGATGTCTTGACGTAGGGTCCAAGTCCTCTGGATCACGTTTGTTCCGAAAATCACGTTCCCGAAGGTTTCATTCCGTTTGGACTCTGTTTGATATTCTTTTTCTACGAAACTCTGAAATAGGCAAAAACAACAATTTTGGGCTGGGCCTCCGGTTAATAGGTTAGTCCCAAAATGATCAATATTTGGGCCCATTTACGGCCCCAAGCCAGATCTGGCCCATTAATTGTTCACCCAATATTTGGGCCCATTTGCGGCCCGAAGCCAGATCTGGCCCGTTAATTGTTCGTCGAATATTTGGGCCCAACTACAGCCCAGTGACTTTCGGCCTGTTAGAGGCCTGATGTAGACATGGGCCATTTCAGCCCGGTGTGACTTTCGGCCTGGGAATGGCCCGTGTTGCCCATGGGCCATATATGGTCCGACGGGAGATCGGGCCCACTAACGGCCCGTGCTAAAGGTGGCAACAGTTAAGCCCAACGTGACTTTGGGCCTGTTAAAGGCCTGTCGCGTAATTCGGCCCGTTGATGCCTGTGCTAAGCTTTCGGCCTCTTAAAGGCCCATGATATTAGTGGGCCAACTAAGGCCCGAGATATGTTTCGACCTAGTAACGGCCCGTGAGCTAACTGGGCCCAAAACGGCCCGGTCTACATTTCGGCCTGCTGAAGGCCCGTTGACGACTAGTGAAAATTGAGGCCCAACATGCATTTTGTCCTGCTGAAGGCCCGTGGTTTCATCTCGGCCGTAACAGGCCAGTACAATATTCAGCCTGTTAATGGCCCAACACTACCTGGGCTAAACTAAGCGCTGGGTCGACAAAAGGCCCAACTAAAATATAGGCCGGTGTAAGTTTGGGCCTGGCGCAATGTGTGAAGGCCCCAATCATTCGGGCCCAAGAAAGACACAGGCCGGCCCAATTGTGGCCCGCTAAAAACCTGGCCCGTTAGAGTCGAATGTTTCGGTCCGGTCGACTACATCTGATTTTTTTTCAGATAGCGAATGATGGCAGTAACTAGTAGGAATTAAGAACAAACCTACTCTATACAATAAAGAAATTACGGCATAGTAACTAAGAATAAACCTACACTATACAATAAAGGATTTAAGGTATATTACATCCACTAGGCATAGAAGTTCGCCACCAGTGATCATAAAGCGCAACGAAGAAGCAGATTAGAAAAACTGGGCACCATTGCAGCGTAACAAAATAATACTGAACCGAGACCACTTCCAAGACAGTTCAAGAAAGGTTAGCCTTGCGGGGGAACTGCTGCGCAAGCTGCTGAGCAAGGCTATGAGACGGCCTAGCATGTCGGTCATAGCTTCCAGGTGTAGCTGTTTAGCGATGAGGTTCTCGTTGGTGTTCTCCACAATCTTTCTTAGAGATAGGACTTCAAGTCAAAGTTGAGTTTCAGAATGCCTTTCTGCTAGAACTTGGGACTGAAGAAGTCGAACTGATTCAGACAACGAATTCTGTGAGCTTGTCTGACTGTTAGTCTCAAGTAACTTGAACACTGCATCAAGACAAGACTTTGGGGTTGTCTCGCTATCTTCAAGATGTTTTGCCTTCTTTGCTGCAATATATGTTGGGTTTGTCTGACAGCCTTCAGCAGACTTGTGCATGCCATCAGGCATATCACCCTGAAACAAAGCAGAGAGATGACATGTTTTGCACGTGTATAAACAAAGATGATAACTGTTCTGTCAATTCTATCCAATTTCAAATTAGAAAATAAAGAGTAAGTTCAAAATATCAATTGCATAATTTGGCATTGTTCATAATGCGGGGAGCTTCACCACACTACTGGATTACCATGTCAACATAACAAGCATAGATGAAGGGCAAAGAAAATCATTGTATCTATTTTGGATAATGTGCATGGCATGTTGTTCATATCATCAGCCACATCAGTAAGATAAAACAGGAGATGACAAGGTGCAAACGTGGGCTGCTTCACCACACACTGGATTATAGATCCACAAAAACAAGCATACATATAGGGAGTATTAAGTAATGTGCATGGTATGAATAAGGAATTTGGTTTTACAAGTAAAACTTAGAACTTACGGTTCTTACAAACATGCATTTTGGTAGAAACAGCAAACTAAACAGCAGTAAACGATAGGGAGTATGAGCAAATTAAACAGCAGTTGAGGATAAAAGCTTTAGAAGGACTGACTTACATTAACAGTTAACACCAGCTTTATAATGCCCTTCTCCATGTCAAGGGAAGGATAACTCAAGAATTTCAGCACAAAATCTTCTTCATAAGCATTGCCTGTACTCTACATTTTGTAGAGAGTAATTATAGATATGATAATACTGGAAGGGATAGAGGATAATGAAGATAAGATGCAGATTGATGCTACATAATCAACTACCAATCCCTGGAAGTACAAGCATTATAGGACAAAATGTACTGACAAGAGCAATGGGCTACACTTCTGCACTGGCATTGTCTGTGTATTCTACTTGTTGGTAAGATTAAATATAGATCTGATCTTTTTTAGTAAATGGTGGGCGAGGGAGATAAGATGCAGAATGCTACAAAATGAACCAATCCCTCTTCCCATAATACAAGAGTGTTTTGAACACTGGTGTACTGTACAAAACGTTCTTATATTATGGGACGGAGGGAGTAGCTGTTAATGTAAGTACAGTGATAGACCACGTTCAGTCCTTACAAGAGGACTGCAGAGCTAAACCTCTTCAAAAGTATTGGGTTGATTCTAAATTTATGTAAGAGTCCATACGGATCTTATAATGTCCACCAAATGGATGATTACGAGGCTAACATGTGCAGTGATGCTACATAATCAAACAGCTATGAAAGTAAGTATGGTCATACAGGGCAAGAGGTACTCACAAGAGCAATGCAGTGTGCAGTATAGTTGCGAGATTCTGTGGTCCCTTGAGAACGAATGATCTTCTGCTAACAGTTTTCGTACAAGTGAGACATTAAGGCAAATGCAGAAATGTAGTTCAAATTGTGATGTGATATCATAGACAGTACCTTACGCCGCAGCCGAGACCAATGTGTAACAAGATTATTCCAGTCACCGTCGGATAAATGTAGCACCGGAGACTTTACAGAAATTTCGTTCAGAGGCTTGCCATCGAAGTGCGCTTGCCTCAGGTAGGAACGATACTTCATCAACGAGTGCTTGAAAAGCGCAACCAACCCTCGCTCGTCATCACAATCTAGTTTGCTCCTCGCCTATTTAAAAGAATGAAATCTTGTGTCTTCTGTCAGCAGAAACATATGCAGTAATGACCATGAATAACATCAGTACATTACTTACGCGTAAGTTGCGGAGGAAGACTGGAAATTGTTCTGTGTCTGCGGTATAATCTTTCCATGAAGGAAAGATGCGCACAAAGTTCCTGACAACAACATAAGCTTCATCTTCTAAACTGGGAAGAAATGGAACAGGGGTCCTATTTGCTGCAATTGGGGCTCTCTCTGGTTCGAAAAGGGATTTGGCAACTGGATTTGGTGTACTCTTTGCTGGAATGGGGGTTTTGCATCGTACAGCTGGTGCTATGTCAACTGGCATAATCATACTGTTTGCTGCAGTCGGGGTATGCTGAGTTGGGGCATCAGAAATGACCGGTGTAGTAGGGCTAGAGTCTGCTAGAGTTGGGGTATTTTGTGGCTCAGGTGATATTGCAACTACACCTAATGGGCTATTTGATTTATCAGGTGCCACTACCTTTTCTAAATACTTTGCTTGTGCTCCTCCACGATCAGCAATCGCCCTCTTCCTTTTGAATGTCTGATACACAAGAATAGCATTTGAATGGATAAATATGGTATGATGACAGATGGAATATGTACTAAAAATGGATAGGCAGGGCGTATTCACATACACGATGTGTAAACTAAGCTAATGGCAGTTCAACAAAGTAGAAGCAATGCAAAGCATCAGTTGCAAGATATGTGCGAGCAATGTAACCTTGGAAAGTTAGAGCAAGTACCTTGATGGGTGAATAAGATAGGGCATCTTCCTCTGACTCCTCCACTAGGGAGCTACATTGACTTAGGTCACCCTCTAGCTCAGAATCACTGTTAGGATCATATTCTGAGCATGAATCTGTAGGTGGAGAGCGTTTGCATTGCATTGCATCCAGACTTGATTTCAGTCCCTTAATGCCAAGTTTGACAGCCATGACATTGTTTTGCTTTATTCTTTTCATGCGCACAAGTTCATAATCATTATGATGCTGTTCAGAATCTGAGATTCATGAAAACATAAAAAGTAGCCAGATTATCTATGGAATGCATTGCGGATTCAACTCGGAGAGGTCTCCCTATAAACCCCTGCATATGCAAAGTTCACCTCCCCAACTGTGTTGACCAGACCACACACAGAAATACAAACCCCTTATGTCTCTATAACAGGCAGGCACACATTTCAAAACTGAAGTAGGAACATTAGAATCATATGAAATTCGTATTTGAACAAATAAACTAAGCAATTATGAGTGGCGTAATGTTTAGCTTCAAGGGTGGAGTGTTGGTAGTGCGACACAAAGCAAGTAGGAAGATTGTATTCCATGTAAAAGATCGAAACCTATGTAAAAGCTGGAAATGACACTTTCTTTCTATACAATGCAGTGTTCGTTACCCACACATGATGGAAGAGATCACATAGAGAAATACTATTCACTCATGTCTATGGTTC
The DNA here is from genome assembly GCF_018294505.1 of Triticum aestivum. Lineage (NCBI taxonomy): Eukaryota > Viridiplantae > Streptophyta > Magnoliopsida > Poales > Poaceae > Triticum > Triticum aestivum. The sequence continues at coordinate 408,424,201 of NC_057805.1, read as the reverse complement.
CAGTATTTAGAAACAGGGTGGTCCACCCTAAAAGAATATTGACAACAAATATGACAAGGCAAGCATAGATGTAGTGAATCAATCATTTACTTGTGAGCTTACTAGGACAAGTATGCAGAATTGTAACTGCAGTAAGAGGCCGTCCAAAATCTGAATGAAGAAGTTTGTCTAGCACTTATTGTTTGCAACTAATCGACGTGAATAATTGGATATTATATCGAATGAGTAAGAAAGACAAGCAAAATTGTCAACAAACCTGGCTTGCAGTAGTAATCTGGGTCAATGTCACTACGACCAACAATCCAAAATGACTAGTTTCTGTTCCGAGGGCCGGAATTTTGAAAACCCTGTGAACTTTAGAGGTACTAAAGATTACCGAAATACATCTGAACCATTAAGTGTAGGTAGCACTGAGCACACAACAAACCCTAATGACAGTCCTGCCTAATGAGTAATGAATCAATTAGAAAATGGGTGATGAGGAGTGGCTGCTGAGTGTTGAGGACGTATGTCAGGATAAATCGGGTTGGCTTGGTGGGTGCTGCACGCCTGAGCCCTGAACGGACTGGGAAGGTAGGCACGGCGACGCGCCCGGGCAGCGGTGACGCTGTTGGGCGAGCGGCTCCTGGCCTCCTGTTAGTCTGGCGTCTCCTCCTAGAGTCATGTCGTCCGGGGACGGCAAGTCGCCGGCAAGGCAGGCGGCTGGAGGCGAGTAGGGATCGGAAGCGCGCAGGAGAACAAAGGGGAATCGGGGCCTGGGACGACCCAAAATCCTAGGGTGGGCCGGCCCACCATGGGCACCCTGTAGAGATACACACCCGAGCGGCGAACATGCATTTTCGAAACTAATTTAGGAACATTTAGCTGAACAATTAAACAACTCTGTTTTAATAATATCAGATTCGTATTTGAACAACTAAGCTTGTTTAGCTTGATGGGTGGAGCAGTGTTATTATGACACGAAGCACGTATTCTGATCGTATAGTGATCATAAAAGGGGGAAACTCTAAGCATATTTTTTTAGCAAAAGAGGGTTTCCCCTCCGATTTCTATTAAAGAAACCACCACAGAACCAACATGATCAATTAAACCCTAAGCATGATCAATTAAACCGTATTATGGCTGTGCCATGGCAGATTTGAAGCTGCAAACCAGAGAAATGATATTTAGCATCCATTGTTTGCTTCGAACTAAGAACTAAATTCTAAGAGCCGAAAAGAAAGTAGAGTAACCAAGTTAAGATCTATTTTCTGGTTGGGTTCAAAAAGTTGAGGAGATATGAAGTACCACCTCTCTTGCGGCGCCGTGTAGGCATCGGGGGTGCGATGGCTGTCGGTGGCGTTGAAGCTGATCTGCGACGGTAGACGGGTGCATCGGGGGATAAGTCCCGTTGCGGTGGAAGAGAAGGTCGTGTGAGCGGCCCCGACAAAGAGGACGACGATGCCGATGAAGCGAGAGGACGCGATGCAAGGCTATTGGTCCGTCGCCGTGGATGAGAAACGTCCATCTCTAGCAATGGACGACGCGGTCTTGGTAGCGCTCCGGCATGGTGGAGGACGGTGGTGATGGATGTGGTGGAGGACGGCGACGATGGATGGGGTGGCGGACGGAGGCTGGTGTGGGGATGGGGTGTTCTAGCGCGGACGGTGTATGAATGGGAAAATGGTGGGAGAGGTACGGGGAACCATGTTTTTGGGACGCGCCTGTCTGAAATATGGGAAAGTTACGAACTTAGCCCCCGTTTAAAATTTGGACGTCTCATCAGTTGGGGATAGGACGGTAATCTCGCATCTCGCCAATATTTGCCCGGAGCGATTTCGGGCGAGGAGAGGGTGGTTGGCGCCCATGGTGTATGAACGGGGCTGATAGGTAGGGCGGTTGTGTCATGTCTGAGTGAAGTTACAAACCTGCCCCTATTGAAAATATTTGCCTACATCGATTTCGGCCGAGTCGAGTTTGTTTTGCCGCCCACCGTGTATGAATGGGGAATGGAGGGAGAAACATAGGTCTTTTGGACGAGCTTGAATCAAATGAGTTTTGCCACCCATGTTTGACGCCCACCGTGTCAGAATGGGCTCAGAGGCGGTCGTGTCATGTCTAATTGAAGTTACTAACCTACCCCTATTTAGAGCAGTGGAAATCAGGCCGATGGATTGTCCGTGTAATGGGTAGACAGTAATTTCCATCTCCCAAACACTTGGCTTCGGGCAGCCGATGTGGGAGTGGACATTTTGCTGCTTCTTTCGAATTTTGGGACAATAAGCATCCACGTTTACCCTGGCAACTAAATTCGAATCCATTTTGTATTCCTATATGAATCTTTATAAATCATTCTATGTGTTTTTATATATCTTCAAAAGGACGACAAAGATGTATTCCACTGTCATATATGAATATGGTTTACAAATGTCGATACTCAAATTCAGAAACTAGAATCCAGTTTAAGGTGAATTCGAATATTTGGAACACTTCATGTCCAACTCAAATGTCACACGCAGCATAATGTGTACTCCCATTTAGATATGTACACAAGCGATGTATCAAGATTCAAATACCGAGTCAATCAACCAAGAATGTATAGAACTAATAGACATATAAACACTTATAGAGTATATGTATAGATATGTACGGCCATAGCAGCAGAGAGGTCCCGCCGCGCCGCCGAAGCAGCACGGAGGACCCGCCGCGCCGTTGATGTAGCAGACTGGTCCGGCCACACTGCGGAAGCAGAAGAGATGTCCCGCCGTGCCGTGAATGCAACAGAGATGTCCTACCGTGCCGCGGCGGCCTAGGAAAATGCCTCGCGGGCAGGCGAGGACTCTTACAGGCGCATGCGTGCCCTCGTCCTTAGGCAGATGGATCAGATCTCCAGGTGGGAGAGGTTGCAGGATGACCTGAAAGCCTCGTTTGAATAGTCTACTGACGTCATCCGGCAACTAAATGAGCAATGCGAAGCTCCGGGCCGAGCGCGAGCTACTGAGGGCGAAGATCGTCGGAAGTGCAGAGCAGCAGGAGCAGACCACTGCCTTGTTGAAGAGGACCAGCGTCATCGTCGAGAAACTTATGGACGAGAATGCCATGCCGCGCATCGAGTGCAGAAGGCTGGTGGAGGAATCCGTCGCTCTCAAGCAGTATCTTGAGGACAAGAAAGAGCTCGTCGCCGCTCGCCGAGGAGACTAGTTCCCGTGGCCTGCAGCAACACATCAAGGAAGTAGAGATCAACGAGCCAGATCGTTGTCTTCCTTCTTCTTTTGCCCTTGTGTATTTCGGGCGTTGCCGCATGTGGCTTTTTTTAATTATGTTTCAAAATATGTAAGACAATTATTATCCACTGTCATCGTCCTTATATTCATCATGCTTGCTATAAGTCGCAGTTGATGCTATATAGGTCCGTCGGAACTTACATCAAGATCCTTGCAAAACTTTCTTTTTGGATTTTCATTTTTCCCTCTTAAATCTCAGTCCAGTGAGACATATAGCCACGCCGTAGAACAGGTGCTCGGGCGCCATTAATGGAGACGTTGGGAGGGAGGTGCGCGGCGGGTAGCGGTCAAAGGGCTCTCCTCCGATGAGCACGCGCAGGGGTCTGATCGCACACCTCCCGTACTCAAATAGCTAACCCGCACGGCACCTCCTAGCCAATAAAAAAAGGGGACGCGTGGCCGCACGTAATTGGTAAGTCGAACGCCCACGGTTTCAATAATACTTGTGTTTTCGATTCGTAACGTGACAACACTTGTTCCAAAATGACTTTGTTGATTGTTAATGTGTGGGCCTTCGCAAATCAGACAGAAAAATTACCATAGCATGTTGGTGCCATGCCATGAGACCATGCCAAGTTTCATGATTTTCAGGCGTGTTTTGGAATTACATGAATTAAAAAACCAAGTTTCTCAATCTTTCCGGCCGAGCCACGACACCCAGATGTTTGAATTTCACTCCCATCTCTTGCATGGGACCTAGAAATTCACCCAAGGACACACATGTGATTTTTCAAACAACTTTGGTGCACTGGAGCCTGTGCTTGAAGTTCAAATTTGAATTATGCACATTAAATGTCCAGAAACTCAATTAATGTATAAAAAAGGTCAAATGACCCCGGAATAATTCCAAAATTTAGCACGGTACTTCTATTTGATCTAATCTGGCTGTGTAAAAAATTAAGGCGGGAGAAGGCAGTGTACGTATGTCGTTTCGCACACGGAGGTGACAAGTTACCTCTCGGAACCACGAGCCTTCTTGAGGGAAGCTCCGGTTTGCAAGAAGCTTACACCAAAGTTTGTCCCAATTCGGCCAAAAAATTACCGCAACATGTTCGTGCCATGTCATGACACCATGCCAAGTTTCATGATTTTCACGCGTGTTTTGGAATTACAGGAATTAAAAAACCAAGTTTCTCAATCTTTCCGGTCGAGCCATGACTCCCAGATGTTTGAATTTCACTCCAATCTCTTGCATGGGACCTAGAAATTCACCTAAGGACACACGTGTGATTTTCCAAACAACTTTGGTGCACTGGAGCCTGTGCTTGTAGTTCAAATTTGAATTATGCACATTAAATGCCCAGAAACTCAATTAATGTATAAAAAAGGCGAAACAAGCCTGGAATAATTCCAAAATTTAGCACGGTACTTCTATTTGATCTAATCCGGCTATGTAAAAAATTTAAGGCGGGAGAAGGCAGTGTACGTATGTCGTTTCGCACACGGAGGTGACAAGTTCCCTCTCGGAACCAGGAGCCTTCTTGAGAGAAGCTCCGCTTTGCAAGAAGCTTACAACAAAGATTGTCCCAATTCGGCAAAAAAAAATTACCGCAGCATGTTGGTGCCATGTCATGAGAGCATGCCAAGTTTCATGATTTTCAGGCGTGTTTTGGAATTACAAGAATTAACAAACCAAGTTTCTCAATCTTTCCGGCCGAGCCACGACGCCCAGATGTTTGAATTTCACTCCCATCTCTTGCATGGGACATAGAAATTCACCCAAGGACACACATATGATTTTTCAAACAACTTTGGTGCACTGGAGCATGTGCTTGTAGTTCAAATTTGATTATGCACATTAAATGCCCAGAAACTCAATTAATGTATAAAAAAGGTCAAATGAGGCCGAAATAATTCCAAAATTTAGCACGGTACTTCTATTTGGTCTAATCTGGCTGTGTAAAAATTTTAAGGCGGGAGAAGGCAGTGTACGTATGTTGTTTCGTACACGGAGGTGACACGTTCCCTCTCGGAACCACCAGCCTTCTTGAAGGAAGCTCCGGTTTGCAAGAAGCTTACACCAAAGCTTGTCCCAATTCGGCCAAAAAAATTACCGCAGCATGTTGGTGCCATGTCATGACACCATGCCAAGTTTCATGATTTTCAGGCGTGTTTTGGAATTACAGGATTTAAAAACCAAGTTTCTCAATCTTTCCGCCCGAGCCACCACACCCAGATGTTTGAATTTCACTCCCATCTCTTGCATGGGACCTAGAAATTCACCCAAGGACACACATGTGATTTTTCAAACAACTTTGGTGCACTGGAGCCTGTGCTTGAAGTTCAAATTTGAATTATGCACATTAAATGTCCAGAAACTCAATTAATGTATAAAAAAGGTCAAACGACCCCGGAATAATTCCAAAATTTAGCATGGTACTTCTATTTGATCTAATCTGGCTGTGTAAAAAATTAAGGCGGGAGAAGGCAGTGTACGTATGTCATTTCGCACACGGAGGTGACAAGTTCCCTCTCGGAACCACGAGCCTTCTTGAGGGAAGCTCCGGTTTGCAAGAAGCTTACACCAAAGTTTGTCCCAATTCGGCCAAAAAAATTACCGCAACATGTTCGTGCCATGTCATGACACCATGCCAAGTTTCATGATTTTCACGCGTGTTTTGGAATTACAGGAATTAAAAAACCAAGTTTCTCAATCTTTCCGGTCGAGCCATGACTCCCAGATGTTTGAATTTCACTCCAATCTCTTGCATGGGACCTAGAAATTCACCTAAGGACACACATGTGATTTTCCAAACAACTTTGGTGCACTGGAGCCTGTGCTTGTAGTTCAAATTTGAATTATGCACATTAAATGCCCAGAAACTCAATTAATGTATAAAAAAGGCGAAACAAGCCCGGAATAATTCCAAAATTTAGCACGGTACTTCTATTTGGTCTAATCTGGCTATGTAAAAAAATAAAGGCGGGAGAAGGCAGTGTACGTATGTCGTTTCGCACACGGAGGTGACACGTTCCCTCTCGGAACCACGAGCCTTCTTAAGGGAAGCACCGGTTTGGAACAAGCGTACACCAAAGCTTGTCCCAATTCGGCAAAAAAAATTACCACAGCATGTTGGTGCCATGTCATGAGACCATGCCAAGTTTCATGATTTTCAGGCCTGTTTTGGAATTACAGGAATTAAAAAACCAAGTTTCTCAATCTTTCCGGCCGAGCCACGACGCCCAGATGTTTGAATTTCACTCCCATCTCTTGCATGGGACCTTGAAATTCACCCAAGGACACACATGTGATTTTCCAAACAACTTTGGTGCACTGGAGCACGTGCTTGTAGTTCAAATTTGAATTATACACATTAAATGCGTAGAAACTCAATTAATGTATAAAAAAGGCCAAACGAACACGGAATAATTCCAAAATCTAGCACGATACTTCTCTTTGGTCTAATCTGCCTCTGTAAAAAAATTTAGGCGGGAGAAGGCAGTGTACGTATGTCGTTTCGCACACAGAGGTGACACGTTCCCTCTCGGAACCAGGAGCCTTCTTGAGGGAAGCTCCGGTTTGCAAGAAGCTTACACCAAAGCTTGTCCCAATTCGGCCAAAAAAATTACCGCAGCATGTTGGTGCCATGTCATGACACCATGCCAAGTTTCATGATTTTCAGGCGTGTTTTGGAATTACAGGATTTAAAAACCAAGTTTCTCAATCTTTCCGCCCGAGCCACCACACCCAGATGTTTGAATTTCACTCCCATCTCTTGCATGGGACCTAGAAATTCACCCAAGGACACACATGTGATTTTTCAAACAACTTTGGTGCACTGGAGCCTGTGCTTGAAGTTCAAATTTGAATTATGCACATTAAATGTCTAGAAACTCAATTAATGTATAAAAAAGGTCAAACGACCCCGGAATAATTCCAAAATTTAGCACGGTACTTCTATTTGATCTAATCTGGCTGTGTAAAAAATTAAGGCGGGAGAAGGCAGTGTACGTATGTCGTTTCGCACACGGAGGTGACAAGTTCCCTCTCGGAACCAGGAGCCTTCTTGAGGGAAGCTCCGGTTTGCAAGAAGCTTACACCAAAGCTTGTCCCAGTTCGGCCAAAAAATTTACTGCAGCATGTTGGTGCCATGTCATGACACCATGCCAAGTTTCATGATTTTCAGCCGTGGTTTGGATTTACAGGAATTAAAAAACAAAGTTTCTCAATCATTCCGGCCGAGCCACGACACCCAGATGTTTGAATTTTATTCCCGTTTCTTGCATGGGACCTATAAATTCACACAAAGACACACATGTGATTTTTAGCAAACTTTGGTGCATTGGAGCATGTGCTTGTAGTTCAAATTTGAATTATGCACATTAAATGCCCAGAAACTCAATTAATGCATAAAAATGCCAAACGAACCCGGAATAATTCCAAATTTAAACACGACACTCATGTACTAGTTGCATGTTCACTGTACGTAAATGTTCTAGCTATTCAAACACCATCGTTTCCCTCCGTAACACCATTTTGTCTTTCAAAACATAATTAAAAAAATCAGGTATACCACAAACAGTTTACTAGAAAGAATCGTGTGGGATGCGATATAAAATATCTTGGCACACCGTCTTGTTTGGCTTAAGCTGGAGCTTCGTCGTCTATAGTCTACCGCCCCTGCTTGAACCACACTTGCGTGCCAGTTTCTCGCGGAACCGAGCAAATTTTTTTGCCACCGCGGAAATATCTATCTCCCCGCCCCCTCCCTCCTACAAAAAGCCACATTTCCACTGTTCCTCCTTGCTTTCCAAGTTCAAACCTTCACTGCTGCTTACTGGCAGCTCAGCCTCCTTGCCGGCGACCCTTCTTCTTGCAGCGCCGCCTCCTTGCTGGCTACCCTTCTTCTTGCAGCACCGCCTCCTCGCCAGCGACCCTTCTTCTTGCAGCGCCGCCTCCTCGCGGGCGTCCCTTCTTCTTGCCACGCGGCTTCCTCGCTGCCGACCCTTCTTCTTGCTGTGCGGCCTCGTCGATATGGTCAGGTAATCCACATGTGACACCCCAAAATTTTGACCTGGTTTTATTAATTAAATTTTTTTGCCAGAAAATAAAACTTTTCCATTTGTCTAGATTTTTCCTTTTGATATTTTGAGTTTTTACCTCAAGTGGAAACTTTCCAAAAGTATTATTGGACTTGTATGCCCTCTTTATAAAAACAATTCTTTATCAGTGGATTTAATTGCAAGATTTGCCTTTCCTTGAACTTTACTCTTTTAAAATGATTTTTTAAGAATTTGGAGCCTGTTTTGCACTACAACCATTTGACAAAAGCTTTTAAAAATTTCACCAAAATTTGGGGATGTCATGTGATGTTTCCACATCACTTTTATGCAAAAATATCTTTTAGTTATTGAAGATTTTGAGCTCTACATCAACTTTTCAAATCTGGTCCAGTAGGCACCTTTGCACTACAACCTATTTAAATATTTCTTTAAAAATTCTTCCAAGTGTTTGGAGATGTCAGTGGATGCATATAATTCAACTTCATGCTAAAATCCAGTGATGTTCTTTGAAACTTTTGAGTGAATCAACCTCTTTTTCATTCTGGTCCAGGTTGGTGATTTGTACTGCAACCCATTTTTATTTTGCTCTAGTGACCCTGAGCCTTTTTCCTGCTTGTAGCCCTCCCTGCAAGACCCTTAAGTCCAAGAGAATGGACCAATTGGAGGATTTTAAGTGCATGCAATGAGGCCTCTTTCTTTCTGTCCAAAACTGTAGTTTTGCAAAACTTGCACTAGCAAGTTTCAGGTTTTGCCCAAATGATCTTACCATCATCACCTACTACTAGAGAGACCCTGATCTGGAGATTTTGGCCACTCTAAGAGTTGCCTAAATGCACTTGGCATTCTGTTGAACACTTGGTGTGCACAGCCAGTTTTGGGCATGTTTCCTAGTTTGCACTATGATCTTGTTCCACTGACCCAGCAACCTTGTCCACTAAACCCCTAGCTATCCCTATCCTAGTCCTGTTAATTGCCAGCCCCACCCTCGCACTCTAAGCTGCCCTGGCATTTCGTCGAGCATGTCCCGTGCGTGCTCTGGGCGCGCCCAGAGCGCACGTTTTGCACGCGCGCGCACTGAGCCGCCGCGTCGCACTGCCGCCCTCGTCGCGTCCCGTCCCTGGCCCCTGCTCGCCTGCTGAACCACGCACTACACTCGCCCACTCTCCGCGCCACCCCTGGCGCGCTACAGCGCCGCCGTCAGAGCTTTTGGCGGCACGCCGGCGTCGGCAGCGAGCCCCTGCCATGGTCGGCGCCGCCCAAGCCACCCGCGCGCGCCAGCTGCCCCTGTGAACAGCTCAAGCTTATCCTGAAGCTCGTCGGCACGCGCTCGTCGCCGCCACGTCGCCCTGCAGCTACAGCACCGCGGTCGCCGGCGTTCTTATCCACGGCCGCCGCGGGACCAGCCTCGAGCGCCTATAAAAGGAGGCCCCGAGCCCCTCCGAGCGCTCAGGCGACCTCAAGCCTTCCCCCTAGAGCTCCCCAAGCAGTGGATTGACCGGACAAGGCCATCTCCCCCAACTCCGGCCGGTTCGGCCGCCGCTGCCTTCCGGTTCCATTCGTCGCAACCAGGCACTCCCTCGCCTATCCAGCGCCACCAATCGCTTCCCCTTGTTCTTGCGGAGCTGCCCAGCGCCTCAGCCTCGATCGGAGACCACCGGAGCCCAAAACTCACTTCACTCCCGTAGCCCTCTCCTCCGCGGAGCTCGCCGCCGGCGAATCCTCCCACCACCGTCGACCCAACGACCACTGAGAGGACCGCCCCGGTCTGGCAGGTCCATCCCCGCCCTCGGATACCCGTGGGGAGCTGCCGTTCGTCGACGGCGATCGCCGGAGTCCCGCTCCCGTTCGGGCAGAGAAGAGGAGGGAGAGGGAGGAATGGTCAAACCTGACCAGTGGGCCCTGTGGACCCACTGTCAGTGACCCCCGCGCCACCTGCGCTGGCTTAAGTGGAAGCGTATTTCCGCGAGTGCGTATCCCCTACCCCGAAAGCGTATTCTGTATCGAAGCGTTTTCCTTTTTCTGGTTTTATTTAAAACATAACTTTGACTGGCTATATCTTTTAAAATAAAACTCCAAATGAGTTGATTCTTTTTCCTACCTCTCTCAAATTTCATCTAGTTTATTTTAAGATTTATTTCAAAAATATTTGGGACTACTTTTGGTACTGGTTTTGAAATATTTGTTATTTGAGTATTCTTTCAAAATAGGAAATGGAGAGAAGAGAAAAGCTTTCAATAAATGCACCCTTTGCATACTCTTGAAGGCAAGCATTTCTGAACTCTGGCATAATATTTTTGTGTGGTGTTCTGATACGGTTACAACACCACTTGGCTTAGAGCATACGTTACTTTTATGTAACGATAAAGTCACACGCATGAGTGCATACTGGAGATACCTTGCTGTCATTAATGGATATGTTGGTGATAGTGATCATCCTCGTGAGCCCCTCATGCATACCGGAAGGAAGCCGGGAAAGTCGTGGTCTTGGGTAGACACGAGCTTGTCCCTAGTTCCTCGTCGGGACGAGTGTGTCCGGTATGGCATGATGAGATTTGATGAGCGGTGATTCTGTCTGTTAATGGAAATATTTTTGGTTGTGTTAATCTTTTGGTGAATACTTGGACCACCTGAGTCGGTCGTAGGTCGAGTCTTGATCAGTAACTTCCCTATTTGTTTTGTACTACCACTTGTCCCTGTCGCAGACAGGGTACGGTTTAGTAAGTTGTCAACCCCTTACCAAGGCACACACCGTACAGAGAGGCCATGGTGGAAGATACCGGATGCATCCGGTAGGCATGCCACCTGGTCCGGGGGCATGGGTGTTTCCGGTTGGGACCGAGAGGGGGGCACCCCTTAGAGCGCGCGTATATAAATTTGATCCCATGCTACGTCGAGGTTGTAGCCTCCCCACTTAGAGTTTTGCTTGGCAGGTGTCGTGGGTGATTCCAGACACCGGTAAGTTAAGCTGGTGTGTGCAGGTCAGGCGTGTTTTCAATTAAAAGGCCGTAGGCGGAATTAGTCCCGATGGACTAAATAAATCCGTTACTCGTGGGAAAAGAGTACACCCTCTGCAGAGGTCATATCAATTTGGATAGCCATATTCATTGGTAAGGACTTTAGTCTGAGATGGATCTAGTGACGGTCTTCGGATGGAGAAACGGTTAAACTAGAATCTAGTGACGGTCTTCGGATGGAGAAACGGCTAAACTAGATATCATTTATGACCTGTGACATATGAGGATTATGTTTATTATTATTATGGACTAACCATTTACATTATTTGAATTATTGAGTATCACTGGGACGGTTCTACCTCCTGGATGTTCACTGTGATTATTCTTATAAGCCCTTTATGTGGCGTCGCTCAGACGCCCGACTGCGGCATGCTGTTATTTATTTATCCTTTATAAGCCCTTTATGTGGTGTCGCTCAGACGCCCGACTGCGGCATGCTTGTTATTTACTTATTCTTTATAAGCCCTTTATGTGGTGTCGCTCAGACGCCCCACTGCGGCATGCTTGTTATTTAATCATTCTTTATAAGCCCTTTATGTGGCGTCGCTCAGACGCCCGACTGCGGCATGTTTGTTATTTATTTATCCTTTATAAGCCCTTTATGTGGTGTCGCTCAGACGCCCGACTGCGGCATGCTTGTTATTTAATTATTCTTTATAAGCCCTTTATGTGGCGTCGCTCAGACGCCCGACTGCGGCATGTTTGTTATTTATTTATCCTTTATAAGCCCTTTATGTGGTGTCGCTCAGACGCCCGACTGCGGCATGCTTGCTATTTAATTATTCTTTATAAGCCCTTTATATGGTGTCGCTCAGACGCCCGACTGCGGCATTGTTAATTTATTTGCACCCTTTCGAGGAGTCATTTCAGACACTCGATCAGCGCATTCTATTTTTACTCCCGTATTGCATGTTCATATTTTTCCTGCATGCGTGCATCGCAGATTTTTGTTTAATTCGTGACAGACGGATTATGAATTTTTTTTGGAGCATGATTATCCCTTGTTATATTATACCCGTGTTCTTAATGTTTGCGAGTAGATTCAAACGTACTCACTGGCTTGTCCCTGGCTATTGTCTTGGCCAAATTTCGCGCATGGAGAGAGCGTTACGACGACAACCCCGGAACCGATGTAAAGGTGATAGCAGCCTCGCGAAGATAGGAGTTATCCTGGTCAGCTGTTCTTGTGGGAAATGGAGTCCCATAGTCGCAGATGAACCACAAACCGCTTCCGCCATCAACCACTAGAAACCAAGTGTTGTACTCCTAGGCCACAATGGTCTTGTACTACATATTTTGTACTTTGCTTGGAATTCTTGTATCAAGTTGGTGCCTCATCAGCTAACAGTAATCCTGGGGCTAGTGAGCACAATGGCCATTTTCTGGGAAATTAATATCCCGAAAATCCGGTCATGACAGACTTGGTATGAGAGCCAGGCTGACCATTGGCTAATCCTATCTTAGCCAGGTCAATAAACTTAGGTTAACCAAACCACCAGACCTTAACCTAATCCCGACCAAGATTCTCGCGTAAGATAGCCCCACAGTGACCCGACGCCTTTCGGCAGACGGTGCCCAACCTACCAGCCTAGCCCGTCGATCGCGCGCCAGAGACTGGCACCTAACACGTCTCAATCGCAAGCGTGCGAAGGAAGACTCCGTCCCCTTTTCTATAAAAAGGGAACGCTAGCCTCAACCCAGCACAGCACAGCCCCTTTCCCAAACCACGCCACGATGCCTGGCCCCATTGTTCACAATGAGACCACAGCAACCAACCTTGGAGGTTTTGTGACCGTGCTCGCAAACCTCACCCGCCGTGCCTATGCATTAGAAGAGCCTCCTGAATATGTTGTGTACCAAGGACCCATGTACGGTGAGAGCCGTCAGTACTGGGCCACTGTGCACATCTATGGTAGGGGTCTGTCGCCAGAACGCCCCAACAGGTTCACTAGAAGGACAACTTCCTTTGAGCCACAAGCCATCCAACTGGCAGCTCGAGAAGCTATAGTTCAACTCCGGCACTTGTCGCCCAGAGTTAACTGTCGCTCGTTCTACTACTACCCCAGTCGTGACGGGTATGGTAGGCCGCCCCAGGTTGCCAACGGAGATCACGAGACAGATCCTGCACTATTGCATCTGGTGCGCTATGTAAGTGCACTAGAGCAACTGTTCGATCAAATCACCCTTGATCTGATCGCAGCTCGTGGAGAACTGGTTCGCCGAGTCCCGGCGAGAGGAGAAATGGAGCCCGACGCCGACAACCCAGTCGTGCTGTTCGAACACCCGATCGATCCCTTGAGGTCTGCCCCAGCCATCAACCAGAGTGCTTTGGTGTCCCCAGAAGCGCTTCGTCGCCTTTTGGGAACTCGTTCCAACGGGATGGTGGCCAGCAACCCCCGCGATGGTCATCACCACTACCCCGATCCTGCAGCCCCTCAACCTCAACCAGCAAATCCCGATGGTGAAACCCGTGGAGAAACCCCGGCGTCCACCAGGCCAGCCCACTTAGACATTAACGAAGTAGACTAAGACGCTCGAGTTGTATCGAGTCTTAGTTTCCCTACTCTTTGTAATGGTGTGATCTTGTGTCGCTTTTATTAAATGCTGTCTGCTTGAGCGCCCCTATTTTTGGAGTAGTAGCTATGCATATGTACGTTGACGTACAGTTGCTTTTTTAAATTTCGGGCGCAGCTACCAAGACCAACCCCGACGGCACCCACAGTAATGCGTCACATTTATGTGATATGTGTATCTGTGGCATTGACCCAAGAACAGGATCGACAACCAGTTACCCTTCACCACGGTAGATAACCCAGCCCCAATGCTATATAAAGGCCACCTCGTGACCTTGCCATGTACCCCTCACCTTGTGCGCAACACTCACAGCCATTTCTTTGCCATGCCGACCCCCAGTATTTATCTGAGAACCCCAGACGCAACCCCGGGTAGTTTTGTTAAATTATTGTGGGACTTTACCTGCAGTACCATGAGTGCCATCCATCCACCCCAGTACGAGTTGCTCAAATCGAGGATCACCCCATCCACCTCGAAATATTGGGCAGTGGTGCACATCCCTCCCGCATACCCAAACCAAGACCCAACGGAAGTTTCCTTCGTGGGGAAATCCATGGCGACTCCGCATATGGCCATAGAAGCTACTGCGTACGAAGCGCTCGCGCGTCTTCGATTCGCGGTACCCTATGCCAGCGAACGAGGATATTATTATTTTCCGAGTCGTGCAGCACCCGGAGAAGTTGCATCTTTTCCCGGTGGACGAATTGAGAGAGATCCAGTACTGGCCAACCTTGCCCAGTACGTTATCGCTCAGGAGCGTTTGACTCAGCGGGTAATGGGTTATCTCCAGAGCCTCGCTGATTTAAATCCTCGGATCGCTATTGGCAGACCACTGACGCCTGACCAGGAGAGACGCGTTCATCGACTGGTCAACCCGCTTCCCCCGATAGAAGAAGAGTGCGCCCCAGTACCAGAGACGTTTTCTCAGGACCCTGTCCTTTTGCCGTTTTCCTTGTAAACGTCACCGCTATGTTTATTATCCCAGTATTCATTTATGTACTGTGACTTGTACGTGTTATCCAAAAATTTGTGCGACAGATCCGATTTTTGGTTTCATTTATGTGAGCAGTTTTACTGCTGTTATTTTTGTTTTAACTAATTTTATTTTTATCTCACGATAAATTTTTGTGACGAGATTTCTTCCCCCGAGTTGCTGCAGCGCATATATCTTCACGACATAGATTTTTATTCGCGCAGCACCGTAACAGCAGACTCACAACCACAACCACTCGACCTCATGCGCTAATTACGAATCCTCGTGCACATTTTTGCGCCTACTGATCACACCCGAGGACACCACAGTCTCAGTAAGAGAGATTTGTGAGAAATCGTTCGGGCACGAGTTGCCCCAGCACACCGACAGCAGTTAGCACTCCTAATCCTCGTGATCGCCGCCACCACGAAGAGCTAGCACTCGAGCGGCAGCATCACGACGATCATCCAGGATCATCGCGCACAGGAGCACGGAAAGCCCCAGCAGCGTCGCTAAACCTCCACACAACAGGACCACATACCAGTCCGGCATCGCCTCCGCCATTAGAGCCTCGTCTCGAGCTCCTGCTAACAGCAATGGAGGAGAAGGAAGGAGGAGTAGAAGCGAGGCCAGGTGTGAAGAAGGAGAGAGGAGCCCCGCGATCATTTTATAGCTCCAGATCGGTGTACGGTGGGCGAGGTCCACCAACGCCACTCGTCGCTCGATCGCCGGTGTTCGGAGGCGAGAACGCGAGCAGTGCCGATAGTGCACTGGCCCGCGAGGTGAGTGCACGCTGCACCGGCAGCTAGCACGCCGCGCACTACCGCAGTACGGCCTAGATGCCCTACGTGCTAGGCATCGCCGGTGGAGGAAGCGCGGGAGAGCACGCGAGAGAGAAGAGAGAGCCAGAGGTAGAAGAAGAGGCCGACAGTGGGCCCCGGGTCCACCTGTCAGCCAGAGAGAGCACTGTGCTCTCGGGTGCGACCAGCGTATTTTAGTAATTTAGAATTTATTCTAAATTACTGTATCCACGTAGAAATATCTCGTTTTCCCCGACCATGGATTTTTCCACGCAACGCCAGTATACCACACTGTGGTTTTACACCTCTTATTGCTCTCTCACTGTAGCCATTTTATTTTGCACAGTTGAATGATTTCTTTTGGTAAGAGCAATGTTTGTTCAAAACAGCTTTTAACAAATCTCGAGGACGAGATTTTTCCTTAAGGGGGGTAGTGTTGTGACACCCCAAAATTTTGACCTGGTTTTATTAATTAAATTTTTTTGCCAGAAAATAAAACTTTTCCATTTGTCTAGATTTTTCCTTTTGATATTTTGAGTTTTTACCTCAAGTGGAAACTTTCCAAAAGTATTATTGGACTTGTATGCCCTCTTTATAAAAACAATTCTTTATCAGTGGATTTAATTGCAAGATTTGCCTTTCCCTGAACTTTACTCTTTTAAAATGATTTTTCAAGAATTTGGAGCCTGTTTTGCACTGCAACCATTTGACAAAAGCTTTTAAAAATTTCACCAAAATTTGGGGATGTCATGTGATGTTTCCACATCACTTTTATGCAAAAATATCTTTTAGTTATTGAAGATTTTGAGCTCTGCATCAACTTTTCAAATCTGGTCCAGTAGGCACCTTTGCACTACAACCTATTTAAATATTTCTTTAAAAATTCTTCCAAGTGTTTGGAGATGTCAGTGGATGCATATAATTCAACTTCATGCTAAAATCCAGTGATGTTCTTTGAAACTTTTGAGTGAATCAACCTCTTTTTCATTCTGGTCCAGGTTGGTGATTTGTACTTCAACCCATTTTTATTTTGCTCTAGTGACCCTGAGCCTTTTTCCTGCTTGTAGCCCTCCCTGCAAGACCCTTAAGTCCAAGAGAATGGACCAATTGGAGGATTTTAAGTGCATGCAATGAGGCCTCTTTCTTTCTGTCCAAAACTGTAGTTTTGCAAAACTTGCACTAGCAAGTTTCAGGTTTTGCCCAAATGATCTTACCATCATCACCTACTACTAGAGAGACCCTGATCTGGAGATTTTGGCCACTCTAAGAGTTGCCTAAATGCACTTGGCATTCTGTTGAACACTTGGTGTGCACAGCCAGTTTTGGGCATGTTTCCTAGTTTGCACTATGATCTTGTTCCACTGACCCAACAACCTTGTCCACTAAACCCCTAGCTATCCCTATCCTAGTCCTGTTAATTGCCAGCCCCACCCTCGCACTCTAAGCTGCCCTGGCATTTCGTCGAGCATGTCCCGTGCGTGCTCTGGGCGCGCCCAGAGCGCACGTTTTGCACGCGCGCGCACTGAGCCGCCGCGTCGCACTGCCGCCCTCGTCGCGTCCCGTCCCTGGCCCCTGCTCGCCTGCTGAACCACGCACTACACTCGCCCACTCTCCGCGCCACCCCTGGCGCGCTACAGCGCCGCCGTCAGAGCTTTTGGCGGCACGCCGGCGTCGGCAGCGAGCCCCTGCCATGGTCGGCGCCGCCCAAGCCACCCGCGCGCGCCAGCTGCCCCTGTGAACAGCTCAAGCTTATCCTGAAGCTCGTCGGCACGCGCTCGTCGCCGCCACGTCGCCCTGCAGCTACAGCACCGCGGTCGCCGGTGTTCTTATCCACGGCCGCCGCGGGACCAGCCTCGAGCGCCTATAAAAGGAGGCCCCGAGCCCCTCCGAGCGCTCAGGCGACCTCAAGCCTTCCCCCTAGAGCTCCCCAAGCAGTGGATTGACCGGACAAGGCCATCTCCCCCAACTCCGGCCGGTTCGGCCGCCGCTGCCTTCCGGTGCCATTCATCGCAACCAGGCACTCCCTCGCCTATCCAGCGCCACCAATCGCTTCCCCTTGTTCTTGCGGAGCTGCCCAGCGCCTCAGCCTCGATCGGAGACCACCGGAGCCCAAAACTCACTTCACTCCCGTAGCCCTCTCCGCCGCGGAGCTCGCCGCCGGCGAATCCTCCCACCACCGTCGACCCAACGACCACTGAGAGGACCGCCCCGGTCTGGCAGGTCCATCCCCGCCCTCGGATACCCGTGGGGAGCTGCCGTTCGTCGACGGCGATCGCCGGAGTCCCGCTCCCGTTCGGGCAGAGAAGAGGAGGGAGAGGGAGGAATGGTCAAACCTGACCAGTGGGCCCTCTGGACCCACTGTCAGTGACCCCCGCGCCACCTGCGCTGGCTTAAGTGGAAGCGTATTTCCGCGAGTGCGTATCCCCTACCCCGAAAGCGTATTCTGTATCGAAGCGTTTTCCTTTTTCTGGTTTTATTTAAAACATAACTTTGACTGGCTATATCTTTTAAAATAAAACTCCAAATGAGTTGATTCTTTTTCCTACCTCTCTCAAATTTCATCTAGTTTATTTTAAGATTTATTTCAAAAATATTTGGGACTACTTTTGGTACTGGTTTTGAAATATTTGTTATTTGAATATTCTTTCAAAATAGGAAATGGAGAGAAGAGAAAAGCTTTCAATAAATGCACCCTTTGCATACTCTTGAAGGCAAGCATTTCTGAACTCTGGCATAATATTTTTGTGTGGTGTTCTGATACGGTTACAACACCACTTGGCTTAGAGCATACGTTACTTTTATGTAACGATAAAGTCACACGCATGAGTGCATACTGGAGATACCTTGCTGTTATTAATGGATATGTTGGTGATAGTGATCATCCTCGTGAGCCCCTCATGCATACCGGAAGGAAGCCGGGAAAGTCGTGGTCTTGGGTAGACACGAGCTTGTCCCTAGTTCCTCGTCGGGACGAGTGTGTCCGGTATGGCATGATGAGATTCGATGAGCGGTGATTCTGTCTGTTAATGGAAATATTTTTGGTTGTGTTAATCTTTTGGTGAATACTTGGACCACCTGAGTCGGTCGTAGGTCGAGTCTTGATCAGTAACTTCCCTATTTGTTTTGTACTACCACTTGTCCCTGTCGCAGACAGGGTACGGTTTAGTAAGTTGTCAACCCCTTACCAAGGCACACACCGTACAGAGACGCCATGGTGGAAGATACCGGATGCATCCGGTAGGCATGCCACCTGGTCCGGGGGCATGGGTGTTTCCGGTTGGGACCGAGAGGGGGGCACCCCTTACAGCGCGCGTATATAAATTTGATCCCATGCTACGTCGAGGTTGTAGCCTCCCCACTTAGAGTTTTGCTTGGCAGGTGTCGTGGGTGATTCCAGACACCGGTAAGTTAAGCTGGTGTGTGCAGGTCAGGCGTGTTTTCAATTAAAAGGCCGTAGGCGGAATTAGTCCCGATGGACTAAATAAATCCGTTACTCGTGGGAAAAGAGTACACCCTCTGCAGAGGTCATATCAATTTGGATAGCCATATTCATTGGTAAGGACTTTAGTCTGAGATGGATCTAGTGACGGTCTTCGGATGGAGAAACGGTTAAACTAGAATCTAGTGACGGTCTTCGGATGGAGAAACGGCTAAACTAGATATCATTTATGACCTGTGACATATGAGGATTATGTTTATTATTATTATGGACTAACCATTTACATTATTTGAATTATTGAGTATCACTGGGACGGTTCTACCTCCTGGATGTTCACTGTGATTATTCTTATAAGCCCTTTATGTGGCGTCGCTCAGACGCCCGACTGCGGCATGCTGTTATTTATTTATCCTTTATAAGCCCTTTATGTGGTGTCGCTCAGACGCCCGACTGCGGCATGCTTGTTATTTACTTATTCTTTATAAGCCCTTTATGTGGTGTCGCTCAGACGCCCCACTGC
The DNA here is from genome assembly GCF_018294505.1 of Triticum aestivum. NCBI lineage: Eukaryota > Viridiplantae > Streptophyta > Magnoliopsida > Poales > Poaceae > Triticum > Triticum aestivum. The sequence continues at coordinate 408,404,614 of NC_057805.1, read as the reverse complement.
GGCATGCTTGTTATTTAATTATTCTTTATAAGCCCTTTATGTGGCGTCGCTCAGACGCCCGACTGCGGCATGTTTGTTATTTATTTATCCTTTATAAGCCCTTTATGTGGTGTCGCTCAGACGCCCGACTGCGGCACACTTGTTATTTAATTATTCTTTATAAGCCCTTTACGTGGCGTCGCTCAGACGCCCGACTGCGGCATGTTTGTTATTTATTTATCCTTTATAAGCCCTTTATGTGGTGTCGCTCAGACGCCCGACTGCGGCATGCTTGCTATTTAATTATTCTTTATAAGCCCTTTATATGGTGTCGCTCAGACGCCCGACTGCGGCATTGTTAATTTATTTGCACCCTTTCGAGGAGTCATTTCAGACACTCGATCAACGCATTCTATTTTTACTCCCGTATTGCATGTTCAAATTTTTCCTGCATGCGTGCATCGCAGATTTTTGTTTAATTCGTGACAAACATTATGATTATGAATTTTTTTGGAGCATGATTATCCCTTGTTATATTATACCCGTGTTCTTAATGTTTGCGAGTACATTCAAACGTACTCACTAGCTTGTCCCTGGCTATTGTCTTGGCCAGATTTCGCGCATGGATAGAGCATTACGACGACAGCCCAGGAACCCATGTAAAGGTGATAGCAGCCTCGCGATGATAGGAGTTATCCTGGTCAGCTGTTCTTGTGGGAAATGGAGTCCCATAGTCATGGATGAACCACAAACCGCTTCCGCCATCAACCACTAGAAACCAAGTGTTGCACTCCTAGGCCACAATGGTCTTGTACTACATATTTTGTACTTTGCTTGGAATTCTTGTATCAAGTTGGTGCCTCATCAGCTAACAGTAATCCTGGGGCTGGTGAGCACAAAGGCCGTTTTCTGGGAAATTAATATCCCGAAAATCTGGTCGTGACACCACACCCCACCCACACCATCCTCCTCCTTTCCCGTCCCACATGCCCCGACTGACGGAGCGACACCTTCCACCGAAATCACTGCCCTCCTCCTCCAATTAAGCGCCGCCCACAACCATTTTACATGTAGTATAACGTGGAGCTGAGTAGGATGCGGCCGCACGCGCGAACGAGGTCGCTATGGCTGACATGCGTCTCGACCGCCAGATCTTGGAGGAGCACCTCGTCTTTGAGGCCACCGTCGACACCGCTGCACGGTTGTCTACTTTAAAATATAGTTCGTGATGTTTTCTCGAGGCCACCGCCAGTGCCTTCTAGTGATTTGTCCTCTGTAATGTTAATATGCAATCTGATGTTCAGTTAACAGTTTGGTCCTCTGAAATGTAATGTTCAGTTAACACTTTGGTCCAACAATTGCTACATTTCGTAGTACTGTTCTCAAGCATTCTTTGTTTTGTTAACTGTCTTATCTTCTAGTACATGTTTCTATTCTGCAATGTCGTGCTCAGTTAACTATTTTGGTTCATTTGGTCTGCTGTCCATTTAACTGTTTGGTTCAGTTCTGCAATTTGATTTTCATTTGCTGTGGGTACAATTTTGTATTGTTATGCATGTGACACCAATCAAATTTGGCTGTACTCAATACATATTCTACTGATAGTATGGCAACTCTCAGTTAACCTGATCAAGATCTTCCTTATGTGTGTTGCAGGGAAACAATGGGACACACTGCGGTTTACCATTGATGTTTGTTCAAGCAGGGTCCTTTGGCTAATAGCACATTATTGTGAAGTTGCAGGAATCATTCTAATATTTAGGTTTCTTACAATTTGGTCTTGCACATGTAGGTCCTGCTGTCAGAGGCTTAGACCCACTGCTCGATCCATTTTGCATATGGGTAAATGAGATGTCCATGAATATCAGTCAAGTCAAGAAACTCAGAAAGATTGTTAGGATGAAGAAACTTGCAACGAATAATAGCAAGATCTTTGTTTTCACAATGAAGAAGACATCAGTCAAATATAGGATGGTACCAACTCTTATATCTTATTTTTACCGCTTGCGCCATTTCAAAATTTACAACAGCGATTTATGCATAGCTTTGTTTTCAGTACTTTTCAAAGCAGTTCACCGATGATTACCTCTCAAACCACCTGCATGGTCAAGAGGCGAGGAAGGTATTCATTCAACACCCACGGTACAATATTGAAGTCTTACTGAAGAGGACGATAGCCACTGGCCTAAAGTTGCAAGGACATTCAACATCACTGAAGGCTCAATATTTGCCTTCCGCTTCTGCAGTTTCCCAGATGAGATTCATGTATCTATTTACTGTGTATGGTGCTACTTTCCAAAGGTTTTTGATGCTGCATGTGAAACTTGGTGCTGTTGTGTAATGGCGTAACTGAGTGCCGAAGCTATCTGTTGTAATTCGATTATGAAATCCTGGTTGCTTTTATACGGATATGAAATATCTGGCGTGTTTTATAAGAAATATCAGTTTGATTAGTACATGGATTATCAATAATAGGCTAATTACCCTGCTTATTGGGATTTTCTATTGCAAACGGTTACTCAGACAGCACTGTAGGCGATGAACTCAAACAACCCACACGGTTTCTAGAAAGTAGGCGTGTTCGATCAACTAACAATCACACACGGCTTCCGGCAGTGAACTATTTGTGTTAGGCCACCTTGCACAAACGTTTCCACACAAAGAACTGTGTGGGATGTAGATACCTACGGAAATGATTTTCTAGGATTCACCGTGTGGGATGTACATACCTACAGAAATGATTTCTGGGATTCACCGTGTGGGATGTACATACCTACGGAAATGATTTCTAGGATTCACCGTGTGGGATGTACATACCTACGGAAATGATTTCTGGGATTCACCGTGTGGGATGTACATACCTACGAAAATGATTTCTGGGATTCACCGTGTGGGATGTACATACCTACGGAAATGATTGGGTTTCCATGCCTCGCCCGATCGCACACGGCCCCAGCCTGGGTCCCACGAGGGCCTATCCCCGACGATTTCTGGGTCGTGTGGGAAGGACTCCCCTATCGCCCACACTCACTTGGCGACGGTTCCAAATGTCGTCGCGGAAAGGGGTTTTAAACTGTTTGTTTAGGACGTCGCTGTACCAGTGGACAAAGGTAATTACGTATGTTGTCGTAACGGTTTGACCGATAAAGATCTTCGTAGAATATGTAGGAGCCAATATGGGCACCCAGGTTCCGCTATTGGTTATTGATCGGAGAGGTGTCTCGGTCATGTCTACATAGTTCTCGAACCCTTAGGGTCCGCACGCTTAACGTTCGATGACGATATAATATTATATGAGTTATGTGATTTGGTTTCTGAATGTTGTTTGGAGTCCCAGATGAGACCATAGACATGATGAGGAGTCTCGAAATGGTCAAGAGGTAAATATTGATATATCGGACGGTAGTATTCGGACACCAGAAGGGTTTCGGGGGGTACCGGGTACTTATCGGGTCACCGGAAGGGGTTCCAGGCACCCCCGACAAAAGATATAGGCCTTATGGGCCAAGAGGGGAAACGCACCAGCCACAAGGGTCTGGTGCGCCCCCATATGGGCCGGCCTAAGGAGGAGAAGGAAAGGGGAGAAGGGAAAGGAAAGTGTGGATTAGGATTCCCACTTCCTTCCCTCTCCCCCCTCTTTCCTTCCCCCTCGGTTATATATGGCAGGGGGCGCCTTGGGAGGGACTCCAAGTAGGATTCCTCCTACTTGGGTGCCTCCTATAGCTGCTCCTCCCTCCCTCCCTCCCACCTCACTACAAAAATAGACACATCCGTGACATTTTGGGTCGAACGATTTTTTCTGTCATGCTTATGACACTTCTATGACGATAATTGTGACAAAACCCGTATCATCGTAGATGTGGTGGGCTCCTACTTTTATGAAAAAATCATGACAGAAAATGGGCTTTTCATCCTGGGCGGGCCGGAGACGCAGTTGCATGACATTCTTTGGGCTGTCCATGACGAAAAAAATCATGGTAGAACCGAGGGCGAGGAAAGTTTCGAGGAGTTCCCGGTTACGGTGGGTGGTCGGGGCCGAGAGATGCACGGAGGTTTGCGCGTTTCTCTCGTACACGTACACGCATGTGTGTGAGGCGTTGGGCTCTAACTGAACCCGAGCGATTGCACTAGCTATGTTACCGAACCCCGATCGATCCCTTGCTGTTAACTGAACCCGAGTGATTCCTTCGCTACTGCTGCTAATTGAAGCCGATCAAAGATGCCTCTTGATGAACAGTGAGCATTGTTGGGGGTGGGATGAACAGTTCCCGGTGGGGGTAGGATGAACAGGACCCCATGGTAGTAGCTAGAGGCCGTTGCCGGGAACAGGACCCCGAATGAGCCGGTTGGGGGTGGACGAACAGGACCCCGTGGAAGGTTGGATGAACAGCAGCCGGTGGAGGGCTGGTTGAACAGTAGCCAGTGGAGAGCTGGATGAACAGTAGCCCGTGGAGGGGTGGTTGAACAGGACCCCATGGAGAGGGCTGGTTGAACAGTAGCCGGTGGAGGAGCGGTGGAGGCTGGATGAACAGGAACCTGTGGATGAACAGTAGCTGGTGGAGGCAGGAGGGAGACGCCGTGGATGAACAGTCGTAGGTGGAGGCTGGAGGAGGTCGACGGTGGATGAACAGTAGCCTGTGGAGGTAGTAGACGGTGGATGAACAGTAGCCCATGGAGTCCCATTTTGCGGTACGCCACACCCCTCCCAATGTACAGAACCCCCGTTTCGACCATAGGAGGTCGAAGAGAAGTTCGTTTCCTCCGTTTAGCGGTACGCCACACCCGTCCCGATCAACAGGATCCCGTTTTGACCGTAGGAGGTCCAAGAGAAGTCCGTTTCCTCCGTTTTGCGGTATGCCACACCCCTCCCGGTGAACAGGATCCCGTTTCGACCGCAAGCCGTCGAACACAAGGCCGTTTCCTCTGTTCTATGGTACGCCAGGCCTCGTTTCGGTTGTTCCGTCCAAGCTGGTTGGCTCCCGATGAACACGACACATTCCGTTGCCTCCCGATGAACATGATGATGCAGTTTCTCTGTTCCGACCCAGCCGGTTGGCTGCCGATGAACAGGATGCACGAGCCCTGGCCGTACGTATGCGCGAGTAGGCGTTCGAGACCCCACCCGTATGTACGTACGTGGCCGTATTTACTTTCTTGCACCCTAGCTGTACGTATGTGTACATGCTACGTCCGCGCCTCTACTATGACACGTGCCCTTCCTTACTTGGCCACGGTTCATCGATGCAGCCTACAGACAGACCGATCGACCAGTATGTACGTACACGTTCGCGACCAGAATGACAACGCTACGTACGCTTTGACCAGGTGGGTTCTGACTGTCAGGGAGGATAAGGAGGCACTTCCTTGCATGCGAAGATGTAGCTGGTGGGTCCCAACAATAAGGGGGAAACATTTTTTTTGCGAAATATGGTGGCCCGTCCGGTGGGTCCCTGATGTCAGGTGCAGGAATAATTATTTTACGCGTAATAAGGTTGCACTTTCTTGCTGTGGCCGTGGACCCAGCTGCCAGCCTCTCCACATATAGTACTCTTCCGATGGAAGTCATTCCTTGACCACATTGACCACGCCGCGCCGAGAGCACCAAGGCGGTGGACGACATCGAGGCCTAGGAAGGGGACGACGCGGAGCCGAGGAAGACACGGCAGTGGATGCCCATGCGGAGAGGAGTACGAGGGTTCACTCGTTCGGCTACGGTGTGAGGCTGCCATCGCCGCAGAATAACAGAGGGTGTGGGTGAGTAGAGGGATGGCCTGGCCAGCGGTGGGAGTAGTGGGGGTGGTGAGGCCTCTGCGGCAGCACAACCGGCCACGGGAGGCAGGAGCACGCAGTGGCTAGGACGGCTGGAGCAAGAAAATCAGAGGTTGATGAAGCAGGACGACCGTTGGATGTTAACAATCCAACGGTCACTGGTGATAGAATTGTTTGTTGTCTAAGTTGAAAACGCCCTCCGTACGCGTCATCTTAGTAGGGCCACAAGTCAGCCTCTCCAAATCTGGTGGGCCCCAGTTGTCATGGGGAGCACTCGTTATTTTTCGCTTAATAGGAGGCACTTCCTTCCATGCCAAGATATAGCTGGTGTGTCGCAGCTATCATTGGGAGGATTCATTCTTTTTGGCATAATAAGGAGGTACTTGCTTGCGTGCGGCCACGGACCATGTGGGTCCCAACTGTCAGCCTCTCCATGTACATCCCTCCTCTGATGTTGTCGTTTGTCGACAACGTTGACCACGCCGTGCCGAGAACACCAGCGCGATGGATGACGACGAGACCCAGGAAGGGAATGACCCGGAGGCGGCTAAGCCATAACAATGGAGGGATGTGGGTGAGTAGAGGGATGGCCTGGCCAGCGGTGGGAGTAGTAGAGGCGGTGAGGCCTGCGCGGCTGCACAGTCGGCCACGGGAGGCGGGAGTAGGCGGCTGGAGCAAGAAGATCAGTGATTGAAGAAGCACGACTCAATCCAATGGTTACATCTGCTAGAATCGTTTGTTGACGTATATAATAAGTAAAAAAATCTTGCATACGCGTCAACTTAATAGGCCCACAAGTCAGACCATTACCTATTTTTTAATAATTTACAGTGCATTGCAACTTCTTATGCAATTTATTGCAGTCCGTTTTTTTGTTGGCCAGGGCCAGGGTTAAAAATTTAAACGAAATTTCACATATTTCTATGGGGTCCAAATTATTTTTAATACTGAAATGTCGAGCCAGATTTAAAGTACCTTGAAGATATATTTAAATTAGGTTAAAGTCCAATGAAATTGGAATCTGAAAATGTGAAAAAGTTCGGAAATTATAAAGTAATTGCCAATTTGTCGTCTGGTATTTTATATTTACAGCCCATTCCATATTACTTTCAAGATTTGCAGCCGTCTTGAAAGAGTTGCAGCCCATCAGGGCATAGAAAAATATGTTGGCCTGGATTGGGTATTCTTCATAAAAATAAACTGGGCTCATTTTCGCAAAGAAAAAATAGCTGGGCTGGTCATGTGGTGAACGTAAAATATAAGCCTGGGCTAGACGGGCCACAGCCCAGTTGAAACCCTACTCCATCTAAACAATAACAGAAAAAATACTACTCGAGCAGCTACGTCCCAGGTGTCAGCCGATCTTGTGTTGTTCTCTTGTCTATTGACTATATACACTGACAATGTCGTGGGTCCCAGATGTCAGGAAACCACTAGGAGGAAGCATTTTCTTTTTCTATATGCTGACAAAGAAGTATATATAACAAAATGTCGGCGTTCCGGGAACGGGGGTCCCCAGACTTGCCTACCTGCGGCCCACGGCGTGGCTCTGTGAGCGGGCCCATACGGCCCTTCTTCACCAACAAGCTTTCAAGACCCTCGCGAGGGGCCAGGCCTCGCGAGGCGGACGACACAAGACCTCCTCGGGAGCGGCCTCACTAGGCTGGCTCGCGAGGGGCAGAGAGATCAAGGCAAGGCAAACCTCGCGAGGTTCCAATGATGTGAGCCATGACGACCGAGACCAGGCGGGCGCGAGGCGGGCGCCATCGCGCACAGTGTCCTTGCTTCCTCTTTGGTGCTAAGGGGGCAAGCACAGGCGAGGAGTACAGAGGCGTCAAGCAAGGGTTTCCATATCGGTGCAACGAGACCAAGACCAGCAGGTCGAAGGTCATTGTGGAGCCCAAGACGGCGTCACCACCAGAGCCTTTGCCAGGCGAATACTACTTTTGTCAGGATAAGCTGTACTAGCAGTCCCATTTCAAATTGGCCATTGTTGGCTCCCTTCCCGCTCAATATTTGGGAAGAGGACCAGGGCCTCTATATATAAGACTAGCCAGCGCCATAGTAGGGGGGATCATTCAGATCATCCTCATCCATACACCACTCACCAAGCACAAGAACACCTCTCCTCAGGAGGCTGTTCTTCCCCTTGTACTGTTCATCCTCAGCCCAAGAGGCAATCCACCACCACCACACTAGAGTAGGGTATTACACCGCAACGGTGGCCCGAACCATTATAAATCTTGTGTCTTCGCGTTCTTTGGGTTCGGCGAGTTAGTCCGTGAGTACGCGAAGCGTGCATGTGAGGGCGTGATCGGTGAGGCGGGATCTTCGTGCGCACCCAAGAGTTTGAACCTTAAGGGTTTTGCCGGAACCCGAAATTCGACATTTGGCACGCCAGGTAGGGGTGCACCGGAGTTCTTCCTTCGCTGATCCGCGTCCCATCGCATCGTCGCAACCATGTATGACGCTCGTCGCGCCCGTGCTGAGCGCCGGGCCGCCCTCGCCGCCCGCGCCATTCAGACGGCTCCCGTCGGCGGGCCTCCCCGTTGTTCTCCGTCGCCTGCCGCCAACGCTGCCACCGGCCCGGCGGGGCACGAGCAGCAAGCATCCTCGCTGCACCCGTCGGTGCGACGGGACGGCCGCACCGCCACCCCGTCGCTGACCCCCGATGGTTCGTCGTCTCACGCTCATCGCGCTCCCACGGACGCGCGGGCCGTGCTCCTCATGGCTCACGAGCTCCTGCGTTACCGCCCAGTCGACGACCTCTACAAGGACTGGCTGGACCGCTCGCCGAGCTCGTCAGCGCCGCAGGGGGATCCCCTGCACTGTCCCTCTCGCTGCCCCGCCCTCCACTGGCTACGAGCAACGTGGCTCATGGAGCGCCGCCACCACCTCTGCATCAAGACGGCGCCCTAGCACCAAGACGCGTGGCTCCGTGGCGCGATACACCGCGCCAAGCACCCACGCGTGAAGAAAGAAGCTGTCAAGAAGTCCCTCGGCCGCAGGAGAACGCTCCACCGCTCCCCGCACCACCACGTCAGGATCGCTTGCTGCAGCAGGGCCTTGCACCGCTTGCCGTGGCGGCGTGCGGGCGCCAAGATCAAGCTCCACCTCCATGGCGGGCCCCGGTGACCACGGCAGGCTGCCGTGCCTTCACCCCCGAGCTGCGTAGCTTCACCTGGCCGGGCAAGTTCAAGCCAGATCTGCCTCCGTGCTACGACGGCACCCCTGACCCCGCGGAGTTCCTGCAGCTCTACGAGCTGAGCATCGAGGTGGCCAACGGCGACGAAAAAGTCATGGCGAACTGGTTCCCCATGGCTCTCAAGGATGGTGCCCGCTCCTGGCTCCTGAACCTGCCTCCTGGCTCCATCTCCTCCTGGAACGAGATGCGCGACTGCTCCGTCACCAACTTTCAGGGCACCCGAGACCGCCCCCCGGCCGCGGGTGACCTACGCCACGTCAAGCAGCAACCAGGGGAGACCCTCCAGAAGTACATCCACCGCTTCAACAACGTTCGTGTCAAGATCCCCAAGGTGACGGACGAGGCCATCATCTCTGCGTTCTCCGATGGCGTCCGCGACATCAAGATGAAGGAGGAGCTCACCATCCACGAGGAGCTGTGCACATCCCTGGAGCTGTTCAACCTGGCGACAAAGTGTGCAAGGGCTGAGGAATGGCGCCTTTCCCTCCTCGAGCTCCCAGCTGCCGACCCGGAGGATAAGAAGGCCAAGGCCAAGGACGTGAAGTGCAAGGGAGTCGCCATGCTCGCGGCAGAGCTGGACACTGAGCGCGGCAGGGACCAGCCCGAGTCATCCAAGAGCAGCCGACCGTTCTGCGCCTTCCACAACGTGCACAGCCATAACACCAACGATTGTCAAGAGCTCAGGGCCATTCGCGACGGACGCTTCGGTCGATGCCCCGAGCACAAATACCGAGGCTACGACCGAGGAGGAGGACGTGGCGGAGGACGCTGGGACGACCGGGGCCCGCGCCAGGAATGGCGCGACCGGCCTTGTGAGGACCGCTGGCAGGATCAGCCTCGCGAGGACCGGCCTCAGGGCAATGTTGGGCTTCCTCCGCTGCCGCCACCACCAAGAAGGAACGACGACCACCATCAAGATGAGGGGGCTGGGGGCTTCCAGGAGCCTCGTGCTATCGCTTGCATCCTGGGCGGAGCTCAAGCCCTAGCCTCTCAACGCATCTTCAAGCAGTTTTCCCGCGAGGTGAACGCAGTCCTTCCCAGGCTCGAGGCCACGCGCCCGCTCAGGTGGTCCAAGTGCGCCATCACCTTCAGTTCGGCAGATCAGCTCAAGTGCGCGGCAACCGCTAGCGCTCTCCCAATGCTTTGTTCGCCCGTCATCAGCAACGTGCAAGTCACCAAGACCCTCATTGACGGCGGTGCAGGGCTCAACGTCATGTCCGTTGAGACGTTCGACAACCTCCAGGTGCCATACGATCAGCTCCAGCCTACCAAGCCCTTCTCGGGAGTAACTGACGGCTCCACCACGCTGTTAGGGTAGGTCCGCCTCCTTGTCACCTTCAGAGAACGCAACAACTACCGCACCGAGCTCATCGACTTCGACGTCGCCCACATTTGTCTGCCATACAATGCCATCCTCGGGTATCCAGCCCTGGCCAAGTTCATGGCGGTCACCCACCACGGCTCGAACGTCCTCAAGATGCCAGGGAGCGGCGGGATCATCACAGTCCCTTGCGAAGAAAGAGATGTGGTGTGCTCCCTTGAGCGCGCCTTCATGGCAGCGTCAATCAAAGACCCCGACAACAATGCAGCTCAGTACCCTCCTGAAGCCATCCCCAAGAAGAAGAAGCAACTACTCCGTGCCGGACCTTAGGAGAGCGGCACCGCAAGTGGAACCTCGTCAGGATCAGCGCCCGTGCCCAGGGCGCCTCCCTCCCTCGCATAGGAAGGCGCGCCCGGCGCCCTCCTCGGGCAGGGCTCGGGGGCTCTCTTCTGGAGGGCCTCAGACCTTGCCAACATTATGAGGGAGGTGCTCAGGCACCATGTGGAGGCATGCTTCACAACACGTTTCCCTCAGAAAGACAACAGGCGAGGAGCGCCCAATGTTGAGGAGTTCATCGCCAAGACCACTCAGGAACTGCAAGAAGCAAGAGCCATGCGCGGCGACCGCCGCTCACCTGCCGCAGCTCCCCATCCAGGTGAGGATGGTGGGTTGCGTGTCTGCATCGACATTCCAGGGCTCAACAGAGCTGCATCTCAGGAGCCCTTCTGGCCTTCGCGCGTGGGATGCTGCGAGGGCCCACCTCACAGCTACGTTCGCATGCCTTTTGGCCTGCCGAGCGTGGCTTCCGCCTTCCAGCGCAACCTGCGGAGCATCCTGGTGGCTCAGGAGGCCAGGCACCACGCATTCCTAGCGGATATGGAGATGGTCCTCGAGGAACTGCCTAGACCCCCAGAGCCTCCTGAGGCTCAGGGCCCCGGTAGCTCGTGAGGAGCAACCCCTTCACTGCACACCTTCAGTTGCCTCAACATTCCTTCATCAACAAAATCAGGTGACACTTTCCAAGTTTATTTAGCTGGGAGCGCCCTCAGGGCTGCATCATTCCTAGGTCGCGTGGGTCCGTCCCTGCGGCGTGTATCCCTTTTGTGTCTTTAGCATACCTTGCTGGGGGCGCCCCTCGAGCTGCAACATCCCCAAGCCGCTCGGGCCTGACCCAGTGGCATGTATCTTCCCTGCATTTACCTGAGCCAGTTTGTTTTCCATGCTTAATCTATCTATGAATATCACCTGCTTGATTGTCACCTGCCACGGGAGCTGCTCACACCGGCATGACGCTTGTGCATGGGTCCGTCCCTGCAATGTCGACAAATCTGAGCGGGCGAGCTCTGGCCCGCGGGGCGCCCCGCGCGCGTCACCTCACCAGGCCCTCAGTGCCTTCGTTCTCTTGTGGAGCGACTAGTGGCCGCCCGGCTATCATAACGGCAATCTGCGCCCTTCCTCGTGCTGATTTGCAGGAACCTCCTGAGGACCACGACAGGCGGCATCGTGGGCTCCCTCTTCTCCCATGCAATCCTCTTGTGCGTTAAAAGGAGGGCTCCTGAGCATCGTGACTCAGGAGCTCTTACTGGCTCTCCAGCCCTCACCCGCTGGCCTTGACCACGGCATCGCGACCTGGCATACCAGCGGCGGCTGAGCTTGCTCGAGGGCCGGGACCTGAGGACGTAGAGCACGAAGGAGAGCATGGGAGGAGAGGAAGACTCATACGGGCCCGAACTGGCTAAGCTACGACCGCCTGCGCACGAGCCTGGCGCCTTGCGAAGGACCAACCCTAGACTACCACGATAAGTTTCACGCTCGGGTCAACCAATCGCTCCGGCATAGGGTTCTCATACGTGTTGCCCCGCTGCGGCAACGTAGCCTCCCTTTCCTGCCTATCGGATGTCGCTTGGGCGCCAAAGGTGACCTGTTGAGCGTCGCGTCTCAGGGGCTCTTACTGTACCTCGGGCCGCTCACCTCCTGGCTTGGACCACGGCATCGCGACCTGGCATACCAGCGACGGCTGAAGCCTGCCTGGGGACCGGGACCTGCCGGCGTAGAGCACCAAGCCGTCGCAAGGTTGGAAAGGGAAAACCGAGCCGAAACGGGATGCACACGCATAGTTTTATAATAAAGATGATATCAACAAAAGATATTGCTGACCCTTTACACGCCCCCACGGGGTAATTCTCGATTCCTCGTAGGGAACAAAAGGAAAGAACTTCGAGGAGTCCTATCTACACGCGCCCCTGTGGCTGACGCCATCATCAACAGTGGGCCACGGCAGGCCGGCGCCAACCTCATCCAGATTAGCGGCGGCGACGGCTGGACGACGCAGCCCTGCTCCAAGCTCGGCGAGAGCTTGGGGGCATGTAGCTGTCATCTCTCGTCTCCAGAGTCTCGTAGGGCTCGGGAGAATCGCTGGACTCCCAGGCATCGCTGCTGCTTCGAGAGGAGCCGCTGGCGATGCGGACAGCAGGCCCTGCCCTGGCGGCGACGCCGTCCTGACGGTCCCTTCCGGAGCAGCACTCCAGGTGGCGGCCTTCTGCGTCGAAGACCTTGAAGAACAGCGTGGAGGCGCCATCGTACTCGAAGTGGATCGCGAGGGCGCCTTCCGCCCGGCACACTCGAGCGACCTCGCCCCAGGCTTGGGTCATGAAAATCTTACCCGGGGAGACGACTTCAACTTCCGCTCCAGTCGCCGGCGTGTCACAGTCGGCGTGCTGCAGCCAAAGCTCGAGGGGCCCCCTCGGCGGCATCTCGGCAGAGAAGAAGGAAGGGAAGCAGATCCAAGTGCTCGGAGGCATCGCCGCCCACAGCACGAGGTCTCGCGAGGAGTCCACGGCGTGGACTCCGGGGATGGAGACGCGTGCCGGCGTGGTGCGGCAACTGTGGTCGCGGCGCACGCGGAGCCGCTGGCCGCCTCTTCCTCCTGAGCCCTCGGCTCGAGCGTACAGGGGCAACTGATACCCATGAGGAGGCCGCTCGCACCAAGGCCTCGTCACCTCCTGCATCATCACCGCGTCACGGCGATGGACCGGCCTCTTCTTCGGCGGAAGCGGCCCTGGCTCGTCGCGGGGAGCTTTTCCTTTCTCCGCAGCGGAAAACCTTCGGATGGGCGCCATTGGTGTCACTACTGGCAATGGAGCAAGAGGAGAGAAGCGAATGGAATGGGAAAAGATGGGCGATGGGGGCTCCGCCCCCCTCTCCATTTATAGCAGGGGAAGGCCAACCAGCACCCCCCACGATCACAGGTAATGATGTTTTTTCCTTGCATGCAGCAGGGACTCGTCAAATCGGGCAGTTGCCGAGGCAGCATGGGGAAGCGGAGACGCCCACGTCAAATCAACCACCATGCGTCGATCGAGGCCACAGGCTGTTGGGGACCGCGGTGCTCCGCACTTGCCCTTTGGCTTCGCCTCGAAGCCAAGTCCGAGCGCGCCTTGGGCCCGGGGGCTACTGTCGGCGTTCTGGGAACGGGGGTCCCCAGACTTGCCTACCTGCGGCCCACGGCATGGCTCTGCGAGCGGGCCCGTACGGCCCATCTTCACCAACAAGCTTTCAAGACCCTCGCGAGGGGCCAGGCCTCACGAGGTGGATGACACAAGACCTCCTCGGGAGCGGCCTCACCAGGCTGGCTCGCGAGGGGCGGAGAGATTAAGGCAAGGCAAACCTCGCGAGGTTCCAATGATGTGAGCCATGACGACCGAGACCAGGCGGGTGCCAGTGCGCACAGTGTCCTTGCTTCCTCTTTGGTGCTAAGGGAGCAAGCGCAGGCGAGGAGTACCGAGGCGTCAAGCAAGGGTTTCCATATCGGTGCAACAAGACCAAGAACAGCAGGACGGCAGGACGAAGGTCATCGTGGAGCCCAAGACGGCGTCACCACCGGAGCCTTTGGCAGGCGAAGACTACTTTTGTCAGGATAAGCTGTACTAGCTGTCCCCTTTCAAATTGGCCTTTGTTGCCTCCCTTCCTGCTCAATATTTGGGAAGAGGACCTGGGCCTCTATAAATAAGACTAGCCACCGCCATAGTAGGGGGGATCATTCAGATCATCCTCATCCATACACCACTCACCAAGCACAAGAACACCTCTCCTCAGGAGGCTGTTCTTCCCCTTGTACTATTCATCCTCAGCCCAAGAGGCAATCCACCACCACCACCACACCGGAGTAGGGTATTACACAACAACGGTGGCCTGAACCAGTATAAATCTTATGTCTTCGTGTTCTTTGAGTTCGGCGAGTTAGTCTGTGAGTACGCGAAGCGTGTGAGGGCGTGATCGGTGAGGGGGAGATCTTCGCGCGCACCCTAGAGTTCGAACCTTAAGGGTTTTGCTGGAACCCGAAATCCGACAAAAAAATGAGGAACTTCCTTGCGTACGACCATGGACATGGTGGGCCCCTATTATCATCCTCTCCACGTACAGTCCTCTCCCGATTCCTCTTGTTTGTTGACCATGTTGACAACGCGAGAGGGCGGCACCGCGGCGAGCGCACCAAAGCGCGCGGAGGACGACGGCGAGGCCTCGGACGTCGGTGTTAATGATTTAGGAGACGGTGGGGCAGCAATGCGTGCGCTGAGGCGCAGCCAGCCGTGGGAGGCGGAAGCAGGCGGCCCTGCCGGCGCTAGTTTGGTTTTGGCGGCTGGAGGAAGACATGACTGAAGAAACACGGCAGGCTGTAAAAGCAGCAGGAGTACTTAACCACCTTAGCTGAAACCAGCAGGGGCACTTAACAACCATAGCTGAAAGCAGTATGAGTACTTATACAGGTTGAACCGTACAAAGCATGCCTCGAACAATGCTACTTTGCCTACAGTTAACCAAGGGTGAGGCCACCAAGCCTCAAGACAAGGCCCAGGCGCCACCCCGCACATCCACAACCTTCTGAAAGCGGCTTCATCTCGCAATGTGGTCAATAAACAGGATATTCGCTTTAGAGCCATGGAAAAGCATGAGCATAACCTTCTGTCCTATTCTCCAAGATGGACGGGCCTTCATTATTTGAGACCACCCATGAATAAGTATTTTTTCACCTCCAAGGGGAATGGAGTAGGTGGACATAAACATCATGTTGTGACCACGCACAAGTCTGAACCGACCATGGTCAGGCATCTATATAGGAACAATAGAACTGGGCAGTTTCTGTTTCAAGAAGATCATAGTTGTAAAACTGTGTATAAGCAAGAGTTTATGACCAACATATATAACAGAAAACAGCTCGTACCATAAGTTTCTCGACATAGTTGGACCTGTTCAACGTGTGCAGCAGTGGCACACATATCCCACGTGGCCTTCCACCATTGAAATGCCCCACAAGGACCTCAATACGATCAATAAAGTGTAGGAACTTGTGGATGTCGTCCCAGTCAACTTCAGTGCCATCAGTAACAGTCGAGTTCTTATAGAATAACAAACGAGTAGCCTGCTTAACTTTGAAATAACCTTCACGTGCCACCAATTATAAGAAATATTAGTTAGAAGTAGCATCTTCGTGAGAGAAGGGAATCACAAATTGTTGCTACTTCTAAAGTTAAATTGTGATTAGTTAGACATAATAGGTGGGTTAAGAAGTAATCGAGGCAACAAGCAAGAAACATATACAAAACTAACATGGATGAACTACTGGAACAACGTCGGGATGGAAGATCACAGTGAAGATGAGACCAGGTTCTGCTATTTCCATCAACATTCGTGTGCCAACTTTCAGTCCATAACACTTGCGAAAGTTTATCCAAGTTCGGCCATAAAAAAGCAGCGATCTTCTTGGTTCATGAACCCAACTCGGAACTTATATCCATGGCTTGTGTTCAATGTGACCATTAAACTGGTGTATTCAGTTATGGAAAGGCCGACCATCTTGAGTACATGTGTTCTGGCAGAGCAAGGAATGCACTGCAGGAAACATAATATGGGAACACAATGTACTCCCTATCCAAATCTAGAAATAATTTCCTCCTTCACTCTGTGTTGACCATGGTACTAGTACCTTTTATCCAAATATAGCAATCCAAATTTCCAAATTAGTCGACAGCATGTTTAAAAACCCCCACCCCCTGGATAGAAAAGAGGATTCTAGGAACACATTGTGCGCCTTTTAAAATCCTGTGTTAGGATGAGAAGGAACAAGTGTGGCGTCTCGCCGAGGACGCAGAAACATGTAGGATCCTCGCACTTTGGGCACTGCAAAGGAAACACACTAGATTCAGTAGGAAGAAAAATGCATCAATGACGGCGACTGCCATCCTAGGATTACCCGCGACCAAGGGACTTGGATTTATCGGGGATGGATGAAGAATTCATACCTGGTTCTCCATGAGAAAACCCTATGCAATCGCCGAGAGGGGGTTTTCTTTGAACAAGCAGACGAGGGAGAAGGGGATTCAGGCCCAGTGAAATATTGTTGCTTCGTCCATCCAGCTTACTGCTAAAGCTGGAAAGGTGGGGGGTTTTGTGATTTGACGACTCATTGGGCATTACTACGGCGCTACAACCCGGGTGAGTCTACCGTGCAGTTGTGCACTCTAATTTGGTGCATGGCATGTGGACCCCGTTGCCGGATGCCCCACATATCAGCGGACGGAAGTAGAAAGGCAGGAGTAACTAGTTACACATAAATATATTTTTGACAGAGAGATACTCCCACTGTAAATAAATATAAAAATCTTTTATATCACAACTGTATACATAAGAAAAATCAAGGGGGATATGTATAACATAATATGGGGTTTAGCTGAGAATATAATACTCAGACAGGCTCACAGTTCTGGACTTTGGGCCACAGGCCGGTGGGCCTACATGTTTGGGGGCCCATGTGTTGTAACTCAGTGCATTTCATATTGGAAGCGATCGGTACATCGCTGCTTTTAGATGATGTCGCAAGGCGAATACAGAAAATTGAATAAAGCACGACAACTATTAGAATGAAATCGAACAACAGTTCCTAACCAGCAATCAGAGTTGCAATTCTTTCTCGATATCCTACGTGATAAATAATACTGTCATACTACTTATACACACAGGACACTTGTTTCACCATGCCATATTATTACATCAAAATCTCTCGGAGGATAGATCAGTTCAGCAGTTGCGTGCTGCTACTGAAGAATTTCAAAGTTGATTTCGACCAGCTCTCCTTGCCGAGAAAGTTCGATTTTGACATCATCCCCTACCGCAAGATTTGATTTAGATTTGAACCTTGACCATCCTTTAGCATCAATTATCATGCGACCATCCTTTGTACTTACGGTATATTGAGCAGGTTCATTCACACCAAGGATGCGCATGGTAAGAGAAACTTGGCCACGGTCGCTCGGATTGTTGAACGACTCCCTCGTTGCTCTAGGAATTCTCTGTTTGCAAACAAGAAGACATACACAGACAGTTAGATCAACACAGTGGATCATGTGAAACAACATAGAAAGAAAAAAGAACAAAGCACTTGGGCGGCCAATGCTTACCAAGAAGGTCGAGATGTCGGTTTTTGTAAGGACTTTGGTATATGCAGTGCGAACTGCAGCCCAGTCTGTTGACGGTGCAACTGCTGGTTCCGTTGCCGCTGCACAGGCCGGAGCAGATGCAAGTACCATTTCAAGTGTTGGTGCAGGTGCCGGAGCCGTTACTAGTGCCCATGCCGGTACGACTGGTAGTGTTGCCGCTGCTGCCGGAGATGGTGCTCCTTGTGGAGCTGGTGCCGGTGTCGGAGCAGGTGCCGCTGTCGATGCCCGATCCTCCGGTAGATCAGCCTGATCCGCTGACGCGGTCGGTGCCCAATTCTCAGGTGGATCAGACTGAGCTGCTGCCGCTGTCAGTGCTAGAGGAAGTGCCGTCAGAGAAGGTGCCGGTGCTCGATCCGTTGCTGAAGGTGGTACCGATGTGCTAGAAAACAGCGATCGTCTCTGGTCTGCTATGATCAGCTTCCTAACTTGTGACCTTGATCCGGTCTTTTTCTTCATTTCTTTTAAACGCGAGAAGGACTAACTGTGGCATGTTTGTTAAACCAAACTGCACTTCATCATAGGGCTTCAGATTGTACTCAGACAACAGACTGATCCAATTGTGTCCAGTAACATAAGTGATGGACAGTGCCTTCATTACTAACATGACATAAGAAGTGAAACCTGCAAAAATAACCATCATAGAGCAAACCAAACGGTTTATTTTGTGACGAATGTCACATGGCAAAACCTAATCATAAAATTGCAGCAAAAGTAAGAAAACATGGCATTAAATCAATAAGATTGATCATCCAATTACACGTGGCATGCAGGACCCCCGCTTACTCCCACAAGCAGGACAGTCTAAAGGTCGTGACAAATCGTATGGACCGAACATCCATGGGATTGGAAATCCTAGTGGGTGCGATAAACCCTGCAATGCATACAGATATTGGAGTGTAACCATAATTGATAAACCGTCCTCACAAAAAAGATGATCTGGATACTTCAAGATATACAGACTGAATTGAGTGGAGAGACATTAACATAGACTATTCTCAGGACTCACCACACAACAAAAGCGGCAGTACTAAACAATACAGGGTTCACACACACAAATCAAGAACTGAACAATAGTACTTACTACGGACAAGCAAAGTTGCACTAATTAAACTCTACAGACTATTTCTTGCCACCGACCTACGGGATGAACCCCACTTAACTGACTAGGCCATGGACTTCGTGAGAGATGTCTACCAGCACCATCACCATCTCGTCAACCTTGGAGAACCTAACAGAGTGGTCTTTCCACTCATAAACATGACGATGAAGACAATCCACATCAGATTTGTCGGGAAGCTTTACAAGAACCACACCCATCGTAATCGAAGGCACAGCCAGGAAATTGTTGTGGTCAAGTACACCCTCGAGAACACGCCTGACAACAATGCTACAGGAAAACACTAGTTCAGGACACGTGGCGACAAGGACACATCAGTTGGATAGTTTAGCATTAGAACTCATCCACAAGTCTTCCAGTTCACACGACTTGACTTTGAGAACTTCATCTCCACCGCGGACCTGGTTCTATTTCAAACAAAAACCAAATATTTTATTACTACCTCCGTTCAGAAATATAAGATGATTTTCGATATTTTACTACATATAAGACTACATATACGCACAGAAATGAGTGAACAAAGACACTAGAACATGTCTTCAAAGGCATGAGAGCAGAGGGATTACTTGCAATATCCATAACACAAGTTACTGAGGCAAATATACTCTCTTCAAAGGTAGCATTGATGTTCATAAAGTAGTTGAAAGTAATCTATAAGAAATCAGTGTCAACCTCTCGCATGTTTTGGTCAAAAGAGGAATTTAGAACCATCATTTGGCACACAAAAATCACATGCAAGGTCACCCAGAAAGTTTTACTACTAGTACTAGTACTGCGTGTTAGATGAAAAAACACGATCAAGATTGAGAAAAAGATCGTCTAGAAGAGATATTACCTGGAATTTCTTAATGAGGGATCCCGGAGAGGGGGCCTTGGACAGGGCGATGGCCTTGAGCTTGTCTGCGGTAGTCTCGGCGGGGTGCTTGCGCTTCTTCGTACCCTGAGCCTCGACGGTTTTGGCCAGAGACATAGACATCACTTCGGTCGGTGCTCCAGGGTCCATCAAGAAACTGTCAAATGGAAATAAAAGAAAGAAACCATAATCACAAACCCAAAAGAAGAATAGAGAGGGAGTTATAGGATCAGTCTCGGGGTTGCAAGACCGGGCCTTGGCCAGAATCAACACCATTGATGCGCTCACCTTTCCTTCTTTGGGAGAGAAGAACAATGGCAGAAGCAGGTCGGGGTTTTCTTGAAGAAATGAGGAACAAGATGAGGGAGAAGCGAGTTGGGGTTTTCTTCAAGAGAGGAAGCTAAGGGAGAAGAGTGAAATGATGGTTGCTTCATCCGTCCAACTTACTGCTGGAAAGGTGGGGGTTTTGTGATTTGGCGGCTCATTGGGCATTACTGCGGCGCTTCGATCCGGGTAGTCTACCGTGCAGTTGGGCACTCTAGTACGGAGTAATTTAGTGCATGGCTAGTGGGCCCCGATGCTGGCTGTCCCACACGTCAGCGAAAGTGAGTAGCAAGGTTCCCGACGACCGTCGAGGAGGATCCGCACGGTAGAGCGTGTCCACTATTTCTGAAGAAAAAAATGATTACACCAAGTATTTCCACTCTTACGATGGAGGAGTGCGCATGTCAACTATATGAACAGTAATGTAACATAGTACCCCTTTTTTGACTGTCCAATCGAGAATGAACGGTGAGATCAATGTTAACAGAACTAGGTCTACATCGCACGAAGAGTACGGTGCTACAGTACTCCACAGAACATGAACCATATGAAGCACGAATCAGTGTTAGGTAGGGTGTATGAAGGGTGCATGGGATGGGAGCAAAAGTTCCCTTCTCGGCCCACTTTTGGGTGTTTGGCAGAGTGCATGAAGGGTGCATGAGTCCACACTAGTAGGTTAACACAAATACACTAGGAGCATGCATGAAGAGGGGTGCTGAGATGAGCATGCACGAAGAGGGAACAACTATATTGAGATGAGAATGCGACCAAACACACCCACACGCTTTGTGCTACAGTGACTGATCTGCACCGTCTAAGTTTGATCCAACAGTCATGTTGCGCCGAGACATGGACATGCCCATGCAGAGGATGCATAAACACCATCGAAGTCCCTCTGCTTCTTGAGGCGCGTGACGTTGGTGATGCAGGGTGCCACCACCCGCAGAGCCCACTCCCGGTTGACGGGAGCCAGCTCGTCAAAGACGGCGTCAAATGGCACGGCCCCATCGATTCGCCCTGCAACGGCTACAGCAGCTATCGGCGTTCTGGGAACCAGGGTACCCAGACTTGCCTGCCTGCGGCCCATGGCATGGCCCCATCGATGGCCTGGTACGACCCATCTTCAGCACCAACAACGCAAGACCCTCGCGAGGGGCCAAGCCTCGCGAGGCGGACGACGCCAAGACCTCTAAAAGGAGCGGCCTCCTCAGGTTGGCTCCTGAGGAGCGGAGATTCCTATGCAAGCCATCACCTCATGAGGTTCAGATGATGCGAGCCATGACGACCAAGGCCAGGCGGGCGCCGGCGGGCTCAGTACAATAGGTTTCCTCTTTGGTGCTAAATAGGTAAGCGCAGGCGCGGAATCCCGAGGAATCAGCCAAAGGTTTCCATTTCCATGCAACAAGACCAAGACCACCAGGACGGCAGGACGGAGGTCATCGCCAAGCCGACCACGGCGTCACGACCAGAGACTTTGGAGGCAAAGACCACCTTTCATCAGGATAACATGTACTAGTTGTCTCCCTTGAATTTAGCCGTTGCGGAATCCCTTCCCGCCTTCATTTTGGGGGAAGAGGACCAAGGCCACTATAAATATAGCTTAGCCACCACCATACGGAGGGACGGATCATTCAGACCATCCTCTCCCTCACAAGCACAAGAACACACCTCCTGAGGTTGTCATCCCACTATACTAGTTCATCCTCAGCCCACCTCGAGGCCAATCCACCACAAAGCAGGAGTAGGGTTTTACACCGCAAGGTGGCCCGAACCTGGGTAAACTGCTATGTCCCATTTCCTTCCAGTTCATTGAGCTAGGCCGTGGGATCGATGAGTTGGCATACTGGGGAGGTTGAGTTTTTCGCACGCACCCCAGAGTTCGAATCTATCCAGAGTCTGCGGAGCCCCGAATCCGACATTTGGCGCGCCAGGTAGGGATGCGTTGGAGCCTATCTTCCTCCGGTCAATCCGCCACCATTTCACCGTCCCCATGGCTGATGCTCGTCGAGTTCGTGTTGAGCGCCGGGCCGCCCTTGCCGCCCGCGTCACCCACACAGCGCCTGCAGGCGATCGTGCTCCCCGTCGTTCCCCATCGCCTGCGGCCAACGCTGCCACCGGCCCCGCGGCGCATGAGCAGTAGGCTTCATCGCAGCAGCCCTCTGTGCGGCGCGATGGGCGCAGCTCCACTCGGGCGGCTGCTTCATCTTCTCATGCTCGTCGCGGGCCGGCGAACGCACAGGCTGCGTTGCTCATGGCACGCGAGCTCCTGCGCTATCGCCCGACCGATGACCTCTACAAGGACTGGCTGGACCGCATCGCCGAGCTCGTCAGCGCCGCCGGAGAGGCCCCTGCATCGTCCCGTTTGCTGCCACCCCCGCCGCTTCTTGCGGGCGACGTGGCCCACGGTGCGCCTCCTCCACCTCCCAGACAAGACGTCGTCCCCGAGCCAAGGCGTGAGCCTCCACGGCGCGACCCGCCGCGCAGGGCGCCGGCGCGTGATGACGATAGCTGCCAAGTGGTGCAGTGGCCTCAACGAGATGCGCGTTCGCTCCCAGCACCGCCACATCAAGACCACGTGCTGCCCAAGGTGGTGGTGCGCGAGCGCCAAGACCAGGCTCCACCTCCACGGCGGGCTCCCGTGACCACGGCGGGATGTCGCGCGTTCACTCCGGAGCTGCGCCGCGTCGTCTGGCCAGGAAAGTTCAAGCCAGACCTGCCTCCACGCTATGACGGCACCCCCGACCCTGTCGAGTTCCTACAGCTCTACGAGTTGAGCATCGAGGCGGCCAACGGTGATGAGAAGGTCATGGCGAACTGGTTTCCCATGGCCCTCAAGGATGGCGCGCGCTCGTGGCTCCGGAACCTCCCCGCGGGATCGATCTCCTCCTGGGACGAGATGCGAGAGCGCTTCATCACCAATTTCCAGGGCGCCCGCGACCGCCCACCGGCTGTGGGTGACCTGCGGCGCATCAAGCAGCAGCCAGGAGAAACCTTGCACAAATACATCCAGCGCTTCAACAACATTCGCCTCAAGATTCCCAAGGTGTCGGACGAGGTCATCATTTCAGCGTTCACCGATGGCGTCCGGGATGTCAAGATGAAGGAAGAGCTCGCCATACACGAGGACCTGTGCACGGCTCTGGAGATGTTCAACATGGCAACCAAGTGTGCGAGAGCTGAGGAAGGTCGCCTCTCCCTCCTGGAGCTTCCGAAGGCTGATCTAGAAGACAAGACAACCAAGGCCAAGGACGTGAAGCGCAAGGGTCCAGCGGTGCTCGCGGCCGAACCTGAGATGAAGCGCGACTGCGACCACCTGGAGTCATCCAAGGGCAGTCGCCCGTTCTGCGTCTTCCACAATGTGCACAACCACAACACCAATGACTACCAGGAGCTCAGGGCCATCCGCGATGGGCGCCTCGGCCGACGCCCCGAGCGCAACGACCGAGGCTATGGCTATGGGTGAGGCCGAGGCGGAGGACGTTGGGACAACCACGACCTCCGCCAGGACTGGCGTGATCAGCCTCATGAGGACCGCTGGTAGGGCCAGCCTTGCAAGGGTCCCTGGAGGGATCAGCCTCGTGAGGACCGTCCCCAGGGCAACGCTGGCCTTCCTCCGCTGCCGCCACCGCCAAGAAGGAATGATGACCACCACCAAGATGATGGGGCTCGGGGTGAGGGAGTCCTGGACTAAGGGGTCCTCGGGCGTCCGGCCTGTTATCCATGGGCCGGACTGATGGGCTATAAAAACACAAAGGCCGAAGACTGCACCAGTGTCCGGATTGGACTCTCCTTGGCGTGGAAGGTAAGCTTGGCAATCAGCTATGAAGATTCCTTCTTATGTAACCGACTCTATGTAACCCTAGATCCCTCCGGTGTCTATATAAATTGGAGGGCGTAGTCGGGATAGGACATATTCATTACCATAGTCATACAGGCTAGACTTCTAGGGTTTAGCCATTACGATCTCGTGGTAGATCAACTCTTGTAATACTCATATTCATCAAGATCAATCAAGAAGGAAGTAGGGTATTACTCCATAGAAAGGGCCCGAACCTGGGTAAACATCGTGTCCCCCGTCTCCTGTTACCATCGATCCTAGACGCGCAGTTCGGGACCCCCTACCCGAGATCCGCTGGTTTTGACATCGACATTGGTGCTTTCATTGAGAGTTCCACTGTGCCTTCGACGAAAGGTTTGATGGCCCCTTCAATCGTCTATAGTGATGTTGTCCGAGGAGAAACCTTCCTCCCTGGACAAATCTTTGTGTTCGGCGGCTTTGTACTGCGGGCCAACTCGCTTGGCCATCTAGAGCAGATCGATCGCTACGCCCTGGCCATCAGGTCAGATTCAGAAGCTTAAACTACATCGCGGACGTCCACGGAGACTTGACCTTCGACGGATTCGAGACCGCGGCGATCGCTCCCCTCGCCCCGATGAACATGACTTAAATCTGTCATCGAATCACATCCAGGAGATGGTTCCTGCCGCTGCAACGGCCTTAGAACCAAAGTAGATCGTGCCACCCAAGGCCACAGAGTCCGCGGCGTTGGAGCCGCACACGGACTCGACACCCCACAATATTTGCGTCAATGGAACTCCGGACTCGTCTCCGGCTATAAGTTCCGGACCGGGTACGCCTGCGGACACCAAACTGGATCGGTTATCAATTTTTGAATTTAGCGCCGCGGACATCTTCCAGCACTCGCCTTTGGGTGATGTCCTAAGCTCTTTAAATAATTTATCCTTGGAGAAGGACTCACAGCCGAACTATGTTCGGTTCGAGCTAGAGGCGGATGACAGCGATGTACCGAGTGTGCTCCCTCGAGCGTGATACGTCTCCAACGTATCTATAATTTATGAAGTATTCATGCCATGTTTACAATAGTTTTATATGATTTTGGTATGATTTGATTAGAACTAACCCGGACTGACGTTGTTTTTAGCAGAACTACCGTGGTGTTGTTTTTGTGCAGAAATAAAAGTTCTCGGAACGCGCTGAAAATCAACGGAGATTTTTCTGGAAAATATGAAAAATACTGGAACAAAAATCTACCGGAGGGGAGTCCCGTGGGCCCCACGAGGGTGGGGGGCGCGCCCACCCCCTAGGGTGCGCCCCCTGCCTCGTGGACTCCCCGAGGGCCCCCCTGACGTGAAATCAATGCCAACTCCTCCTATAAATACAGAAACCTTCGGGAAATAACCTAGATCGGAAGTTCCGCCGTCGCAAGCCTCTGTAGCCACGAGAAATCAATCTAGGCCCTCTCTGGCACCCTGCCGGAGGGGGCCATCATCACCGGAGGCCATGGAGGAGGATCCTGGAGGGGCCATCTTCGCCATGAAGGCCAAGGACCAGAGGGGGAACCTCTCCCCATCTAGGAGGGGAGGCCATGGAGGAAGAAGCACAAGGGGGAGAACCTCTCCTCCTCTCTCTCGGTGGCGCCGGAGTGCCATCGGGAGGGGAATCATCGCCGCTGTTGTAACATCCCAAATTTTCAATTTGGAATGTTATAGATATGTCATTCATGCATATAATATTTTATCGCATTTCGTTTCGCGAATCCTCGAAATTCTAAGCAACTCAAGGACCCACAGAGAGAGTTGGGAATTTCGTTATTTTCATATTTGAGTTTTTCTCAAATTTTGAAAAGAGGATCATTTGGTTTTAATTATTTTTCTCTTCGAAAATATTTCATATAAAAATATATGAGAGGAGATAATATGACTTCTCCAAAATAAAATAAATATGGGAGGAAAAATGTTAAAACCAAATAAATAATGTTATTGGGATTTTATTGCTATTTTATTTGAATTCGGAAAAATATGCATTTTTCAAAATTGCATTAGAGGCCCAAATAAATGTTCACTTTGTCCGCAATATTATTAGAGGACTGTGAAAATTTATTTCAGGATTTTTGGACTCTGTTTAGTATTTCTTTTACTAGTTTTTCCGCGTCAGGATTTAAAAAAAAAGTCAACCGACCTACCGGGCCGTGTCCGTCAAGGACACTGCACCCGGGGCTTTTAAAACCAGCCCGAGATGGTAGTGATGATGATTATGAAGACGAAGCTGGAGCGGATATCATGGAGTCTTCCACCAATCAAAATTTCTAGAATGACGACCATATGATTAGTAGTATTCCCCCGTGTATATAGTAGTAGCCCGAGCACTTTTTTAACGATAGTTCTAGACCGATTGTATGCCCTTGCTTGAATTGATTTGGTGTGATATGATTGTGTTTGTCTCATGTGCATATGGGTAGTGCTTTCTCAATAGACCTCATTTCTATTCTAATCTCTCCCCTCTAAACCCATCAGATGCCTCTGAGACGTGACACCTGATTTGTCTTTCCACCTGAGATCACCCAGTTGATCCAGCAGCAGAATGCCTTGATGCAGATATTAGTCCAGAACCAAGGCAACAACAACAACAACCCGCCACCACCACCTCCAATTGACAACTTAGCCCGTTTTCTGAGGTTGTAGCCGCCGGTGTTTTCCAGTAGCACCGAGCCAATAGTTGCGGATGACTGGCTACGCACGATTAGAAGGGAGTTTACCACCGCAGGTTGCACAGATGCAGAGAAGGTGCGTTTTGCCACACATCAGTTGGATGGACCAGCAACCTCATGGTGGGATAATTACACAACCACCTTCCCTATAGCCAACATCACTTGGGATCAGTTTCAGCAAGCATTCCGCACTGCACATGTCTCAACTGGAGCTATGAACATGAAGAAGCGTGAGTTTTGCAACTTACGCCAGGGAAACTGTACTGTGGCTCAATACGTAGATGAGTTTAGCAAGTTAGCTCGCTATGCCCCTGATGATGCGGCCACAGATGCCACAAAGCAGGAGAAGTTTATGGAAGGGTTGAATGATTAGATGAGCATGCAGTTGATGGTAGCAACATTCGCTAACTACCAGGACCGTGTATATGTTCCCAATAATGCCGAGATCAGGAAGTTGATACTTCAGGAAGCTCATGACTCGCCATACTCGATACACCCCAGAAACACCAAGATGTATTTGGATCCGAATGGAAGTGGGACAAGCTTGGCATGGATTTCATCACCGGATTGCCTAGGACCCGATCAGGATATGATTCTATTTGGGTAGTGATACGTCTCCAACGTATCTATAATTTTTGATTGTTGCATGCTATTATATATTCTGTTTTGGATGTTTAATAGGCTTTATTATACACTTTTATATTATTTTTGGGACTAACCTATTAACCGGAGGCCCAGCCCAAATTGCTGCTTTTTTGCCTATTTCAGTGTTTCGAAGGAAAGGAATATCAAACGGAGTCCAAACGGAATGAAACCTTCGGGAACGTGATTTTTGGAACAAACGTGATCCAGAGGACTTGGAATGGACGTCAAGCAACAGACGAGGAAGCCACGATGTCGGTGTACAAAAGGAGGGGCGCACTTTTGTACCCCTTTACTTATGCACGGACAGTCGGAGCCGCGCCAACGGTCACACCAAGCAGAAGAGGGGAGGTGAGCCAAGGTAAGACTGAAGCCCAAGATAAACAGAGCAACGCCAAGGCCAAGACCACAAAGAGCAGAGGGACAAAGCAGGTTCCCCTGGAAAGACCCTTGCCGGGGCAGCCTCAGCAGCCCCGGCAAGACCCTTGCCGGGGCAGCTCGGCCCACACAAACAGAGCGAGCCACCCTTGAGCCCACGGTCTCCAACATCACGTTGGGCCAGGGCTCGGGAGGCACCTCCATGGTGGCATGCAGAACTTTGTGAAGACAAGGAACACTCAAGATCAGATGAGGATTAGAAGACGATGATCCTCGGCAGGATGCTTGCCGAGGAAGGCCACCAGACCCCGGCAAGGTCCTTGCCTGGGATGACAGCGCGCCACGACAAGACCCTTGCCGGGCCACCCGGCAAGGCCCTCACCGAGGACGCCAGTAGGGCACTACCAGGCCCGCACCAACCAAGTCTCCACCACCGTTCACATGCAGCTGCCAGCCCAACCAGCTGGGCGGGCACCTGCGTGGCAACTGCAGCTCCCAGGCCAACTCATCGAGCGCCTGCGTGGCGGCATGCTGATCTTCGTGGAGGCTCCACCACCGCGCCACCTCAGCTGCCTGCCTGCCTACGTGGCACTGCATGCGTCGCTAGCCAGGGCGCGTGTCGAACCAAGGAGGAACGGCGACGGACGGGACGGGCCTCGCCCCCGTCCCCGATAAAGCAAGGGGACACCTAAGCTACGCATTAAATGCGTCTTGTCCTGTAATACGAGCGTTAAGCTCATAGCACTGTGCGCCTTTCCACCTCTTGTGTGCCACTGTGGCAGCCCCTTTGGACTATAAAAGGAGGCCCATGGCATACTGGAGAAGGATTCGGCTCTTTCGAACCACACACTCACCACACACTCACCACAGCTAGTTCGAGAGCTCAAGAACTCTCTGAAATACACCCACCAAAGCAGGACTAGGATTTTACGCATCATCGCGGCCCGAACCTGGGTAAACGATCCTCGTGCTGGTTACTAATCCTGCTCTTCTCGCAACCCCGCGCCCCGGCAACCGTAGTAGGGATTCTTGTGATCCCATAGGTGTCGTTCCACACCGACATCTTTGGCGCGCCAGGTAGGGGGTGCAATTGTGAGAATCTGGTCTAGTGGCTAGCCTAGCAGTTCTTCGTCGCCATAGCTCCCAGGAAGGAGACGGCCAGGAGAAAGGGGCGCTGCCTGCAAACGTGAAGGACGTCAGTGCGGCAACAGAGAAGCTAAGTCATTCAGAGCTTTGAGTTATTTCCTTTTATATATAAGGTTATCGTCCTCGGAGATCTTGCCTATGTATGAGAAACCTGCACGCAAAGGGGCCCTCCCGCAATTAGCAATGCCCTTGTTCTGTTTCGAGTCCGCTCAACAGCTCAAAGCGGCCGCGTCGAGAGTGGCGGGGTAGCCTTCCGCACTTGGCAACGCTCCCGACTCTGACTCGAGTCAAACTCGACAGTTCGGGCGGCCGCGCTAAGGGCAGTAAGGTGGTTCGCCCGGCGGCAAGCACACCCGGCAGGCCACTGGGGACCCGGCCCCAAGATGCCGCCCTGGGTTTACGCGCCGACAAACCTACCAAGTTAACGTAGGGTGGACATACAAAGAAAAATCGAACAGGAAAATGACATGCATGATACTAAAAGTGCTACAGAGTTATATTACATCGAATTGTTGCTACGGTTCTAACTAGAGATAGCGATTGTCCTTGTTGTGAACCTGCAGCGGCGATAAGAATCGGGGTGCCTAATCCCGGCGCTGGCCCTCTACCCTCTGAATTCCGCCGACGTGGCTGATGATGGGCTTGATGCGCTCCCTGAGCAGCGCGAGGTCAGTATCCTCTGGCAAGCTCTCTAGCGCGGCGTCGAAGTCGAGGTCGGGGTACCAGTATGCCACCTTGGTGAGAACCTTGGTCATGGCGCCCTGGCAAACCCTCAAGGCCTCGTCGGCCACCGAGGCCGCCCGGTTTGCGTGAAGCCGCTCCAAAGCGCCGACGACCTTCTCAAAGAACAGGGTCAGGCTGCAGTTGGCGCTCACGCTCTGCTCCGGGGCATACCTCATGTCCGGCATGCCCATGGTGGCCAGCTGCATGGCAGCCTGGTTGGCAACGGTGGCAAGGCGATCGAGCCAACGGTTCTCGCCCTCCACGTGATCCATGAAGTTGAGGGCCTCGTTCTTCCGCAACTGCTTCTCCGCCTCAAGCTCCTTGGCCAGGGTCCCCTCCCAGGTTTTGGCCTCCGAGAGCATCCCCCCGAGGCCCTCCAGCTTCAGCGTGAGGTCCTTGATGGACTTGTTGGCCTCGGAGAGCTCCCCGGCCCTGCTGACGGCCGCGCCCTACGCCTCCGTCAGGGCGCCGTTGAGCGTGTCCTTCTCCTGGGACAGCTTCAGGGCCTGCTCCTTCAGCTCGTCCCGCTCCGCCTCCAGCTCCTTCACCTTGTCGGCGTGAATCTGGGCCTGGGCATCGAGTGGCTCTTTGTGCCTCTGCTCTAGCTCACTAGTCCGCTGCAAGACAAGCTCCTCGACCTCTTCATCCTTGCCGCGAAGCGTGGTGGCAAGCTTCTCCCCGCGCGTGGCGAGGTCCTCCTCCTGGGAGTTCAGTGCGGCCTCATGCTGGGTCTGGGCGGCCTCGGCGGCAGTGGCCAAGTTCTTCGCCGTCTCTTGGGCTTTCTCGACGTCGGCAAGCTTCATGGTGAGCTCCACGTCGCGCTTGGCCAGCTCGCCCTGGGCGGCCTTCAGCTCCTTATGAGCCTCGCGGAACCAGGCCTGCGTCTCGGCAACGCGCTTCTGGAGGTCCGCCTCCGCCTTCTCCACCACCGCCATCCTGGACTTAGCCTTCTCCAGGCGGGCGCGGTGGAGCGCCTGGAGCTTCCGGAAGCTGGCGCCCATGGCGTGGAGGAGCCGCTCTTCCTGTGAGCCGTCGCCACCAACGCTCGGCTCATCGACGACCTCAAGCCCGGTGGCAGCAAGCACTTCGTCGTCGAACACTTCTCCCTCGATGGGTGTCCTGGTGCTCGACGCGCCAGGAAGGTGGACGAACAAGTCGTCGCTCACCCTCAGGTACTTGCCAGAGCCGGAAGCAGCAGAGGAGGAAGGCTGGTCATCAGCCACCTCCTCCTCCTCCTCGGCAGCAGCCCTGCCGGCCTCCCCGGCAGGCCCCTTGCCGGTCTCCTCAGCGGTGGCCCTGCCGGCCTCCCCGGCAGGCCCCATGGCGGCATCCTCAGCAGCGCCCTCGGCGGCCTCCTCGGCGGCGATCTTCTCGGCGTTCGCCTCGATAGCCTTGGCGACGTCCTCGATGACGGCGTCCACGTCCTCCGGGTTCACCGAGGAGGGATGTGGACACCGATGAAGGGAGTGAGGCAAGGCCAAGACCAAGGGTCAGCAAGAAAGAAAAAAGGAACAGGGACGAAAGGCGAGCGACTTACCAGCACCAGTGCCAGGCCGAGAAAAAGAAGTCCCCTCCCCGCCAACATTTGGCGTCGAGGCAAAGCCGCCGGCGCCCAAGTTCTCCTCCTCCTCCTCCTCCATGTGCGTGGGCTCGGTGCTTGGTGCCCTTACCGGGAATGCCCCTCGGGGCGGCGTGGTCGATGGGGGCGGCGTGTTGGGAGTAGCCCCCTGCGGCTCCTCCTGCTGCCGCTCTCCTCCTGCATGCCCGGCAAGGTCAGCACCAAAGTATCGTACCCCTTGACACATGTCGACGAGGGGAGGGTAGTGAGCTTACGCTGGGGGCTGGGCCGGGGGCTGCTGTCCGGGCTGCTCAGCACCACCAGTGGCGCCCTTGAAGTACCAGCCGGGGGCTGGCCGCCCACCGAGGTCTTGGCCCTCTTCACCCTTTGGGCCAGCGTCTCCGCATCCCTGCCAGGATGAAAACAAGTCAAGACAAGCGACACAGATTAAGGAGGCAGAGATGATGGGAAGGAGACAAATACTTACTCGTCGTCTACCTCCTCCTCTGCTGTTTTCCTCTTCCTCCTCGGGCTGAGGGATCCGTAGTCGAAAGTGACCCCCGCATCGGCGTCTGCCAGAGGAGGGGAGAGTCTGCGGGCGCGTGGACGGAGAAGAAGAAGATGCCTTCTTCCTCGCTGCTGCAGCCTTCACCACCTTCTTCGCCGCGCGGCCCTCGTCTGACGCGCGGACTCCTCTGGGGACTTTGGCCGCCGCACGGCCCTGGCGGGCCGCACCGGCTCGCCGGAAGTGGCTCGCCGCAGGACTCGCCCTCTCCCCGTGGTCGGAGGGTCAACAGCTCCGGCCTCCTCCGACGACGACTCGTCGGCCGCTTCCTCAACCAGAGGAGCCTCGGTGCCGGCGCTGCTGGCTTCCCCGGCGGCCGCCGCCCACCGGGCGAGCTACTCCTCCTCAGCGGCCGTCGCGGCCCTTGTCCTCCACACCACCACACTGCCGGCCTCCTCGGCAAGTTGTGCCTCCCTCGCCCTGGTGGCAATGTAGTCCAGTTCCGCCTGGGTGGTGTCCTGGACGAGCAGCCGCTCGGCGTCGGCGTTGATGTACCCCTCGTGCAGAGTGTCGAAGAACTGCTGCACCTCGACGTCCTCCGGCTCCTTCCAGCTCAGGTCGGGGCCATGCGCGTTGCAGTCCAGCATCATGGCGATGATCTCGGTCCGGCGCGAGTTATTGCACAGTGGGACCACTCCCGCCGGCAGCTTGAACAAAGGCCCCTTGAAGACCTTGCCGACCTTCGCGGCGGCCCTCGCGACCTTGCCGGTCCGCTCGACCTCGCCGTCGCGGCCCACATCGAGCTGGAAGAGCCGCTGGTAGAAATGGGCATGCCCCATCACTGTGAAGTTGTGGTCGAGGCCGGGGCGAAGCCGCATGATGTCAGCGGGGTTCGTAAAGAGCCAGGCTGGCCTCCCCTTGTTGTGCAGTGGAGCGATCAGGCGGCGGATGAAGTCCGCCCTGATCAACTCAAGGGTGAGCCCGGCCTCGGTAAGCCAGAGGATCCTGGTGGTGGCGACCATGAGCTTCTCGTCGTCGGCGTAGACGTCGCTCCAATCGCTTCTGCGGACCGGCGGCGCCCGGCGAACTTCGCAGAACGCTGACGGGTCCTTCTCTTTGATCCAGCACCACCGGCCCCGCCATTCTTCCCACCTCTCCTTCATGGCGCCCTCCGGATATGCCCCCTTGGACCTTGGGATCCAGGTGATGCAACCGGAGATGGCGCCCCCTGGTTGGATCCGAGGGGAGAAGTAATGGGGAAAGAGCGCCGTGTTGGGGTGCACCCCGGCGAAGCCTTCGCAGAGGTGCGCGAAAAGGGCCATACACGCCACCGAATTTGGGGTAAAATCCAAGAGGCGGAAGCCAAAGGTATGCATGATGTTGCTGAAGAAATCGGAGAAGGGAGGACAAAGCCCGCAGGAAAATAGTCGACAAAGAAGGGGTACCGATTTGGGGCAGCCTCGCCGCAGTTGGCGGGGATGACGCGCGTGGCTGGACGCCCCGACTTCTCTCCCCCGTCTTCACCCCCCACAGGGGCCTGAAGGCTTCCCGAAGCTCGAACACGTCAACTGTCGAGGCGAAGAAGGCGGACTGCATCCGCTGCACCGCCAGCGCACTCTCCGGCGGCTCCGCCGCTCCGGCATTCTTAGCCACACCCTTGCCCTTGACGGATTTCGGCGCCATGGTGGCTGGGAGAGAAGGGCAAAGCAGAGGGCGGCAAGCAAGAGCGAAGCTTGGGGAAGAAGAGGAAGACGAGCAGAGGCTTCCGAGATTGGGATTGCGCGAAGGGTAAAAGGAAGAGTGCGCCGACGGTTTCCCCTTTTTATGGGGAAGGTGCGGGTCGCGCTGCCCATTTACTATGATGTGACGCATGCCGCCCACGTCACGCGCACCCCTCCACGCCACGCCATGCCGCGCGCGGGTCATGGGAAGTGCAGCGCACAAAAAGTTTTACCGCGGTAAAAACTGCCCCGCCTGCCCGCGCACCGTTTTGGGCCTGGCCTAACAACGTGTCGCACTTATGTGTGGCCCAGGCCCGGGGGCTCCTGTCGGTGTACAAAAGGAGGGGTGCACTTTTGTACCCCTTTACCTGTGCACGGGCAGTCGGAGCCGCGCCCACAGTCACACCAAGCAGAACAGGGGAGGTGAGCCAAGGTAAGACCGAAGCCCAAGATAACCAGAGCAACGCCAAGGCCAAGACCACAAAGAGCAGAGGGACGAAGCAGGTTCCCCCGGCAAGCTCAGCAGCCCCGGCAAGACCCTTGCTGGGGCAGCTCGCCCCACACCAACAGAGTGAGCCACCCTTGAGCCCACTGTCTCCAACATCACGTCGGGCCAGGGCTCGGGAGGCACCTCCATGGTGGCATGCAGATCTTTGTGAAGACAAGGAACACTCAAGATCAGATGAGGATTAGAAGACGATGATCCTCGGCAGGATCCTTGCAGAGGAAGGCCACCAGACCCCCGGCAAGGTCCTTGCCGGGGACGACAGCGCGCCATGACAAGACCCTTGCCGGGCCACCCGGCAAGGCCCTCACCGAGGACGCCAGCAGGGCCACTACCAGGCCCGCACCAACCAAGTCTCCACCACCGTTCACATGCAGCTGCCAGCCCAACCAGCTGGGCGGGCACCTGCATGGCAACATGTAGCTCCCAGGCCAACTCATCGAGCGCCTGCGTGGCGGCATGCTGATCTTCGTGGAGGCTCCACCACCGCGCCACCTCAGCTGCCTGCCTGCCTACGTGGCGCCGCATGCGTCGCTAGCCAGGGCGCGTGTCGAAGCAAGGAGGAGCGGCGACGGACGGGACGGGCCTCGCCCCCGTCCCCGATAAAGCAAGGGGACACCTAAGCTACGCATTAAATGCGTCTTGTCCTGTAATACGAGCGATAAGCTCATAGCACTGTGCGCCTTTCCACCTCCTGTGTGCCACTGTGGCAGCACCTTTCGACTATAAAAGGAGGCCCATGGCATACTGGAGAAGGATTCGGCTCTTTCGAACCACACACTCACCACAGCTAGTTCGAGAGCTCAAGAACTCTACGAAATACACCCACCAAAGTAGGACTAGGGTTTTGCGCATCCTCGCGGCCCGAACCTGGGTAAACGATCCTTGTGCTGGTTACTAATCCTGCTCTTCTCGCAACCCCGCGCCCCGGCAACCGTAGTAGGGATTCTTGTGATCCCATAGGTGTCGTTCCACACCGACACACGAGGTAGGGGGCGCGCCTACCCCCCAGGGCGCGCCCTCCACCCTCGTGGGCCCCTCGTGGCTCCACCGACCTACTTCTTCCTCCTATATATACCTACGTACCCCCAAACCATCAGAAGCGACCACAAAAACCTAATTCCACCATCGCAACCTTTTGTAC
This sequence comes from Triticum aestivum, assembly GCF_018294505.1. NCBI lineage: Eukaryota > Viridiplantae > Streptophyta > Magnoliopsida > Poales > Poaceae > Triticum > Triticum aestivum. Next base: position 408,369,722 of record NC_057805.1, on the reverse strand, counting down.
CCATGAGATCCCATCTTGGGGCCTTTTCCGGCGCTCCGCCGGAGGGGGCATTGATCACGGAGGGCTTCTACATCAACACCATAGCCTCTCCGATGATGTGTGAGTAGTTTACCTCAGACCTTCGGGTCCATAGTTATTAGCTAGATGGCTTCTTCCCTCCCTTTGGATCTCAATACAAAGTTCTCCTTGATTCTCTTGGAGATCTATCTGATGTAACTCTTCTTTTGCGGTGTGTTTGTCGAGATCTGATGAATTGTGGGTTTACGATCAAGATTATCTATGAACAATATTTGAAACTCCTCTGAATTCTTTGATGTATGATTGGTTATCTTTGCAAGTCTACTAGAATTATCAGTTTGGTTTGGCCTACTAGATTGATCGTTCTTGCAATGGGAGAAGTGCTTAGCTTTGGGTTCAATCTTGCGGTGCTCGATCCCAGTGACAGTAGGGGAAACGACACGTATTGTATTGTTGCCATCGAGGACAAAAAGATGGGATTTATATCATATTGCATGAGTTTATCCCTCTACATCATGTCATCTTGCTTAAAGCATTACTCTGTTCTTATGAACATAATACTCTAGATGCATGCTGGATAGCGGTCGATGTGTGGAGTAATAGTTGTAGATGCAGAATCGTTTCGGTCTACTTGTCACGGACGTGATGCCTATATACATGATCATACCTAGATATTCTCGTAATTATGCACTTTTCTATCAATTTCTCGACAGTAATTCGTTTACCCACCGTAATACTTATGCTATCTTGAGAGAAGCCACTAGTGAAACCTATGGCTCCCGGGTCTATTTTCCATCATATTAATCTACCGTCAACAAGCTATTTCTATTACCGTTTATTTTGCTTTCTTTACTTTTAGTCTTTACGATAAAAATACCAAAATTATTATCTTATCATCTATATCAGATCTCACTCTCGTAGGTGACCATGAAGGGATTGACAACCCCTTTATCGCGTTGGTTGCGAGGTTCTTATTTGTTTGTGTAGGTGCGTGGGACTCGAGCGTAGTCTCCTACTGGATTGATACCTTGGTTCTCAGAAACTGAGGGAAATACTTATGCTACTTTACTGCATCACCCTTTCCTCTTCAAGGGAAAACCAACGCAGTGCTCAAGGGGTAGCAAGAAAGATTTCTGGCGCCGTTGCCGGGGAGTCTACGCACAAGCCAAGACATACCAAGTACCCATCACAAACTCTTATCCCCCGCATTACATTATTTGCCATTTGCCTCTTGTTTTCCTCTCCCCCACTTCACCCTTGCCGTTTTATTCGCCCTCTCTTTGCTCACCTTTCCTTTGCCATGGCTGAATCAAAGGGGGCTAGGGGTTCTTTCCTTAGTTTCAATGCCTTGGATAGCCCTTCCGTCCTCTCTAAGCTCCTAAATAATGATGCTATGGAAAAACCTACCGGGGTTGTCAATGAGAATCTGAATAATTTCGATGAAGATGATCCCGGAATATTTCGTTATTTAGTTGATGAGTCTTTGAAAGATGCTTGGGATAGGTTATTGAGAATCCGGGCTAGCTTTGTGCCCCAATATCAAATTGAAATATACTTAAAAATCTTTTATGTTGCCTTACCTTCGTCGTTTAAGCATGTCTTAGACTCTATTTTTGAAGAAGGTTTTCTTGAAGGGGATGCCGTAGATACCTATGAAAAGATGAAAACCATATTTGGGCACCCCATGAATGAGAAGGTCGAATCTACCTCTCTTTTGCTTTCCTATCAAAACGAAACTATCAAAGAGATGAAGACTAGCTTAGATGCAAATTTCCGTCACGTGCTTAATCTTTCTTCTACCATTAATAGTCATGTGCTTTATCAAAATAGAAAGATTAATTCCATAGATAACAAGTTTGCTCTTTTCTTTCCTAAAACTAAAGATGGCAATACCTAGATCTATCCTTGCTTTTATGCCTAGCTAAGGGCGTTAAACGATAGCGCTTGTTGGGAGGCAACCCAATTTTATTTTAGTTTTTTCTTTTTGCTTCTGTTTAGGAATAAATAATACACCTAGCCTCTGGTTAGATTTGTTTTTGTGTTTTAATTAGTGTTTGTGCCAAGTTAAACCTATAGGATCTTCTCGGATGATAGTTATTTGATCTTACTGAAAATTCCAGAAACTTTCTGTTCACGAAAACAATTGTTAAAAATCACCAGAAAGTGATAAAATACTGATTCCAATTGCAGTAGATCAATAAACAAATAATCTAGGTCGTCCTATTTTTGTGAAATTTTCTGAGTTCCAGAAGTTTGCGTTAGTTACAGATTACTACAGACTGTTCTGTTTTTGACAGATTCTGTTTTTTCGTGTGTTGTTTGCTTATTTTGATGAATCTATGGCTAATAAAATAGTTTATAAACCATAGAGAAGTTGTAATACATTAGGTTTAACACCCATATAAATAAAGAATGAATTCATTACAGTACCTTGAAGTGGTGTTTTGTTTTCTCTCGCTAACGAAGCTCACGAGATTTTCTGTTAAGTTTTATGTTGTGAAGTTTTCAAGTTTTGGGTAAGGATTTGATGGATTATTGAACAAGGAGGGGTAAGAGCCTAAGCTTGGGGATGCCCAAGGCATCCCAAGGTAAATCCAAGGACACCAAAAAGCCAAAGCTTGGGGATGCCCCGAAAGGCATCCCCTCTTTTGTCCTCGTCCATCGGAAACTTCACTTGGAGCTATATTTTTATTCACCACATGATAAGTGTTTTGCTTGGAGCGTCTTGTATGATTTGATTCTTTGCTTTTAGTTTACCACAATCATCCTTTCTGTACACACCTTTTGAGAGAGACACACATGATTCGGAATTTATTAGAATACTCTATGTGCTTCACTTATATCTTTTGAGGTATATAGTTTTTGCTCTAGTACTTCACTTATATCTTTTAGAGCACGGTGGTGGTCTTGTTTTATAGAAACTATTGTTCTCTCATGCTTCACTTATATTATTTTGAGAGTCCTACAAAACAGCATGGTAATTTTCTTAAATTGAGAAGGTAGTCCTAATATGATAGGCATCCAAGATTAGTAAAAACTTTCTTATAAGTGCGTGAATATTAAGAGAAGTTTGATGCTTGATAATTGTTTTGAGATATGAAGATGGTAATATTAGAGTCATGCTAGTTGAGTAGTTGTGAATTTGAGAAATACTTGTGTTAAAGTTTGTGATTCCCGTAGCATGCACGTATGGTGAACCGTTATGTGATGAAGTTGGAGCATGATTTATTTATTGATTGTCTTCCTTATGAGTGGAATCTATCCCCCTAGGAGCATGCGCGTAATACTTTGTTTTGATAACTAATAGATTTTTGCAACAAAATTATGAGTTCTTTATGACTAACGTTGAGTCCATGGATTATACGCACTCTCACCCTTCCACCATTGCTAGCCTCTCAAATACCGCGCACTTTTCGCTGGTATCATACACCCACCATATACCTTCCTCAAAACATCCACCATACCTACCTATTATGGAATTTCCATAGCCATTCCGAGATATATTGCCATGCAACTCACCACCGTTCCGTTTGCTTTCATTGTCATATTGCTTTGCATGATCATGTAGTTGACATCGTATTTGTGGTAAAGCCACCATTCATATTTTTTTATACATGTCACTCTTGATTCATTGCATATCGCGGTACTCCGCCAGAGGCATTCACATAGTCATATTTTTTTTCTAAGTATTGAGCTGTAATTCTTGACTTGTAAGTAAATAAAAGTGTGATGATCATTATTATTAGAGCATTGTCCCAAGTGAGGAAAGGATGATGGAGACTATGATTCCCCCATAAGTCGGGATGAGACTCCGGACAAAAAAAAAGAGGCCGTAAAAAAAGGAAAAGGCCCAAATAAAAAAATGAGAGAAAAAGAGAGAAGGGACAATGTTACTATCCTTTTACCACACTTGTGCTTCAAAAGTAGCACCATGATCTTCATGATAGAGAATCTCCTATGTTGTCACTTTCATATACTAGTGGGAATTTTACATTATAGAACTTGGCTTGTATATTCCAATGATGGGCTTCCTCAAAATGCCCTAGGTCTTCGTGAGAAAGCGAGTTGGATGCACACCCACTTAGTTTCTTTTGTTGAGCTTTCATACACTTATAGCTCTAGTGCATCCGTTGCATGGCAATCCCTACTCACTCACATTGATATCTATTGATGGGCATCTCCATAGCCCGTTGATACGCCTAGTTGATGTGAGACTATCTTCTCCTTTTTTGTCTTCTCCACAACCACCATTCTATTCCACATATAGTGCTATGTCCATGGCTCACGCTCATGTATTGCGTGAAGATTGAAAAAGTTTGAGAACATCAAAAGTATGAAACAATTGCTTGGCTTGTCATCGGGGTTGTGCATGATTAAATACTTTGTGTGATGAAGACAGAGCATAGCCAGACTATATGATTTTGTAGGGATAACTTCCTTTGGCCATGTTATTTTGAGAAGACATGATTGCTTAGTTAGTATGCTTGTTATTATTTTTATGTCAATACTAAACTTTTACCTTGAATCTTTCGGATCTGAATATTCATACCACAAATAAGATAATTACATTAAGGAATCTGCTAGGTAGCATTCCACATCAAAAATTCTGTTTTTATCATTTACCTACTCGAGGACGAGCAGGAATTAAGCTTGGGGATGCTTGATACGTCTCCAACGTATCTATAATTTTTGATTGTTCCATGCTATTATATATTCTGTTTTGGATGTTTAATGGGCTTTATTATACACTTCTATATTATTTTTGGGACTAACCTATTAACCGGAGGCCCAGCCCAAATTGTTGTTTTTTTTCCTATTTCAGTGTTTCGAAGGAAAGGAATATCAAACGGAGTCCAAACGGAATGAAACCTTCGGGAACGTGATTTTTGGAACAAATGTGATCTAGAGGACTTGGTGTGGACGTCAAAAAACAAACAAGGAAGCCACGAGGTAGGGGGCGCGCCCTCCACCCTCGTGGGCCCCTCGTGGCTCCACCGACCTACTTCTTCCTCCTATATATACCTATGTACCCCCAAACCATCAGAAGCGACCACGAAAACCTAATTCCACCGCCGCAACCTTCTGTACCCATGAGATCCCATCTTGGGGCCTTTTTCGGCGCTCCGCTGGAGGGGGCATTGATCACGGAGGGCATTTACATCAACACCATAGCCTCTCCGATGATGTGTGAGTAGTTTACCTCAGACCTTCAGGTCCATAGTTATTAGCTAGATGGCTTCTTCCCTCTCTTTGGATCTCAATACAAAGTTCTCCTCGATTCTCTTGGAGATCTATTTGATGTAACTCTTCTTTTGCGGTGTGTTTGTCGAGATTCGATGAATTGTGGGTTTAAGATCAAGATTATCTATGAACAATATTTGAATCTCCTCTGAATTCTTTTATGTATGATTGGTTATCTTTGCAAGTCTCTTCAAATTATCAGTTTGGTTTGGCCTACTAGATTGATCTTTCTTGCAATGGGAGAACTGCTTAGCTTTGGGTTCAATCTTGTGGTGCTCGATCCCAGTGACAGTAGGGGAAATGACACGTATTGTATTGTTGCCATCGAGGATAAAAAGATGGGGTTTATATCATATTGCATGAGTTTATCCCTCTACATCATGTCATCTTGATTAAAGCATTACTCTGTTATTATGAACTTAATACTCTAGATGCATGCTGGATAGCAGTCGATGTGTGGAGTAATAGTAGTAGATGCAGAATCGTTTTGGTCTACTTGTCACGGACGTGATGCCTATATACATGATCATACCTAGATATTCTCATAATTATGCACTTTTCTATCAATTGCTCGACAGTAATTCGTTTACCCACCATAATACTTATGCTATCTTGAGAGAAGCCACTAGTGAAACCTATGGCTCCCGGGTCTATTTTCCATCATATTAATCTACCGTCAACAAGCTATTTCTATTACCGTTTATTTTGCTTTCTTTACTTTTAGTCTTTACCATAAAAATACCAAAAATATTATCTAATCATCTCTATCAGATCTCACTCTCGTAGGTGACCGTGAAGGGACTGACAACCCCTTTATCGCGTTGGTTGCGAGGTTCTTATTTGTTTGTGTAGGTGCGTGGGACTCGAGCGTAGTCTCCTACTGGATTGATACCTTGGTTCTCAAAAACTGAGGGAATACTTACGTTACTTTACTGCATCAGCCTTTCCTCTTCAAGGGAACCAACGCGGTGCTCAAGAGGTAGCAGGTAGTAGTGGATCGCTTGACCAAAGTAGCTCACTTTATCCCAGTGAAAACCACTTAAACCAGTGCGAAGTTGGCCAAGATATATATGACCAGGATCGTATGTCTACACGGAGTTCCGAGGACCATCGTATCAGATAGAGGAACATTGTTTACTTCAAAGTTTTGGCACCAGTTGCATCATACTTTGGGTACCAGGCTAGAGTTTAGTATAGCTTTTCATCCGCAGACAGATGGATAGACCGAGAGAGTCAATCAGATTCTGGAGGACATGTTGAGAGCTTGTGCGCTAGATTATGGATCTAGTTGGGATGACAATTTGCCATACGCAGAGTTCTCATACAACAATAGCTACCAGGACAGTTTGAAGATGGCACCTTTCGAAGCTTTGTATCGAAGGAGGTGCAAAACACCGTTGATGTGGGATGAAGTAGGAGACCGTCAGTTGTTTGGTCCGGATTTGATTATAGAGTCAGAAGAGAAGGTTAAGCTGATTCGAGATAGACTGAAGGTATCTCAGTCCAGGCAGAAGAGTTATGCAGACTCAAAACGCAAGGAGGTAGTCTATGAAGTCGGAGAAAGGGCATATCTTCGTGTGTCACCTCTACGAGGAGTTAAACGTTTTGGAGTAAAGGGAAAGTTACCCCCGAGATTTGTAGGACCATACCGAGTTTTGGAACGTATGGGAGAGGTAGCCTACAAGTTGGAGTTACCCGAAGGACTGTCAGGAGTTCATGATGTGTTTCACATGTCCCAGTTGAAGAAGTGCCATGCCGAGATGGGCGATATTCCTCTGAGAGATATAGTGCCCCTGGAAGCAATTCAGTTGCATAGTGATCTTACCTATGAGGAGAAACCAGTCAAGATTCTCGAGTTTGCCAGCCGAGTTACACGCAGCAAGGTTATCAAGTTTCGCAAAGTTCAGTAGAGCCACCATACCGAGGATGAAGCCACCTGGGAGCGAGAGGATGATCTACGCAAAGACCACCCACACCTATTTTCTAGCCAACCCGAATCTCGAGGGCGAGATTCATCTTAAGGGGGGTAGGTTTGTAACATCCCAAATTTTCAATTTGGAATGTTATACATAGGTCATTCATGCATATCATATTTTATCGCATTTCGTTTCGCGAATCCTCGAAATTCTAAGAAACTCAAGGATCCACGGAGAGAGTTGGGAATTTCGTTATTTTCATATTTGAGTTTTTCTCAAATATTGAAAAGAGGATCATTTGGTTTTAATTATTTCTCTCTTCGAAAATATTTCATATTAAAATATATGAGAGGAGATAATATGACTTCTCCAAAATAAAAGAAATATGGGTGGAAAAATGTTAAAATCAAATAAATAATATTATTGGGATTTTATTGCTATTTTATTTGAATTAGGAAAAATATGCGTTTTTCAAAATTGCATTAGAGGCCCAAATAAATGTTCACTTTGTCCGCAATATTATTAGAGGACCGTAAAAATTTATTTCAGGATTTTTGGACTCCGTTTAATATTTCTTTTATTAGTTTTTCCGCGTCAGGATTTTTTTTTAAAGTCAACCGACCTAACGGGCCGTGTCCGTCCAGGACACTCCGCTTGGGGCCTTTAAAACCAGCCCCAGCCGGCCGCCCCAGCCCACCCGAGCGCCGTGCCCCGCCACCAAACCCTAGCCGCCGCCCCGCCTCAATCCGCGAGCCGTGCCGCTGCCGCCAGCCCTCGCTCGCGCCGCCGCCGCCTCGCCCTGCCGCCGCGTCGGATCTCGCTGAGCCGCCACCGTTGACCATTTGACCGGTCTTTTTTTTTGAAAACCTAGATCGGTTTTTTTACTTAGATCGGTTTTTCTTCGGTTTAGTTAAATAGTGGACGTTCGTCTGTACGTTCGTTTTAACAAACGTTGTACGTCAGTTAGCCGCAGACAGCGAACGTTCGTTAGCCTATTCGTCTCGTTTTATTTTCCAGGGTTTTTCCGCGATTATTTTCGATCGCGATTTCTGCCCTCATCTTCGTTTTAGTTTACCTTTTCGCTCGTTTATCCAAATCAGGTGAAACAAGCGCCTAGATCTTCGTCTTGAAGCCCTCTTTCTGTTTAACCAACTTGAACAAGATTTTGGTACTGTAAAATTTGACTTTAGTCCAGATTAGTAAACGAATCTTGTTTCTTTCGTAGATTGAGTTCCGTTGCTCCGTTTGATTTGATTCTTTTTGCAAACCGGAGTTCTTCAGTTGAACTTTCTGGTTAGATCTTCTTATTTGAGTTTTACCCGTGCATCTTTGCTTGAGTGATTATGTATGCTATTGTTTGTTTGCGGTAGAATTCCCGGAGCGCGAAGCGTGCTACTACGAGTCACTAGGTTTTGCGGATTGTCAGCAAGGCAAGTAACACATTGATCATACTCTCTTCATACCCAGTTTTGATGCATTAGTTACAATCCTCAAACACTGCATGATTAGGATGTAATTAACTTGTGGGTATTGGGAAGTAGATGATGAGGTAGAACCTATTACGTGTTTTATTATCAAACCCTTGGGAGTTACTTCTACGTTATGCTTATATTGCTATGCTATGCTCGTAGACGTGGATTGGGTTTGAGTGTATCCATGACAGATGTGAGATTGTTTATTTAATGGTTTAACTTAAGGTGGTGATACGTCTCCAACGTATCTGTAATTTTTGATTGTTCCATGCTGTATTATATTCTGTTTTGGATGTTTAACGGGCTTTATTATACACTTTTATATTATTTTTGGGACTAACCTATTAACCGGAGGCCCAGCCCAAATTGTTGTTTTTGCCTATTTCAGTGTTTCGCAGAAAAAGAATATCAAACGGAGTCCAAATGGAATGAAACCTTCGGGAACGTGATTTTCGGAACGAACGTGATCCAGAGGACTTGGAGTCTACGCAAAGTAATCAACGAGGAGAGCACGAGGCAGGGGCGCGCCTACCCCCCCCCAGGCGCGCCCTCCACCCTCGTGGGGCCCACATTGCACCACCGACGTACTTCTTCCTCCTATATATACCTACGTGCCCCCAAACTATCAGATACTGATCCACGAAAACCTAATTCCACCGCCGCAACCTTCTGTACCTGTGAGATCCCATCTTGGGGCCTTTTCCGGCGTCTTGCCGGAGGGGGCATTGATCACGGAGGGCTTCTACACCAACACCATAGCCTCTCCGATGATGTGTGAGTACTTTACCTCAGACCTTCAGGTCCATAGTTATTAGCTAGATGGCTTCTTCTCTCTCTTTGGATCTCAATACAAAGTTCTCCACGATTCTTGTGGAGATATATTTGATGTAACTCTTCTTTTGCGGTGTGTTTGTTGAGACCGATGAATTGTGTGTTTATGATCAAGATTATCTATGAACAATATTTGAATCTCCTCTGAATTCTTTTATGTATGATTGGTTATCTTTGCAAGTCTCTTCGAATTATCAGTTTGGTTTGGCCTACTAGATTGATCTCTCTTGCAATGGGAGAAGTGCTTAGCTTTGGGTTCAATCTTGCGGTGTCCTTTCCCAGTAACAGTAGGGGCAGCAAGGCGCGTATTGTATTGTTGCCATCGAGGATAAAAAGATGGGGTTTATATCATATTGCATGAGTTTATCCCTCTACATCATGTCATCTTACTTAAAGCATTACTCTGTTCTTTTGAACTTAATACTCTAGATGCATGCTGGATAGCGGTCGATGTGTGGAGTAATAGTAGTAGATGCAGAATTGTTTCGGTCTACTTGTCGCGGACGTGATGCCTATATACATGATCATACCTAGATATTCTCATAACTATGCTCGATTCTATCAATTGCTCAACAGTAATTTGTTCACCCACCGTAATACTTATGCTCTTGAGAGAAGCAACTAGTGAAACCTATGGCCCCCGGGTCTATTTTCAATCATATTAATCTTCCAACACTTAGCTATTTTTATTGTCTTTTATTTTACTTTGCATCATTATTATAAAAATACCAAAAATATTATCATATCATATCTATCAGATCTCACTTTCGTAAGTGACCGTGAAGGGATTGACAACCCCTTTATTGCGTTGGTTGTGAGGTTTTTATTTGGGATAATTAGATTTATGCCCCTAGTTGTGTCCCACTCGTCTGTTTTACCCCTAATTCCCAAAAGTCACCGGTTCCGTCCAAGTCACTTTGATCCTCTTATGCTTTTGCCCTTTGACCGTTTGACCGCCAGTTTGAAAACTTCATAACTAATTCATACAAAATCAAAAAATGCAAATAAGATACCAAAATGTTCAGAAAAACATCACCTATATGTCAGTGTCATTTGCATTCATGAAAAAAGTGTTGGAAAGTGCACATCCGAGTTTTAGCTCTTTTGATACCACCATGAATAGTAAACTCTAAAAAAATTAAAAAAATTCAAAAAAAGTATGGTGGCAAAGAACGACAAGTGTTGTAAGTGCTTGCCAAGTTTCATTAGGGAACAACATTCGTGGAAGTCGTGGCAAAAAAATAATCTATTTTGGAGTGCTGATTTCTTTTTTTGCCACAGCACCCACGAATGTTATTCCCTAATGAAACTTGGCAGGCACTTAAAACATTTGTCATTATTTGCCACCAAATTATTTTTGAATTTTTTTGAACTTTTTTAGATTTCACTATTCATGGTGGTAGCATAAGAGCTAAAACTCGGATGGGCACTTTCCAACACTTTTTTCATGAATGCAAATGACACTAACATATAGGTGATGTTTTTCTGAACATTTTGGTATCTTATTTGCATTTTTCTGATTTAGTATGAATTAGTTATGAAGTTTTCAAACTGACGGTCAAACGGTCAAAGGGCAAAAGCATAAGAGGAGCAAAGTGATTTGGACAGAACCGGTGACTTTTGGGAATTAGGGGTAAAACAGACGAGTGGGACACAACTAGGGGCATAAATCTAATTATCCCTTTTTATTTGTTTGTGTAGGTGCGAGGGACTTGAGCGTGGTCTCCTACTGGATTGATACCTTGGTTCTCAAAAACTGAGGGAAGTACTTACGCTACTTTACTGCATCACCCTTTCCTCTTCAAGGGAAAACCAACGCGGTGCTCAAGAGGTAGCAAGAAGGATTTCTGGCGCCGTTGCCCGGGAGATTCGCGCCAAGTCAAGTCAAGTCAAGACATACCAAGTACCCATCACAAACCCTTATCCCTCGCATTACATTATTTGCCATTTGCCTCTCGTTTTCCTCTCCCCCACTTCACCCTTGCCGTTTTATTCGCCCTCTCTTTTCTGTTCGCCTCTTTCTCACTTGCTTCTTATTTGCTCGTGTGTTGGATTGCTTGCTTGCCACGATGGCTCAAGACAATACTAAATTGTGTGACTTTACCAATACCAACAACAATGATTTTCTTAGCACTCCGATTGCTCCTCTTACCGATGCTGAATCTTGTGAAATTAATGCTGCTTTGTTGAATCTTGTCATGAAAGATCAATTCGCCGGCCTTCCTAGTGAAGATGCTGCTACCCATCTAAATAGCTTCGTTGATTTGTGTGATATGCAAAAGAAGAAAGATGTGGACAATGATATTGTTAAATTGAAGCTATTTCCTTTTTCGCTTAGAGATCGTGCTAAAGTTTGGTTTTCGTCTTTGCCTAAAAATAGTATTGATTCATGGAATAAGTGCAAGGATGCTTTTATCTCTAAGTATTTTCCTCCCGCTAAAATCATCTCTCTTAGAAACGATATTATGAATTTTAAGCAACTTGATCATGAACATATTGCACAAGCTTGGGAGAGGATGAAATTAATGACACGTAATTGCCCTACACATGGTTTGAATCTTTGGATGATTATACAAAAATATGATACTGGATTGAATTTTGCTTCTAGAAATCTTTTAGATTCGGCCGCGGGAGGCACTTTTATGGAAATCACTTTAGGAGAAGCTACTAAACTCCTAGATAATATTATGGTTAATTATTCTCAATGGCACACCGAAAGATCTACTAATAAAAAAGTGCATGCGATAGAAGAAATTATTGTTTTGAGTGGAAAGATGGATGAACTTATGAAATTATTTGCTACTAAAAGTGTTTCTTCTGATCCCAATGATATGCCTTTGTCTACTTTGATTGATAATAATAATGAATCTATGGATGTGAATTTTGTTGGTCGGAATAATTTTAGTAACAACGTGTATAGAGGAAACTTTAATCCTAGGCCGTATCCTAGTAACTCCTCTAATAATTATGGTAATTCCTACAAAAATTCTTATGGAAATTTTAATAAGATGCCCATTGAATTTGAGACTAGTGTTAAGGAGTTTATGAATTCACAAAAGAATTTCAATGCTTTGCTTGAAGAAAAATTGCTCAAGGTTGATGAATTGGCTAGGAACGTTGATAGAATTTCTCTTGATGTTGATTCTTTGAAACTTAGATCTATTCCACCTAAGCATGATATCAATGAGTTTCTCAAAGCCATGAGAATTTCCATTGATGAGTGCAAAGAAAGAACCGCTAGGATGCGTGCTAAGAAAGATTGCTTTGTGAAAGCGTGTTCTTCTAGTTTCTATGAATATAAAGATGAAGATCTAAAAGTTATTGATGTGTCTCCTATTAAATCTTTGTTTTGCAATATGAATCTTGATAATGATGGGACTGAATATGAGCCACCTTTACCTAGAAGGCGTTCCAAATATTCGGAGTCTTTAGATCTTGATGCAAAAATTGGTAAAAGTGGGATTGAAGAGATCAAAACTCTAGATGTTAATGAACCAACTATTTTGGATTTCAAGGAATTTAATTATGATAATTGCTCTTTGATAGATTGTATTTCCTTGTTGCAATCCGTGCTAATTTCTCCTCATGCTTATAGCCAAAATAAAGCTTTTACTAAACATATCGTTGATGCTTTGATGCAATCTTATGAAGAAAAACATGAGTTGGAAGTTTCTATCCCTAGGAAACTTTATGATGAATGGGAACCTACCATTAAAATTAAAATTAAAGATCATGAATGCTATGCTTTGTCTGATTTGGGTGCTAGTGTTTCCACGATTCCAAAAACTTTGTGTGATTTGCTAGGTTTCCGTGAATTTGATGATTGTTCTTTAAACTTGCACCTTGCGGATTCCACTATTAAGAAACCTATGGGAAGAATTAATGATGTTCTTATTGTTACAAATAGGAACTATGTGCCCGTAGATTTCATTGTTCTTGATATAGATTGCAATCCTTCATGTCCTATTATTCTTGGTAGACCTTTCCTTAGAACGATTGGTGCAATTATTGATATGAAGGAGGGGAATATTAGATTCCAATTTCCGTTAAGGAAAGGCATGGAACACTTCCCTAGAAAGAAAATAAAATTACCATATAAATCTATTATGAGAGCTACTTATGGATTGCCTACGAAAGCAGGCAATACCTAGATCTATCCTTACTTTTATGCCTAGCTAGGGGTGTTAAACGATAGCGCTTGTTGGGAGGCAACCCAATTTTATTTTAGTTTTTTTGCTTTTTGCTTCTGTTTAGGAATAAATCTTTGATCTACCCTCTCTCTATATTTGTCTTTATTTTTTAATTAGTGTTTGTGCCAAGTTAGGCCTATAGGATCTTCTTGGATGATAGTTATTTGATCTTGCTGAAAATTCCTGAAACTTTCTGTTCACGAAAACAATTGTTAAAAATCACCAGAATGTGATAAAATACTGATTCCAATTGCATCAGATCACTAAACAAATTGTCTAGGTCGTCCTATTTTGGTAGATTTTTCTGAGTTCCAGATGTTTGCGTTAGTTACAGATTACTACAGACTGTTCTGTATTTGACAGATTCTGTTTTTCGTGTGTTGTTTGCTTATTTTGATGAATCTATGGCTAATAAAATAGTTTATAAACCATAGAGAAGTTGTAATACATTAGGTTTAACACCCATATAAATAAAGAATGAGTTAATTACAGTACCTTGAAGTGGTGTTTTGTTTTCTCTCGCTAACGGAGCTCACGAGATTTTCTGTTAAGTTTTGTGTTGTGAAGTTTTCAAGTTTTGGGTAAAAGATTTGATGGATTATGGAACAAGGAGTGGCAAGAGCCTAAGATTGGGGATGCCCATGGCACCCCAAGATAATCTAAGGACACCAAAAAGCCAAAGCTTGGGGATGCCCCGGATGGCATCCCCTCTTTCGTCTTCGTCCATCGGTAACTTTACTTGGATCTATATTTTTATTCACCACATGATATGTGTTTTGCTTGGAGAGTCTTGTATGATTTGAGTCTTTGATTTTTAGTTTACCACAATCATCCTTGCTGTAAACACCTTTTGAGAGAGAAACACATGATTCGGAATTTATTAGAATACTCTATGTGCTTCACTTATATCTTTTGAGCTATATAGTTTTTGCTCTAGTGCTTCACTTATATCTTTTAGAGCACGGTGGTGGATTTGTTTTATAGAAACTATTGTTCTCTCATGCTTCACTTATATTATTTTGAGAGTCCTACAAAACAGCATGGTAATTTGCTTAAATTGAGAAGGTAGTCCTAATATGATAGGCATCCAAGATTAGTAAAAAAAAATCTTATGAGTGTGTTGAATACTATGAGAAGTTTGATGCTTGATAATTGTTTTGAGATATGAAGATGGTGATATTAGAGTCACGCTAGTTGAGTAGTTGTGAATTTGAGAAATACTTGTGTTAAAGTTTGTGATTCCCGTAGCATGCACGTATGGTGAACCGTTATGTGATGAAGTCGGAGCATGATTTATTTATTGATTGTCTTCCTTATGAGTGGCGGTCGGGGACGAGCGATGGTCTTTTCCTACCAATCTATCCCCCTAGGAGCATGCGCGTAATACTTTGCTTTGATAACTTGTAGATTTTTGCAATAAGTATATGAGTTCTTTATGACTAATGTTGAGTCCATGGACTATACGCACTCTCTTCCTTCCACCATTGCTAGCCTCTCTAATACCGCGCACTTTTCGCCGGTATCATACACCCACCATATACCTTCCTCAAAACAGCCACCATACCTACCTATTATGGCATTTCCATAGCCATTCCGAGATATATTGCCATGCAACTTATCACCGTTCCCTTTGCTATGACATGCTCCATCATTGTCATATTGCTTTGCATGATCATGTAGTTGGCATCGTATTTGTGGCAAACCACCCTTCATAATTCTTTCATACATGTCACTCTTGATTGATTCACTAGTAGAAAACAGGGATTTGGTTCGGCCAGAAAAGAGCATTAATCCCGGTTGCATTACGAACCGGGCCTAATGTGAGCATTAGTCCCGGTTCGAGCGGCTAGGGCACCGTACAGGCATTAGTCCCGGTTCAAATGGGACCTTTAGTCCTGGTTGGTGCCACGAACCGGGACTAAAGGGTGCGATGCCCATTAGTACCGGTTCGTCGCACCAACCGGTACTAAAGGTTAGACCTTTAGTCCCGGTTCGAGCCACCAACCGGTACTAATGGGGTTTGAGGCATTAGTGCCGGTTCGTGGCACGAACCGGTACTAAAGGTCCCATTTTCAAACTCTACCCCCCCCGGGTGGATCGCCTTTTCAGTTTTGTAAAAAGCAAAAGAAAATGATAAAAACTTCAAAAATTAAAATCCTTCCAGTTGTAGTTATGTTACTACATGTACTAGTTAGGAAAATTTAAAAACTTAAATTTGGACATGTTTTGCAAAAAGTGTAGGGAAAATGTAAAACGACTATAACTTTTGCATACGATGTCAGAAAAAAAACGTATAATGTATCAAAATGTTTAGCACGAAAATCCGCATCCGATTTTGACCTATGGCTTGTTTGCAAATTTTTAGAATCCTCAAATTCTAAAAGGAAAAAAAGTTATGCACGAAAATGTTCATTTTTTTGAATTTTTGTTAAATCTGGTCAAACTATGGTCAAACTACTTATTCAAGAAGTATTAGTGTTACTAAATAATTATTCAAGAATATTAGTGTTACTAAATAATTATTTCAGTTTTTTTGAATTTTGGTCAAATCTGGTCAAATTGTGGTCAAACTGTGGTCAAACTGTGGTCAAACAATGGTCAAACTAATTATTCAAGAAATATTAGTGTTACAAAATAATTATTTCAGTTTTTTTGAATTTTGGTCAAATCTGGTCAAACTATGGTCAAACTACGTATTCAAGAAATATTAGTGTTACTAAATAATTATTGTTTTTTAGAACAATAGTTTCAAACTCAAACAGTGAAATGTGTGACTTCATGCTCAAGCTAAATTCCCGAGGGTTAATAGGATTGACATCTTACTATTGTCAGGAAAACAACAAGTGCAGACTTGGAAACGAGGGAGAATAAAACCCGGAAGTTAAGCGTGCTCAGGCTGGAGTAGTGAGAGGATGGGTGACCGTCTGGGAAGTTAGATGATTTGGAATGATGAGGGGTGATTAGAGATTAGAGGTTAAATTGAGCAGTGATGAGGGGTGATTAGAGATTAGAGGTTAAAATAATTCAGAAATTTGAAAATAAAAAAATTCAAAAAAAATCATAAAATTTCCTTTAGTACCGGTTCGTGTTACCAACCAGGACTAAAGGTGGACCTCCAGGCAGCGGCCACGTGGAGGGCCTTTAGTCCCGGTTCGTGTAAGAACCGGGACTAAAGGGGGAGGCTTTAGTAACGACCCTTTAGTCCCGGTTCCAGAACCGGGACTAAAGCCCCTTATGAACCGGGACTAAAGGCCATTTTTCTACTAGTGATTGCATATCCCGGTACACTGCCGGAAGCATTCACATAGAGTCATATTTTGTTCTAAGTATTGAGTTGTAATTCTTGAGTTGTAAGTAAATAAAAGTGTGATGATCATCATTATTAGAGCATTGTCCCAAGTGAGGAAAGGATGATGGAGACTATGATGCCCCCACAAGTCGGGATGAGACTCTGGACGAAAAAAAAGGAAAAAAGGAGGCCATAAAAAAGAGAAAAGGCCCAAATAAAAAAATAAAAAAATGAGAGAAAAAGAGAGAAGGGACAATGTTACTATCCTTTTACCACACTTGTGCTTCAAAGTAGCACCTTGATCTTCATGATAGAGAGTCTCCTATGATATCACTTTCATATACTAGTGGGAATTTTTCATTATAGAAGTTGGCTTGTATATTCCAATGATGGGCTTCCTCAAAATGCCCTAGGTCTTCGTGAGCAAGCGAATTGGATGCACACCCACTTAGTTTCTTTTATTGAGCTTCCATATACTTATAGCTCTAGTGCATCCGTTGCATGGCAATCCCTACTCACTCACATTGATAGCTATTAATGGGCATCCCCATAGCCCGTTGATACACCTAGTTGATGTGAGACTATCTTCTCCTTTTTGTCTTCTCCACAACCACCATTCTATTCCGCATATACTGCTATATCCATGGCTCACGCTCATGTATTGCGTGAATATTGAAAATGTTTGAGAACACCAAAAGTATGAAACAATTGCTTGGCTTGTCATCGGGGTTGTGCATGATTTTGTAGGGATAACTTTGTTTGGCCATGTTATTTTGAGAAGACATGGTTGCTTAGTTAGTATGCTTGAAGTATTATTATTTTTATGTCAATATTAAACTCTTATCTCGAATCTTTCGGATCTGAATATTCATACCACAAATAACAGAATTACATTGAAAATTATGCTAAGTAGCATTCCACATAGAAAATTCTGTTTTTATCATTTACCTACTCGAGGACGAGCAGGAATTAAGCTTGGGATGCTTGATACGTCTCCAACGTATCTATAATTTTTGATTGTTCCATGCTATATTATATTCTGTTTTGGATGTTTAACGGGCTTTATTATAGACTTTCATATTATTTTTGAGACTAACCTATTAACCAGAGGCCCAGCCCAAATAGCTGTTTTTTGCCTATTTCAGTGTTTCGCAGAAAAAGAATATCAAACGGAGTCCAAACGGAATGAAACCTTCGGGAACGTGATTTTCGGAACGAACGTGATCCAGAGGACTTGGAGTCTACGCAAAGTAATGAACGAGGTGAGCACGAGGCAGGGGGTGCGCCTACCCCCGCCCCCCCCCCCAGGCGCGCCCTCCACCCTCGTGGGGCCCATGTTGCTCCACCGACGCACTTCTTCCTCCTATATATACCTACGTGCCCCCAAACTATCAGATACGGATCCACAAAAACCTAATTCCACTGCCGCAACCTTCTGTACCCGTGAGATCCCATCTTGGGGCCTTTTCCGGCGTCCTGCCGGAGGGGGCATTGATCACGGAGGGCTTCTACACCAACACCATAGCATCTCTGATGATGTGTGAGTAGTTTACCTCAGTCCTTCGGGTCCATAGTTATTAGGTAGATGGCTTCTTCTCTCTCTTTGGATCTCAATACAAAGTTCTCCATGATTCTCGTGCAGATCTATTTGATGTAACTCTTCTTTTGCGGTGTGTTTGTTGAGACCGATGAATTGTGGGTTTATGATCAAGATTATCTATGAACAATATTTGAATCTCCTCTGAATTCTTTTATGTATGATTGGTTATCTTTGCAAGTCTCTTTGAATTATCAGTTTGGTTTGGCCTACTAGATTGATCTTTCTTGCAATGGGAGAAGTGCTTAGCTTTGGGTTCAATCTTGCGGTGTCCTTTCCCAGTGACAGTAGGGGCAGCAAGGCACGTATTGTATTGTTACCACCGAGGATAAAAAGATGGGGTTTATATCATAGTGCATGAGTTTATCCCTCTACATCATGTCATCTTACTTAAAGCATTACTCTGTTCTTTTGAACTTAATACTCTAGATGCATGCTGGATAGCGGTCGATGTGTGGAGTAATAGTAGTAGATGCAGAATCGTTTCAGTCTACTTGTCGCGGACGTGATGCCTATATACATGATCATACCTAGATATTCTCATAACTATGCTCGATTCTATCAATTGCTCAACAGTAATTTGGTCACCCACCATAATACTTATGCTCTTGAGAGAAGCCACTAGTGAAACCTATGGCCCCCGGGTCTATTTTCCATCATATTAATCTTGCAACACTTAGCTATTTTTATTGCCCTTTATTTTACTTTGCATCTTTATTATAAAAATACCAAAAATATTATCTTATCATATCTATCAGATCTCACTTTTGTAAGTAACCGTGAAGGGATTGACAACCCCTTTATTGCGTTGGTTGCGATGTTTTTATTTGTTTGTGTAGGTGCGAGGGACTTGAGCGTGGTCTCCTATTGGATTGATACCTTGGTTCTCAAAAACTGAGGGAAATACTTACGCTACTTTACTGCATCACCCTTTCCTCTTCAAGGGAAAACCAACACAGTGCTCAAGAGGTAGCAGGTGGCAACTTTAATACACATCTGGGTGGATTATTGGTTTTGGGCACCTGGGGTTATACTAGTGTTGTCCAAAGAGATCATGGGGTTATACCGTGTGATCCTCCTGTGGTCCGCCACCCAGGCTCAAAGGGATCATGAGATTATTCATGCTAGAAACTTCGGTGTGCAACCACAAGCTATTATGGGCTCTAGCATAGTTGAGTATGTTGCATGACCTCTTCCAGTGGTAGGCTAGTAGATGTAGGGGATGTAGGTTGGTACTGTCTACCCGGGGTTAGAGTTAATGCTTATGAAAGACTGTGTCTCGGTCATCCGTTTCTCAAACACCATGTAGTGCGAGAAATCCAACGGAGGAGATCGAGTCTTGTGGGGAAAAGTGCGCAAACCTCTGCAGAGTGTACAAACTAATCATGGTTAGCCGTGTCCCCGGTTATGGACATCTTGAGTATCTGGTACTTGAATTATTGGATTGATCTCATCACTCTAAATTAATTTGTTGGGTTGTTAATGTACACTTTAATATTTGGGTTTGAAATGGGGGTACCATTCTCAAAGTTTTCAACCACCATGATAGTTAAATAAAATATATTCCTTTGTTGTAGGAAAAAATTGGCTTTTCGCAAAAACATTATAACCATAGAGCCTCCACCAGCCATATTTGCATGTAGTGATAGCATTTATCTGTTCATTACTCTACTGCGTTATATTGCCAGCATATTCCATGTGCTGACCCGTTTTCGGGCTGCAACGTATCATGTTGCGGACTTTTCAAACGAAGAGTAAGGTGCGCTAGGTCGTTTGTCGTGCACTCAACTATGCCGTTGGAGTTGATGGACTCACTTTATCTTCCAAAGCCTTCCACTGTTATCTTATTTAGATGGCCTTAAGCCATATTTATTGTAATAAGTTCTCTTTTGAGACATTCGATGTAATAAGTGTGTGATTGCTACTCTGTTATAAATCCTTCGAGTATTGTGTGTGTCAGCAATCTAGGGATGACACTGAACACAGAGATTTGACCGTCTGAGGTCGAATCGCTACAAGATGGTATTAGGGCACACGCTGAATGTAGGACACGACCATTAAGATGAGCCATAGGTCACTCTCCTCTACTCATTTCTGACTCCTCTCCATTTTCTACTCTTTAGGATGGCGGACTCAAGGAACAAGTTTGCACAACCGGATGAAGACACACCCTTTGGACGACACTTGAAGGAAGCCACTAGGTACCTGAACATCGGAATACCAAGCTTCACCAGGACCTACACCGCCACTTTACCAGAAGAGGAGCGCTGGATGATTCGAGTTCAAGTTCCAGGAAGGACATTCACGCCAGTCACTGAGCCCATAGAGTTTTCCTTTGATGCACCCACCTAGAGTCTAGGAAAGAGCATGGCAGCCCACATTGCTATGGGGCGAATTGGAGAAGTCTACAAACAGGAGCTGAAGGACACTATCTATCAGATATGTGGGCGCCGAGATGAGCAATGGGAGATAGTCAGCACCAGGAGGGACAGGTCCATTGCAGCGTTCATCCAGGAGCTAAACCAGCACATTCGTCGGCAGGAGAATCATATGTGCGCAGGCATGATAGACCTAAGGAAGGCAATGACCAGGATTTCAGAGCTAGAAGAGGAACTCAAGTCTACACGCGATGAATATGAGGAGGAAATGACGATACTCGTGTTGGGGAACGTAGCAGAAATTCATAATTTTCTACGCAACACCAAGATCAATCTATGGAGTAATCTAGCAACAAGGGGAAGGGGAGTGCATCTACATACCCTTGTAGATCGCGATGCGGAAGCGCTGCAAGAACGCGGATGAAGGAGTCGTACTCGTAGTGATTCAGATCGCGGTTGATTCCGATCTAAGCGCTGAACCACGGCGCCTCCGCGTTCAACACACGTGCAGCCCGGTGACGTCTCCCACGCCTTGATCCAGCAAGGAGAGCGGGAGAGGTTGGGGAAGACTCCGTCCAGCAGCAGCACGACGGCGTGGTGGTGGTGGAGGAGCATGGCAATCCTGCAAGGCTTCGCCAAGCACCGCAGGAGAGGATGAAGGAAGAGGGGTAGGGCTGCGACATGAGGGAGATGTGTTCTCATGTGTATGGCAGCCCCAAAACCCCAATATATATAGGGGAGGGGGAGGGCTGCGCCCCCATCTAGGGTTCCCCCCCCCAAGGGGTGCGAGCAGCCCTAGATGGGGCTTGGGGGGCGGCCAAAGGGGGGGAGAGAGGGGGCGCCCCACTAGATGGGCCTTAGGCCCATCTGAGCCTAGGGTTTCCCCCTTCCCCCCTTTCTTGCGCCCTGGGCCTCTTGTGGGGGAGCGCACCAGACCACCTGGGGCTGGTCCCCTCCCACACTTGGCCCATGCAGCCCTCTGGGGCCGGTGGCCCCACCTGGTGGACCCCGGGGACCCTCCCGGTGGTCCCGGTACATTACCGATAGCACCTGAAACTTTTCCGGTGACCAAAACAGGACTTCCCATATATAAATCTTTACCTCCGGACCATTCCGGAACTCCTCGTGATGTCCGGGATCTCATCCGGGACTCCGAACAACATTCGGTAACCACGTACATGCTTTCCCTATAACCCTAGCGTCATCGAACCTTAAGTGTGTAGACCCTACGGGTTCGGGAACCATGCAGACATGACCGAGACGTTCTCCGGCCAATAACCAACAGCGGGATCTGGATACCCATGTTGGCTCCCACATGTTCCACGATGATCTCATCGGATGAACCACGATGTCGGGGATTCAATCAATCCCGTATTCAATTCCCTTTGTCTATCGGTATGCTACTTGCCCGAGATTCGATCGTCGGTATCCCGATACCTTGTTCAATCTCGTTACCGGCAAGTCTCTTTACTCGTTCCGTAACTCACATCATCCCGTGATCAACTCCTTGGTCACATTGTGCACATTATGATGATGTCCTACCGAGTGGGCCCAGAGATACCTCTCCGTTTACACGGACTGACAAATCCCAGTCTCGATTCGTGCCAACCCAACAGACACTTTCGGAGATACCTGTAGTGCACCTTTATAGCCACCCAGTTACGTTGTGACGTTTGGTACACCCAAAGCATTCCTACGGTATCCGGGAGTTGCACAATCTCATGGTATAAGGAAATGATACTTGACATTAGAAAAGCTCTTAGCAAACGAACTACACGATCTTGTGCTAGGCTTAGGATTGGGTCTTGTCCATCACATCATTCTCCTAATGATGTGATCCCGTTATCAACGACATCCAATGTCCATGGTCAGGAAACCGTAACCATCTATTGATCAACGAGCTAGTCAACTAGAGGCTTACTAAGGACATGGTGTTGTCTATGTATCCACACATGTATCTGAGTTTCCTATCAATATAATTCTAGCATGGATAATAAACGATTATCATGAACAAGGAAATATAACAATAACCATTTTATTATTGCCTCTAGGGCATATTTCCAATAGTCTCCCACTTGCACTAGAGTCAATAATCTAGTTCACATCGCCATGTGATTAACACTCATAGGTCACATCACCATGTGACCAACATCCAAAGAGTTTACTAGAGTCAACAATCTAGTTCACATCACTATGTGATTAACACTCAATGAGTTCTGGTTTGATCATGTTATGCTTGTGAGAGAGGTTATTAGTCAACGGGTCTGAACCTTTCAGATCCGTGTGTGCTTTACGAATATCTATGTCATGCTACCACGCGCTACTTGGAGCCATTTCAAATAACTGCTCTACTATACGAATCCGGTTCACTACTCAGAGTCATCCGGATTAGTGTCAAAGTTCGCATCGACGTAACCCTTTACGATGAACTCCTTTTCACCTCCATAATCGAGAAAATTCCTTAGTCCACTAGATACTAAGGATAAGTTCGACCGCTGTCATGTGATCCATTCCCGGATCACTATTGTACCCCTTGACCAACTCATGGCAAGGCACACTTCATGTGCGGTACACAGCATAGCATACTGTAGAGCCTACGTCTAAAGCATAGGGGACGACCTTCGTCCTTTTTCTCTCTTCTGCTGTGGTCAGGTCTTGAGTCTCACTCAATACTCACACCTTGTAACACAGCCAAGAATTCCTTCTTAGCCGATCTATTTTGAACTCTTTCAAAATCATGTCAAGGTGTGTGTTCTTTGAAAGTATCATCAGGCGTCTTGATCTATCTCTATAGATCTTGATGCCTAATATGTAAGCAGCTTTTATCCAGGTCTTCCTTTGAAAAACTCCTTTCAAACAACCCTTTATGCTTTCCAAAAATTTTACATCATTTCGGATCAACAATATGTCATTCACATATACTTATCAGAAATGTTGTAGTGCTCCCACTCACTTTATTGTAAATACAAGTTTCTAACAAACTTTGTATAAACCCAAAACCTTTGATCACTCCATCAAAGTGTATATTCTGACTCCGAGATGCTTGCTCTAATCCATGGAAGGATCGCTGGAGCTAGCATACCTTTTAGTATCCTTAGGATCGACAAAACCTTTCTGATTGTATCACATACAACCTTTCCTTACGAAAACTGGTACGGAAACTTGTTTTGACATCCATCTGCCAGATTTCATAAATGCAGCTAATGCTAACATGATTCCAACGGAATTAAGCATCGCTACGGATGAGAAAATCTCATCGTAGTCAACTCCTTGAACTTGTGAAAATACTCTTTGCCACAAGTCGAGCTTCATAGACGGTAACATTACCGTCCACGTCCGTCTTCTTCTTAAAGATCCATTTATCTCGGATTTCATGGCTTTTAACCATTTGTCGGAATATGGGCCCACCATCGCTTCTCCATAGCTCGTAGGTTCAGTATTGTCCAACAACATGATATCTCAGACAGGATCACGTACCACTCTGAAGTAGCACGCATCCTCGTCGTCCTACGAGGTTTGGTAGTGACTTGATCCGAAGTTTCATGATCACTATCATAAGCTTCCACTTCAATTGGTGCAGGTGCCACAGGAACAACTTCTTGTGCCCTGCTACACACTAGTTGAAGTGACGGTTCAACAACCTCATCAAGTCTCCACCATCCTCCCACTCAATTCTTTCGAGAGAAACTTTTCCTCGAGAAAGGACCCGTTTCTAGAAGTAATTACTTTTGCTTCCAGATCTGAAATAGGAGGTATACCCAACTGTTTTGGGTATTCTATGAAGATGCATTTATCCGCTTTGGATTCGAGCTTATCAGCCTGAAACTTTTTCACATAAGCATCGCAGCCCCAAACTTTTAAGAAACGACAACTTAGGTTTCTCTAAACGGTGTCGTCTCAACGGAATTGCGTGGTGCCCTTTTAAAGTGAATGCGGTTGTCTCTAATGCCTAACCCATAAACGATAGTGGTAATTCAATAAGAGACATCATGGTATGCACCATATCCAATAGGGTGCAGTTATGATGTTCGGACACACCATCACACTATGGTGTTCCAGGCGGTATTAATTGTGAAACACTTTCCACAATGTCTTAATTGTATGCCAAACTCGTAACTCAGATATCTCTATGATCATATTATAGACATTTTATCCTCTTGTCACGACGATCTTCAACTTCACTCTGAAATTACTTGAACCTTTCAATAATTCAGACTTGTGTTTCATCAAGTAAACACACTCAGCATCTACTCAAATCATCTGGGAAGTAAGAACATAACGATATCCATTGCATGCCTCAGCACTCATTGGACTGCATACATCAAATGTATTACTTCCAACAAGTTGCTCTCTTGTTCCATCTTACTGAAAACGAGGCCTTTCAGTCATCTTGCCCATGTGGCATGATTTGCATGTCTCAAGTGGTTCAAAATCAAGTGAGTCCAAACGATCCATCTGCATGGAGTTTCTTCATGCATATATACCAATAGACATGGTTCGCACGTCTCAATCTTTTCAAAAACGACTGAGTCCAAAGATCCATCTTACATGGAGCTTCTTCATGCGTTCTATACCAATATGACTCAAATGGCAGTGCCACAAGTATGTGGAACTATCATTACTATTTTATATCTTTTGGCACGAACATGTGTATCACTACGATCGAGATTCATTTTAGGTGCAAGACCATTGAAGGTATTATTCAAATAAACAGAGTAACCATTATTCTTCTTAAATGAATAACCGTATTGCAATAAACATAATCTTATCATGCTCAACGCAAACACTAAATCTCAATGGTAGAGGGAGCATGCGATGCTTGATCACATCAACCTTGGAAACACTTCCAACACATATCGTCATCTCACCTTTAGCTAGTCTCCGTTTATTCCGCAGCTTTTATTTCGAGTTACTAACACTTAGCAACCGAACCGGTATCTAATACCCTGGTGCTGCTAGGAGTACTAGTAAAGTACACATTCATATAACGTATATCCAATATACTTCTGTAGACCTTGCCTGCCTTCTCATCTGCCAAGTATCTAGGGTAGTACTGCTTCAGTGACCGTTCCCCTCATTACAGAAGCACTTAGTCTTGGGTTTGGGTTCAACCTTGGGATTCTTCACTAGAGCGGCAAATGATTTGTTGTTTCATGAAGTATCCCTTTTGCCCTTGCCCTTCTAGAAACTAGTGGTTTTACTAACCATCAACAATTGATGCTCCTTCTTGATTTCTACTTTCGCAGTGTCAAACATCGCGAGTTGCTCAAGGATCATCATGTCTATCCCTGATATGTTATAGTTCATCACGAAGCTCTAATAGCTTGGTGGCAGTGACTAAGGAGAACCATCACTATCTCATCTGGAAGATTAACTCCCACTCGATTCAAGTGATTGTAGTATTCAGACAGTCTGAGCACATGCTCAACGATTGAGCTTTTCTCCCTTAGTTTGCAGGCTTAAGAAACTTGTCAGAGGTCTCATACCTCTTGACGTGGCACTAGTCCGAAATCCCAATTTCGGTCTTCGGAACATCTCATATGTTCTGCGACGTTTCAAAAAACCGTCTTTGGTGCCACAATTCTAAACCGTTAGCATTACTCACTAAACTATCACGTAGTCATCAAAACGTGTATGTCAGATGTTTCGCAACATCTACAGACGACGATGAGGTTTAGCACACCGAGTGGTGCATTAAGGACATAAGCCTTCTGTGCAGCAATGAGGACACTCCTCAGTTTACGGACCCAGTCCGCATAATTGCTACTACCAACTTTCAACTAAATTTTCTCTAGGAACATATCTTAAACAGTAGAACTAAAGCGCAAGCTATGACATAATTTGCAAAGACATTTTGACTATGTTCATGATAATGAAGTTCATCTGATTATTTAATGAACTCCCACTCAGATAGACATCCCTCTAGTCATCTAAGTGATACATGATCCGAGTCAAACTAGGCCGTGTCCGATCATCACGTGAGACGGACTAGTCATCATCGATGAACATCTCCATGTTGATCGCATCTACTATACGACTCATGTTCGACCTTTCGATCTCTTGTGTTCCGAGGCCATGTCTGTACATGCTAGGCTCGTCAAGTCAACCTAAGTGTTTCGCATGTGTTCCGAGGCCATGTATGTACATGCTAGGCTCGTCAACACCCGTTGTATTCGAACGTTAGAATCTATCACACCCGATCATCACGTGGTGCTTCGAAACAACGAACCTTCGCAACGGTGCACATTTAGGGGGAACACGTCTCTTGAAATTTTAGTGAGGGATCATCTTATTTATGCTACCGTCGTTCTAAGAAAATAAGATGCATAACATGATAAACATAACATGCAATCAAATAGTGACATGATATGGCCAATATCATTTTGCTCCTTTGATCGCCATCTTCGGGGCACCATGACCATCTTTGTCACCGGCATGACACCATGATCTCCATCATCATGATCTCCATCATTGTGTCTTCATGAAGTTGTCTCGCCAACTATTACTTCTACTACTATGGCTAACGGTTAGCAATAAAGTAAAGTAATTACATGGTGTTTTCATTGACACGCAGGTCATACAATAAATTAAGACAACTCCTATGGCTCCTGCCAGTTGTCATACTCATCGACATGCAAGTCGTGATTCCTATTACAAGAATATGATCAATCTCATACATCACATATATCATTCATCACATCTTCTGGCCATATCACATCACAAGGCACATGCTGCAAAAACAAGTTAGACGTCCTCTAATTGTTGTTGCAAGTTTTTACGTGGCTTGTATAGGTTTCTAGCAAGAACGTTTCTTACCTACGTAAGACCACAACGTGATATGCCAATTTCTATTTACCCTTCATAAGGACCCTTTTCATCAAATCCGTTCCGACTAAAGTGGGAGAGACAGACACCCGCTAGCCACCTTATGCAACTAGTGCATGTCAGTCGGTGGAACCTGTCTCACGTAAGCGTGCGTGTAAGGCCGGTCCGGGCCGCTTCATACCACAATGCCGCCGAAACAAGATAAGACTAGTAGCGGCAAGAAGAATTGGCAACATCTACGCCCACAACTGCTTTGTGTTCTACTCGTGCATAGAAACTACGCATAGACCTAGCTCATGATGCCACTGTTGGGGAACGTAGCAGAAATTCAAAATTTTCTACGCAACACCAAGATCAATCTATGGAGTAATCTAGCAACGAGGGGAAGGGGAGTGCATCTACATACCCTTGTAGATCGCGATGCGGAAGCGTTGCAAGAACGCGGATGAAGGAGTCGTACTCGTAGCGATTCAGATCGCGGTTGATTCCGATCTAAGCGCCGAACCACGGCGCCTCCGCGTTCAACACACGTGCAGCCCGGTGACGTCCCCCACGCCTTGATCCAGCAAGGAGAGCGGGAGAGGTTGGGGAAGACTCCGTCCAGCAGCAGCACGACGGCGTGGTGGTGGTGGAGGAGCGTGGCAATCCTGCAGGGCTTCGCCAAGCACCGCAGGAGAGGAGGAGGAAGAGGGGTAGGGCTGCGCCATGAGGGAGATGTGTTCTCATGTGTATGGCAGCCCCAAAACCCCAATATATATAGGGGAGGGGGAGGGCTGCGCCCCCATCTAGGGTTCCCCCCCCCAAGGGGTGCGGCCAGCCCTAGATGGGGCTTGGGGGCGGCCAAGGGGGGAGAGAGGGGGGCGCCCCACTAGATGGGCCGTAGGCCCATCTGAGCCTAGGGTTTCCCCCTTCCCCCCTTTCCTGCACCCTGGGCCTCTTGTGGGGGGGCGCACCAGCCCACCTGGGGCTGGTCCCCTCCCACACTTGGCCCATGCAGCCTTCTGGGGCCGGTGGCCCCACCTGGTGGACCCCCGGGACCCTCCCGGTGGTCCCGGTACATTACCGATAGCACCCGAAACTTTTCCGGTGACCAAAACAGGACTTCCCATATATAAATCTTTACCTCCGGACCATTCTGGAACTCCTCGTGACGTCTGGGATCTCATCCGGGACTCCGAACAACATTCGGTAACCACGTACATGCTTTCCCGATAACCCTAGCGTCATCGAACCTTAAGTGTGTAGACCCTACGGGTTCGGGGACCATGCAGACATGACCGAGACGTTCTCCGGCCAATAACCAACAGCGGGATCTGGATACCCATGTTGGCTCCCACATGTTCCACGATGATCTCATCGGATGAACCACGATGTCGGGGATTCAATCAATCCCGTATTCAATTCCCTTTGTCTATCGGTATGCTACTTGCCCGAGATTCGATCGTCGGTATCCCGATACCTTGTTCAATCTCGTTACCGGCAAGTCTCTTTACTCACTCCGTAACTCACATCATCCCGTGATCAACTCCTTGGTCACGTTGTGCAGATTATGATGATATCCTACCGAGTGGGCCCAGAGATACCTCTCCGTTTACACGGAGTGACAAATCCCAGTCTCGATTCGTGCCAACCCAACAGACACTTTCGGAGATACCTGTAGTGCACCTTTATAGCCACCTAGTTACGTTGTGACGTTTGGTACACCCAAAGCATTCCTACGGTATCCGGGAGTTGCACAATCTCATGGTCTAAGGAAATGATACATGACATTAGAAAAGCTCTTAGCAAACGAACTACACGATCTTGTGCTAGGCTTAGGATTGGGTCTTGTCCATAACATCATTCTCCTAATGATGTGATCCCGTTATCAACGACATCCAATGTCCATGGTCAGGAAACCGTAACCATCTATTGATCAACGAGCTAGTCAACTAGAGGCTTACTAGGGACATGGTGTTGTCTATGTATCCACACATGTATCTGAGTTTCCTATCAATACAATTCTAGCATGGATAATAAACGATTATCATGAACAAGGAAATATAACAATAACCATTTTATTATTGCCTCTAGGGCATATTTCCAACAACTCGTGGAGAAGAATGACGACCTGACAAGGAAGCTAGGAGTTTTTATGGGAGACCCCGCACCAGGAGGAGATGACGACGAACCTAAGGAAATACGTTCTGAGGACTACATCATCATCGACGACACCGACTCCGACCCCGACGATAGTGATGATGATTATGAAGACGAAGCTGGAGCGGATATCATGGAGTCTTCCACCGATCAAAATTTCTAGAATGACCACCATATGATTAGTATTATTCCCCCATGTATATAGTAGTAGTCCGAGCACTTTTGTAACGACAGTTCTAGACCGATTGTATGCCCTTGCTTGAATTGATTTGGTGTGATATGATTGTGTTTGTCTCATGTGCATATGGGTAGTGCTTTCTCACTAGACCTCATTTCTATTCTTATCTCTCCCCTCTAAACCCATCAGATGCCTTCGAGACGTGACATCGGATTTGTCTTTCCACCTGAGATCACCCAGTTGATCCAGCAACAGAATGCCTTGATGCAGATATTAGTCCAGAACCAAGGCAACAACAACAACAACCCGCCACCACCACCTCCAGTTGACAACTTAGCCCATTTTCTGAGGTTGCAGCTGCCGGTGTTTTCCAGTAGCACCGAGCCAATAGTTGTGGATGACTGGCTACGCAGGATTGGACGGGAGTTGACCACCGCAGGTTGCACAGATGCAGAGAAGGTGTGTTTTGCCACACATCAGTTGGATGGACCAGCAGCCTCATGGTGGGAGAGTTACACAACCACCTTCCCTATAGCCAACATCACTTGGGATCAGTTTCAGCAAGCATTCCGCACTGCACACGTTTCAACTGAAGCTATGAACATGAAGAAGCGTCAGGTTTGCAACTTACGCCAGGGAAACCGTACTGTGGCTCAGTACGTAGATGAGTTTAACAAGTTAGCTCGCTATGCCCCTGATGATGTGGCCACAGATGCCGCGAAATAGGAGAAGTTTATGGAAGGGTTTAATGATGAGATGAGCATGCAGTTGATGGTAGCAACATTCGCTAACTACCAGGAGTTGGTAGACAGGGCTCTTATGATTGAAGGGAAGCAACAACAAATTGAGAGCCGCAAAAGGAAGTATGGACAAGGGAAGTACAATTCAGGAGCTCAGTAGAAGCCTCGATTTACCCCAAACTCGGGAGAATATACCCACAACCATGGAGGCCACACTCACAATGGAGGAAGTACGCATAACCACAGTGGACCCAAGAATGGAAATGGGAATGGACCAGGCAGAAATCAAAACCGCTCTAACCCAGCCACACCCGCCAAGAAAGATCAAAGTCACATTACCTGTTTCAAGTGCGGGAAGACTGGGCACTACGCCAATGATTGTCCGGAATTGAAGAACGGAAATGGCAATGGAAGCGCTGGGAAGAAACCCAACCCTTTCAACAGGGGACAAGTGAACCACATGAACGTGGAGGAGGTTGAAGAGCAGCCAGATGCAATTATCGGTAAGTTTTTGGTTAAGTCATTTACCTCTCTTGTTCTATTTGATACTGGTGCATCGCATTCATACATTTCAAGGGGATTTGTGGACAAGTTTAAGTTACCCACCGTAGCCCTTAGGACACCCTTGTTAGTAAGCTCACCAGGTGCAGAGTATATGGCCAGCCGATGGTGCGATCGGATACCCTTAACCATTGGTAGCCATGTTTTTCCCTCAGACCTAATAATTTTGGAGTCACAAGGATTGGATGTGATATTGGAAATGGATTGGTTATCGAAGTATGGAAGAAATATTGAATGTGCCAGTAGGTCTATTCTACTCACCACCCCGGAGGGAAAAAGGATCAAGTATGTATCCAGGCATGCGCCAAGGAGAACCCAAGTAAATTCTCTCTCAGGAGTGGTTCAGGAGGAAGTGCCGGTAGTGAAGGATTACCTAGATGTATTTCCAGAGGAGTTACCAGGCATGCCGCCAGATTGAGATATTGAGTTTTTTATAGAGCTATTGCCAGGCACCGGACCAATATCGAAGAGACCATACCGGATGCCCGCAAATGATCTGGAGGAGATTAAGAAGCAGATTAAGGAGTTATTGGAGAAAGGTTACATATGACGAAGCTCGGCACCATGGGGAGCCCTAGTGCTCTTGGTTGAGAAGAAGGATGGATCATTAAGAATGGTTGTTGATTATCGTGCGTTGAATTAAGTGACAATCAAGAACAAGTACCCACTGCCGATGATCAATGATCTGTTTGACCAGCTGCAAGGAGCTAAAGTATTCTCCAAGATCAATCTGCGATCAGGATACCACTAGCTGAAGATGCGAGAATAGGATATACCTAAGACAGCTTTTACCACAAGGTATGGGCTATATGAGTACACGGTTATGTCATTTGGATTGACTAATGCCCCTGCCTATTTTATGAGCATGATGAACAAGGTATTCATGGAGTTCTTGGATAAGTTTGTTGTGGTGTTCATTGATGATATGTTGGTATACTCGAAGAATGAAGAGGAACACAAGGAGCATTTGCGTTTAGTTCTCGAGAAGCTCAGGGAACATCAATTATATGCCAAGTTCAGCAAGTGTGAGTTTTGGTTGAAGGAAGTTGGATTCCTTGGACATGTTATATCCGGAGAGGGTATAGCAGTGGATCCCACCAAGGTTCAGTCTGTCACTGAGTGGTTGGCACCCACCTCAGTTGGAGAGATCCGCAGTTTTCTTGGACTCGCAGGATACTACCGGAGATTCATTGAGAATTTTTCCAAGATTGCGAAGCCTATGACGGCGTTGTTGAAGAAAGATACCAAGTTCCATTGGACTGAAGAATGTGAAGCAAGTTTCGAGGAGTTGAAGAAACGTTTTGTTACAGCCCCAATGCCGATTTTGCCGGATATACACAAGGATTTCCAAGTGTATTGCGACGCATCTCGCTTAGGACTTGGAGGAGTACTTATGCAGGACGGAAGGGTTGTTTCATATTCCTCACGACAGCTTCGACCGCATGAGATGAATTATGCCACGCATGATTTGGAGTTAGCAGCCGTAGTGCATGCGCTCAAGACCTGGAGACATTTCCTTATTGGAAACCGTTGTGATGTGTACACAGATCATAAGAGTTTGAAGTACATTTTCACGCAGAAGGAGCTGAACCTCAGGCAAAGGAGATGGTTGGAGCTCATAAAGTATTATGATATGAAGTTGCACTATCATCCAGGAAAGGCCAATGTCGTAGCAGACGCTTTGAGTCGGAAGAGTTATGCCAATACACTACTGAGTGGAGGATTACCAAAGGAGTTGGCCGAAGATCTCAGGGAGCTTTGTTTGGAGATAGTTCCTAGAGGTTTTGTTCCAGCATTGGAGGTTCAGTCAACATTATTGGGACAAATTCGAGAAGCTCAGAAGGATGACAAAGAAATTGCAGAGATAAAGGAGAGAATGAGCAAAGGAAAAGCCAAGGGTTTTCGTGAGGATGAGCACGACACCTTGTGGTTCAAGGACCGTGTATATGTTCCTAATAATGCCGAGATCAGGAAGTTGATACTTCAGGAAGCTCATGACTCGCCATAATCGATACACCCAGGAAACACCAAGATGTATTTGGATTTGAAGGAACGTTTCTGGTGGACTGGAATGAAGAAGGATAGAGCCAAGTATGTAGCCATATGTGATGTATGTCAGAGAGTGAAGGCAGAACATTAGAAACCAGCAGGATTACTGCAGCCTATGCCAATACCCGAATGGAAGTGGGACAAGCTTGGCATCGATTTCATCACCGGATTGCCCAGGACCCTATCAGGATATGATTCTATTTGGGTAGTGATACGTCTCCAACGTATCTATAATTTTTTATTGTTCCATGCTATTATATATTCTGTTTTGGATGTTTAATGGGCTTTATTATACACTTTTATATTATTTTTGGGACTAACCTATTAACCGGAGGCCCAGCCCAAATTGCTTTTTTTGCCTATTTCAATGTTTCGAAGGAAAGGAATATCAAACGGAGTCCAAACGGAATGAAACCTTCGGGAACGTGATTTTTGGAACAAACGTGATCCAGAGGACTTGGAGTGGACGTCAAGCAACAGACGAGGAAGCCACGAGGTAGGGGGGCGCGCCTACCCCCCAGGGCGCACCCTCCACCCTTGTGGGCCCCTCATGGCTCCACCGACCTACTTCTTCCTCCTATATATACCTACGTACCCCCAAACCATCAGAAGCGACCACGAAAACCTAATTCCACCTCCGCAACCTTCTGTACCCGTGAGATCCCATCTTGGGGCCTTTTCCGGCGCTCCGCCGGAGGGGGCATTGAGCACGGAGGGCTTCTACATCAACACCATAGCCTCTCTAATGATGTGTGAGTAGTTTACCTCAGACCTTCGGGTCCATAGTTATCTGCTAGATGGCTTCTTCCCTCTCTTTGGATCTCAATACAAAGTTCTCCTCGATTCTCTTGGAGATCTATTTGATGTAACTCTTCTTTTGCAGTGTGTTTGTCGAGATCAGATGAATTGTGGGTTTATGATCAAGATTATCTATGAACAATATTTGAATCTCCTCTGAATTCTTTTATGTATGATTGGTTATCTTTGCAAGTCTCTTTGAATTATCAGTTTAGTTTGGCCTACTAGATTGATCTTTCTTGCAATGGGAGAAGTGCTTAGCTTTGGGTTCAATCTTGCGGTGCTCGATCCCAGTGACAGTAGGGGAAATGACACGTATTGTATTGTTGCCATGGAGGATAAAAAGATGGGGTTTATATCAT
This sequence comes from Triticum aestivum, assembly GCF_018294505.1. Taxonomy (NCBI): domain Eukaryota; kingdom Viridiplantae; phylum Streptophyta; class Magnoliopsida; order Poales; family Poaceae; genus Triticum; species Triticum aestivum. The sequence continues at coordinate 408,335,138 of NC_057805.1, read as the reverse complement.
ATTGCATGAGTTTATCCCTCTACATCATGTCATCTTGCTTAAAGCATTACTCTGTTCTTATGAACTTAATACTCTAGATGCATGCTGGATAGCGGTCGATGTGTGGAGTAATAGTAGTAGATGCAGAATCATTTCGGTCTACTTGTCACAGATGTGATGCCTATATACATGATCATACCTAGATATTCTCATAATTATGCACTTTTCTATCAATTGCTCGACGGTAATTCATTTACCCACCGTAATACTTATGCTATCTTGAGAGAAGCCACTAGTGAAACCTATGGCTCCCAGGTCTATTTTCCATCATATTAATCTACCGTCAACACGCTATTTCTATTACCGTTTATTTTGCTTTCTTTACTTTTAGTCTTTACCATAAAAATATCAAAATTATTATCTTATCATCTCTATCAGATCTCACTCTCGTAGGTGACCGTGAAGGGATTGACAACCCCTTTATCGCGTTGGTTGCGAGGTTCTTATTTGTTTGTGTAGGTGTGTGGGACTCGAGCGTAGTCTCCTACTGGATTGATACCTTGGTTCTCAAAAACTGAGGGAAATACTTACGCTACTTTACTGCATCACCCTTTCCTCTTCAAGGGAAAATCTACGCAGTGCTCAAGAGGTAGCAAGAAGGATTTCTGGCGCCGTTGCCGGGGAGTCTACGCACAAGTCAAGACATACCAAGTACCCATCACAAACCCTTATCCCCCGCCTTACATTATTTGCCATTTGCCTCTCGTTTTCCTCTCCCCCACTTCACCCTTGCCGTTTGATTCGCCCTCTCTTTGCTCGCCTTTCCTTTACCATGGCCTAATCAAAGGGGGCTAGGGGTTCTTTCCTAGGTTTCAATGCCTTGGATAGCCCTTCCGTCCTCTCTAAGCTCATAAATAATGATGCTATGGAAAAACCTACCGGGGTTGTCAATGAGAATCTGAATAATTTCGATGAAGATGAGCCCGAAATATTTCATTATTTACTTGATGAGTCTTTGAAAGATGCTTGGGATAGGTTATTGAGAATCCGGGCTAGCTTTGTGCCCCAATATCAAATTGAAATATACTTAAAAAGCTTTTATGTTGCCTTACCTTCGTCATTTAAGCATGTCTTAGACTCTATTTTTGAAGAAGGTTTTCTTGAAGGGGATGCCGTAGATACCTATGAAAAGATGAAAACCATATTTGGGCACCCCATGAATGAGAAGGTCGAATCTACCTCTCTTTTGCTTTCCTATCAAAACGAAACTATCAAAGAGATGAAGACTAGCTTAGATGCAAATTTCCGTAACGTGCATAATCTTTCTTGTACCATTAATAGCCATGTGCTTTATCAAAACAGAAAGATTAATTCCATAGATAACAAGTTTGCTCTTTTCTTTCCTAAAACTAAAGATGGCAATACATAGATCTATCCTTGCTTTTATGCCTAGCTAAGGGCGTTAAACGATAGCGCTTGTTGGGAGGCAACCCAATTTTATTTTAGTTTTTTGCTTTTTGCTTCTGTTTAGGAATAAATAATCCATCTAGCCTCTGGTTATATTTGTTTTTGTGTTTTAATTAGTGTTTGTGCCAAGTTAAACCTATAGGATCTTCTCGGATGATAGTTATTTGATCTTGCTGAAAATTCCAGAAACTTTCTGTTCACGAAAACAATTGTTAAAAATTACCAGAACGTGATAAAATACTGATTCCAATTGCAGTAGATCAAAAATTAAATTATCTAGGTCTTCCTATTTTTGTGGAATTTTCTGAGTTCCAGAAGTTTGCGTTAGTTACAGATTACTACAGACTGTTCTGTTTTTGACAGATTCTGTTTTCGTGTGGTGTTTGCTTATTTTGATGAATCTATGGCTAGTAAAATAGTTTATAAACCATAGAGAAGTTGAAATACAGTAGGTTTAACAACAATATAAATAAAGAATGAGTTCATTACAGTACCTTGAAGTGGTGTTTTTGTTTTCTTTCGCTAACGGAGCTCATGAGATTTTCTGTTAAGTTTTGTGTTGTGAAGTTTTCAAGTTTTGGGTAAGGATTTGATGGATTATGGAACAAGGAGTGGCAAGAGCCTAAGATTGGGGATTCCTAAGGCACCCCAAGGTAAATCCAAGGACACCAAAAAGCCAAAGCTTGGGGATGCCCCGGAAGGCATCCCCTCTTTTGTCCTCGTCCATCGGTAACTTTACTTGGAGCTATATTTTTATTCACCACATGATAAGTGTTTTGCTTGGAGCGTCTTGTATGATTTGTGTCTTTGCTTTTAGTTTACCACAATCATCCTTGCTGTACACACCTTTTGAGAGAGACATACATGATTTGGAATTTATTAGAATACTCTATGTGCTTCACTTATATCTTTTGAGCTATATAGTTTTTGCTCTAGTACTTCACTTATATCTTTTAGAGCACGGGTGGTGGTCTTGTTTTATAGAAACTATTGTTATCTCATGCTTCACTTATATTATTTTGAGAGTCCTACAAAACAGCATGGTAATTTTCTTAAATTGAGAAGGTAGTCCTAATATGATAAGCATCCAAGATTAGTAAAAACTTTCTTATAAGTGTGTTGAATATTAAGAGAAGTTTGATGCTTGATAATTGTTCTGAGATATGAAGATGGTAATATTAGAGTCATGCTAGTTGAGTAGTTGTGAATTTGAGAAACACTTGTGTTAAAGTTTGTGATTCCCGTAGCATGCACGTATGGTGAACCGTTATGTGATGAAGTCGGAGCATGATTTATTTATTGATTGTCTTCCTTATGAGTGGCGGTCGGGGACGAGCGATGGTCTTTTCCTACCAATCTATCCCCCTAGGAGCATGCGAGTAATACTTTGTTTCGATAACTAATAGATTTTTGCAACAAGTATATGAGTTCTTTATGACTAATGTTGAGTCCATGGATTATACGCACTCTCACCCTTCCACCATTGCTAGCCTCTCTAATACCGCGCACTTTTCACCGGTATCATACACCCACCATATACATTCCTCAAAACATCCACCATACCTACCTATTATGGCATTTCCATAGCCATTCCGAGATATATTGCCATGCAACTCACCACCGTTCCGTTTTCTTTCATCATTGTCATATTGCTTTGCATGATCATGTAGTTGACATCGTATTTGTGGCAAAGCCACCGTTAAAATTTTTTTTATACATGTCACTCTTGATTCATTGCATATCCCAGTACTCCGCTGGAGGCATTCACATAGAGTCATATTTTTGTTCTATGTATTGAGTTGTAAGTAAATAGAAGTGTGATGATCATTATTATTAGAGCATTGTCCCAAGTGAGGAAAGGATGATGGAGACTACGATTCCCCCATAAGTCGGGATGAGACTCCGGACGAAAAAAGAGGCCGTAAAAAAAGGAAAAGGCCCAAATAAAAAAATGAGAGAAAAGGAGAGAAGGGACAATGTTACTATCCTTTTACCACACTTGTGCTTCAAAAGTAGCACCATGCTCTTCATGATAGAGAATCTCCTATGTTGTCACTTTCATATACTAGTAGGAATTTTACATTATAGAACTTGGCTTGTATATTCCAATGATGGGCTTCCTCAAAATGCCCTAGGTCTTCATGAGCAGCGAATTGGATGCACACCCACTTAGTTTCTTTTGTTGAGCTTTCATACACTTATAGCTCTAGTGCATCCCTTGCATGGCAATCCCTACTCACTCACATTGATATCTATTGATGGGCATCTCCATAGCCCGTTGATACGCCTAGTTGATGTGAGACTATCTTCTCCTTTTTTGTCTTCTCCACAACCACCATTCTATTCCACATATAGTGCTATGTCCATGGCTCACGCTCATGTATTGCGTGAATATTGAAAAAGTTTGAGAACATCAAAAGTATGAAACAATTGCTTGGCGTGTCATCGGGGTTGTGCATGATTAAATACTTTGTGTGATGAAGATAGTGTCGGTGTCAAAACCAGCGGATCTCGGGTAGGGGGTCCCAAACTGTGCGTCTAAGGCGGATGGTAACTGGAGGCGAGGGACACAATGTTTACCCAGGTTCGGGCCCTCTCGATGGAGGTAATACCCTACTTCCTGCTTGATTGATCTTGATGATATGAGTATTACAAGAGTTGATATACCACGAGATCGTAGAGGCTAAACACTAGAAGCTAGCCATGATTATGATTGTTGTTGTCCTACAAACTAAACCCTCCGGTTTATATAGACCCCGGAGGGGGCTAGGGTTTCGCGGAGTCGGTTACAAGGGAGGAGATCTACATATCCGAATTGCCAAGCTTGCCTTCCATGCAACGGAGAGTCCCACCCGGATACGGGACAAAGTCTTCAATCTTGTATCTTCATAGTCCAACAGTCCGGCCAAAGTATATAGTCCGGCTGTCCGAGGACCCCCTAATCCAGGACTCCCTCAGATAGAGCATAGCCAGACTATATGATTTTGTAGGGAAAACTTTCTTTGGCCTTGTTATTTTGAGAAGACATGATTGCTTAGTTAGTATGCTTGAAGTATTATTATTTTTATGTCAATACTAAACTTTTACCTTGAATCTTTCGGATCTGAATATTCATACCACAAATAAGATAATTACATTAAGGAATATGCTAGGTAGCATTCCACATCAAAAATTCTATTTTTATCATTTACCTACTCGAGGACGAGCAGGAATTAAGCTTGGGGATGCTTGATACGTCTCCAACGTATCTATAATTTTGGATTGTTCCATGCTATTATATATTCTGTTTTGGATGTTCAATGGGCTTTATTATACACTTTTATATTGTTTTTGGGACTAACCTATTAACCGGAGGCCCGGCCCAAATTGTTGTTTTTTTTGCCTATTTCTGTGTTTCGAAGGAAAGGAATATCAAACGGAGTCCAAACAGAATGAAACCTTCGGAAAGATGATTTTTGGAACAAACGTGATCCAGAGGACTTGGAGTGGACGTCAAGCAACAGACGAGGAAGCCACGAGGTAGGAGGGCGCGCCTACCCCCAGGGCGCGCCCTCCACCCTCGTGGGCCCCTCGTGGCTCCACCGACCTACTTCTTCCTCCTATATATACCTACGTACCCCCAAACCATCAGAAGCGACCACGAAAACCTAATTCCACCGCTTCAACCTTCTGTACCCGTGAGATCTCATCTTGGGGCCTTTTCCGGCGCTCCGCCGGTGGGGGCATTGATCACGGAGGGCTTCTACATCAGACCTTCGGGTCCATAGTTATTAGCTAGATGGCTTCTTCCCTCTCTTTGGATCTAAATACAAAGTTCTCCTCGATTCGCTTGGAGATCTATTTGATGTAACTCTTCTTTTGTGGTGTGTTTGTCGAGATCCGATGAATTGTGGGTTTATGATAAAGATTATCTATGAACAATATTTGAATATCTTCTGAATTCTTTTATGTATGATTGGTTATCTTTGCAAGTCTCTTCGAATTATCAGTTTGGTTTGGCCTACTAGATTGATCTTTCTTGAAATGGGAGAAGTGCTTAGCTTTGGGTTCAATCTTGCGGTGCTCGATCGCAGTGACAGTAGGGGAAACGCCACGTATTGTATTGTTGCCATCGAGGATAAAAAGATGGGGTTTATATCATATTGCATGAGTTTATCCCTCTACATCATGTCGTCTTGCTTAAAGCATTACTCTGTTCTTATGAACATAATAATCTAGATGCATGCTGGATAGCGGTCGATGTGTGAGGTAATAGTAGTAGATGCAGAATCGTTTCGGTCTACTTGTCACGGACGTGATGCCTATATACATGATCATACCTAGATATTCTCATAGTCATGCACTTTTCTATCAATTGCTCGAAAGTGATTCGTTTACCCACCGTAATACTTATGCTATCTTGAGAGAAGCCACTAGTGAAACCTATGGCTCCCGGGTCTATTTTCCATCATATTAATCTACCGTCAACAAGCTATTTCTATTACCGTTTATTTGGTTTCTTTACTTTTAGTCTTTATCATAAAAATACCAAAAATATTATGTTATCATCTCTATCAGATCTCACTCTCGTAGGTGACCGTGAAGGGATTGACAACCCCTTTATCGCATTGGTTGCGAGGTTCTTATTTGTTTGTGTAGGTGCATGGGACTCGAGCGTAGTCTCCTACTGGATTGATACCTCGGTTCTCAAAAACTGAGGGAAATACTTACGCTACTTTACTGCATCACCCTTTCCTCTTCAAGGGAAAACCAACGCAGTGCTCAAGAAGTAGCAGGTAGCAGTGGATCGCTTGACCAAAGTAGCTCACTTTATCCCAGTGAAAACCACTTACACCAGTGTGAAGTTTGCCAAGATATATATGACCAGGATCGTATGTCTGCACAGAGTTCCGAGGACCATCGTATCAGATAGAGGAACACAGTTTACTTCAAAGTTTTGGCACCAGTTGCATCAGACTTTGGGTACCAGGCTAGAGTTCAGTACAGCTTTTCATCCGCAGACAGATGGATAGACCGAGAGAGTCAATCAGATTCTGGAGGACATGTTGAGTGCATGTGCGCTAGATTATGGATCTAGTTGGGATGACAATTTGCCATACGCAGAGTTCTCATACAACAATAGCTACCAGGCCAGTTTGAAGATGGCACCTTTCGAAGCTTTGTATGGAAGGAGGTGCAGAACACCGTTGATGTGGGATGAAGTAGGAGACCGTCAGTTGTTTCGTCCGGATTTGATTATAGAGTCAGAAGAGAAGGTTAAGCTGATTCGAGATAGACTGAAGGTATCTCAGTCTAGGCAGAAGAGTTATGCAGACTCAAAACTCACGGAGGTAGTCTATAAAGTCGGAGACAGGGCATATCTTCGTGTGTCACCTATGCGAGGAGTTAAACATTTTGGAGTAAAGGGAAAGTTAGCCCCAAGATTTGTAGGACCATACCGAGTTTTGGAATGTATGGGAGAGGTAGCCTACAAGTTGGAGTTACCTGAAGGACTGTCAGGAGTTCATGATGTGTTTCACGTTTCCTAGTTGAAGAAGTGCCATGCCGAGATAGCCAATATTCCTCTGAGAGATACAGTGCCCCTGGAAGCAATTTAGTTGGATAATGATCTGACCTATGAGGAGAAACCAGTCAAGATTCTCGAGTTTGCCAGCCGAGTTACACGCAGCAAGGTTATCAAGTTTCACAAAGTTCAGTGGAGCCACCATACCGAGGATGAAGCCACCTGGGAGCGAGAGGATGATCTACGCAAAGACCACCCACACTTATTTTCTAGCCAACCCGAATCTCGAGGGCGAGATTCATCTTAAGGGGGGGTAGGTTTGTAACATCCCAAATTTTCAATTTCAAATGTTATACATAGGTCATTCATGCATATCATATTTTATCGCATTTCATTTCGCGAATCCTCGAAATTCTAAGCAACTCAAGGACCCACGGAGAGAGTTGGGAATTTCGTTATTTTCATATTTGAGTTTTTCTCAAATTTGGAAAAGAGGATCATTTGGTTTTACTTATTTTTCTCTTCGAAAATATTTCATATTAAAATATATGAGAGGAGATAATATGACTTCTCCAAAATAAAAGAAATATGGGAGGAAAAATGTTAAAATCAAATAAATAATGTTATTGGGATTTTATTGCTATTTTATTTGAATTAGGAAAATATGCGTTTTTCAAATTTGCATTAGAGGCCCAAATAAATGTCCGCTTTGTCCGCAATATTATTAGAGGACCGCGAAAATTTATTTCAGGATTTTTGGACTCCGTTTAATATTTCTTTTATTAGTTTTTCCGTGTCAGGATTTTTTTTAAAGTCAACCGACCTAACGGGCGTGTCCGTCCAGGACACTGCGCCCGGGGCCTTTAAAACCAGCCCGAGCCGGCGCCCTAGCCCAACCCAGCGCCGCGCCCCGCCACCAAACCCTAGTCGCCGCCCCGCCTCGATCGGCGAGCCGCGCCGCCGCCAGCCCTCACTCGCGCCGCCGCCTCGCGTTGCCGCCCCACCATTGCCGGAGCCGCCGCCTCCGCCACGTCGGATCTCGCCGAGCCGCCGCCGTTGACCGTTTGACCTGTCAGTTTTTTTTAAAACCTAGATCGGTTTTTTTACTTAGATCGGTTTTGTTCGGTTTTTCTTTGGTTTAGTTAAATAGCGGATGTTCATCCGTACGTTCGTTTTAACGAACGATGTACATCAGTTAGCCGCAGACAGTGAACGTTCGTTCGTTAGCCTGTTCGTCTCGTTCTATTTTCTAGGGTTTTTCCGCGATTATTTTTTATCGCGATTTCTGCCCTAATCTTCGTTTTAGATTATCTTTTCGCTCGTTTATCCAAATCAGGTGAAACAAGCGCCTAGATCTTCGTGTTGAAGCCCTCTTTCTGTTTAACCAACTTGAACAAGATTTTGGTACTGTAAAATTTGACTTTAGTCCAGATTAGTAAACGAATCTTGTTTCTTTCGTAGATTGAGTTCCGTTGCTCCGTTTGATTTGATTCTTTTTGCAAACCGGAGTTCTTCAGTTGAACTTTCTGGTTAGATCTTCTTATTTGAGTTTTACCCATGCATCTTTGCTTGAGTGCTTATGTATGTATTGTTTGTTTGCGATAGAATTCCCGGAGTGCGAAGCGCGCTACTACGAGTCACTAGGTTTTGCGGATCGTCAGCAAGGCAAGTAACACATTGATCATACTCTCTTCATACCCAGTTTTTATGCATTAGTTACAATCCTCAAACACTGCATGATTAGGATGTAATTAACTTGTGGGTATTGGGAAGTAGATGATGAGGTAGAACATATTACGTGTTTTATTATCAAACCCTTGGGAGTTACTTCTACGTTATGCTTATATTTCTATGCTATGCTTGTAGATGTGGATTGGCTTTGAGTGTATCCATGACAGATGTGAGATTTTTTATTTAATGGTTTAACTTAAGGTGGCAACTTTAATACACATCTGGGTGGATTGTTGGTTCTGGGCACCTGGGGTTATACCAGTGTTGTCCAAGGAGATCCCGGGGTTATACCGTGTGATCCTCCTATGGTCCGCCACCCAGGCTCAAAGGGATCATAAGATTATTCATGCTAGAAACTTCCGTGTGCAGCCGCAAGCTATTATGGGCTCTAGCATAGTTGAGTATGTTGCATGACCTCTTCCAGTGGTAGGCTAGCAGATGTAGGGGATGTAGGTTGGTACTGTCTACCCGGGGTTAGAGTTAATGCTTCTGAAAGACTGTGTCTCGATCATCCATTTCTCAAACACCATGTAGTGCGAGAAATCCAACGGAGGAGATCGAGTCTTGTGGGGAAAAGTGCGCAAACATCTGCAGTGTACAAACTAATCATGGTTAGCCGTGTCCCCGGTTATGGACATCTTGAGTATCTGGTACTTGAATTATTGGATTGATCTCATCACTCTAAATTAATTTGTTGGGTTGTTAATGTACACTTTAATATTTGGGTTTGAAATGGGGGTACCATTCTCAAAGTTTTCAACCACCATGATAGTTAAATAAAATATATTCCTTTGTTGTAGGGAAAATTGGCTTTTCGCAAAAACATTATAACCATAGAGCCTCCACCAGCCATATTTGCATGTAGTGATAGCATTTATCTATTCATTGCTCTACTGTGTTATATTGCCAGCATATTCCATGTGCTGACCCGTTTTCGGGCTGCAACGTATCATGTTGCAGACTTTTCAGACGAAGAGTAAGGTGCTCTAGGTCGTTTTTTGTGCACTCAGCTTTGCCGTTGGAGTTGATGGACTCACTTTATCTTCCAAAGCCTTTCGCTGTTATCTTATTTAGATGGCCTTACGCCATATTTATTGTAATAAGTTCTCTTTTGAGACATTCGATGTAATAAGTGTGTGATTGCTACTCTGTTATAAATCCTTCGAGTACTGTGTGTGTCAGCATTACCGATCCAGGGATGACACTGAACACAGAGATTTGATCGTCTGAGGTCGGATCGCTACAGCGGTGGTCGTCTTCATCAACATCACCATCATCATCACCACCCTCATCTCTTTTACGCGGTCCACTCTCCCACACCCCGCTGTAATCCCTACTTGAACATGGTGCTTTATGCCACATATTATGGTCCAATGATGTGTTGCCATCCTATGATGTTTTGAGTAGATATCCTTTGTCTTTGGGTTGGTTGATTATCTAGATTGGTATGAGTTGTATGTGTTATTTTGGTGCTGTCCTATGGTACCCTCCGTGTCGCGCAAACGTGAGGGATTCCCACTGTAGGGTGTTGCAATATGTCCATGGTTTACTTATTGTCTGCGTTGCTTGAGTGACAGAAGCATAAACACGGATAAGTGGGTCACGGCGTATGGGATAAAGGGGACTTGATGCTTTAATGCTATGGTTGGGTTTTACCTTAATGATCTTTAGTAGTTGCGGATGCTTGCTAGAGTTCCAATCATAAGTGCATATGATCCAAGAAGAGAAAGTATGTTAGCGTATGCCTCTCCCTCATATGAAATTGCAATGACGACTACCGGTCTTGTTAACAATTCCCTAGGACAATTCCGCACACCGATCCATCAATATTCCACACTCGCTATATACAATATTTAGTAATATATTCTAACTTTATGATAACAGCACCTACTTTTATATTTTAGCTCTCCGATTTCATGCAAAGTTATCCTCTTCATACCCACAACGTAGTTTTATTTCTCGTTTCTAGTTGGGAGCAAACATTCGGTGTACGTAGAGTCGTATCAGTGGAAGATAGGACTTGAAAGAATATTGATCTTACCTTTAGCTCCTTGTGGGTTAGACACTCCATAGTTATCACTTCCACCTTTGGGAATTGCTATGATGATTCCCTGCACTAGGGGATTATCAAGCTCTTTTCTGGCGCCGTTACCGGGGAGCAATAGCGTGGGGTTGATATTCTCCTGTGTGCTTGTTTGCTTTCTTCGCTAAGTAGATTTTGTTTTTCCTTTTTGTTTCTGTTTAGTTGTGGGTGAAACATACATTTTTTTTAAGAATTAAAATGCAAAAAAATTACTTGCCTCTCATGCCTAAAAAGTTTTTCAAAAAAGAAGTGATTGGAAAGTTATGCATTGAAGAAGTGAGGGTCGACCATGAGCACTTGTGTTCATGCCCACGGAAACAATGTAGAATTTTTCATGGATGTTTATCTGTAAATAATTATCCCCTTGTGTATATCCATTGTATTATAAAAATAATGTGCCAAGCTTTGGTTTTAGTATGATTAGATTGCTTGTTTACTATGTGCGGAACAAAAAGAGAAACTTTGGCTGTAGCGCGTGATTTTACATTTTTTACTGGAAGGTCAAATGGGTCTGAAACTTTTTGAAAATTACTTCTGTACAAATGTTTCAAATTTTCAAATTTATTTCGTAATTTTTGGAGTTACATAAGTTTACTGAACTTCCATATTACTACAGACTGTCCTGTTTTTAACAGATTCTGTTTTTCGCGTGTTGTTTGCTTATTTTGATGAATCTATAGCTAGTATCGGGGGTTATGAACCATAGAGAAGTTGGAATACAGTAGTTGTAACACCAATATAAATAAAGAATGAGTTCATTACAGTACCTTAAAGTGGTAATTTGCTTTATTACACTAACGGATCTCACAAAGTTTTTGTTAAAATTTTGTGTGGATGAAGTGTTCGGAGATCGAGGAGCTATCAATATGAGAAGAATAAAGAGAGGCAAGAGTTCAAGCTTGGGGATGCCCAAGGCACCCCAAGTAATGCTTCAAAGGATACTCAAGCATCTAAGCTTGGGGATGCCCCGGTTGGCATCCCATCTTTCTTCTTCAACAAATATCGGTATACCTCGGTTTTTGTTTTGTTCACATGATTTGTGTCCTTTGTGTTTTTGTTTTTCCTTTAAGAACTATGCTAGTATGATATAGCACTTCATTGATTTATAGAATACTTCATGTGCTTCACTTATATCTTTTAAGTATGATTTTATAGAATTGCTCTTTGTGCTTCACTTATAGCTTTTGAGCACGGTTTTATATAATGCTTCGTGTGCTTCACTTATATATTTTGTGCTTGGATATTTGCTAGTCGATATTAATCCTAGAATACTCCATGAAATTCACTTATATCCTTTGGAGTATGAATAGTATTATCATCTAAAGTGGATTTAGAAGAAGTTGCTCCCACTATTCCGAATGAGAAGAATTTTGCTTATGTGGAGAGTAGAACAATTTCTATGCTTGTAGATCATGAAAAGAATGCTTTATGTGATGGTTATATTTTTGAATTAATTCATGATGCTACTGAAAATATTATGAGGGACCAATATATGCTTGTAGGAGTTGCAGTAATGTCAAGTTTCCTCTCTATGCGCTTAAAGTTTTGAAGTTATACTTGTTTATCCTTCGTATGCTAGTTGATTCTTGTTCCTATGAATTATGTGCTCACAAAATTCCTAGGCATAGGATGTGGGTTAGATTTAAATGTGCTAGTCATATTCTTCATGATGCTCTCTTTATGTTTCAATTCTTTTCTTTTATGTGAGCATCATTGAAATCATCATGCCTAGCTAAAAGGCACTAAAGAAAAGCGCTTGTTGGGAGACAACCCAATATTTACCCTTACTATTTTTGTGTGTTTAAATGATGAATCTACTGTATTAATCATGTTTTATAGCTTTTTTTCAATAAAGTGCCAAGTAAGACCTTTGGGAAGACTTGGGTGAAAGTTAATGTGATCTTGCTGTAAAAAACAGAAACTTTGCGCTCACGAGATTAGCTGCCATTTTTAACAGAAGAGTGATTTTGAGTTGATTCTTTTTGCATAATATTAATAGACAAATTCCTCACGTCCACCAATTTAGTTCATAATTTTTTGAGTAGCAGAATTATGGTTTCTGTTCAGATCATTACAGACAGTTCTGTTTCTGACAGATTCTGTTTTCATTGCATAGTTTGCTTGTTTTCTAGTTTCTATGGCTTATATTTCTCAATATAAATTGTAGAAATGGTATGGTACAGTAGGCATTGTGTGATAACAATTATGAACCTTCTCTTTGACAGTACCAAAGTGAATGGTTTACTCTTTATCATACTAACCTATCTCACGAAGTTCCGTTAAGTTTTGTGTGATTGAAGTTTTCAAGCTTTGGGTGAGATATCGATATGAGGAGAATAAGGAGTGGAAAGACCCTAAGCTTGGGGATGCCCAAGGAATTCAAGTAAGACTCAAGCGACTAAGCTTGGGGATGCCCCGGAAGGCATCCCCTCTTTCGTCTTCAAAACTATCGGTATACCTTACTCGGAGCTATATTTTTATTCGTCACATCATATGTGTTTTGCTTGGAGCATATTTTAAATTTTACTTGATGTCTGAATAAAATCATTGGATCTGAAATCTTGAGTGAAAAATAATTCTCCCATGTCTAGTTAATTATTTGACTACTCAGTGCTCTTCACTTATATCTTTTTGGAGTAGTTCGTCATTTATGTAACGCCCACAATGCGGCTATAACTCCCACATGTCGAGGCACGACTTAGAGGCATAACCGCATGGTGGTTTTGTCGCAAGAAGGGTCATCTTCACACAATCCCATGTAATGAACAAGAAAGGGATAAAGAGTTGGCTTACAATCGCCACTTCACACAATACATAATTATAATTCATATATCATCCAAAATACAAACATATAGACCGACTACGGTCAAAAACCAGATGAAAATAAGACAACCCCAAATGCTAGATCCCCGATCGTCCCAACTGGGCTCCACTACTGATCATCAGGAAAGGACACATAATAACGACCACGTTCCTCGTCGAACTCCCACTTGAGATCGACCCCATCATCTGCACTGGCATCGTCGGCACCTGCAACTGTTTTGGTAGAATCTGTGAGTCACGATGACTCAACAATCTCACACCCGCGAGATCAAGTCTATTTAAGCTTATAGGAAAGGATGGTGTAATGAGGTGGAGCTGCAGCGGCAATAAGCATATATGGTGGCTAACATACGCAAATGAGAGCGAGAAGAGAAGCAATGGAACGGTCGTCTTCTAGCAATGACCAAGAAGTGATCTTGAACTCCTACTTACGTCATTCATAACTCAGACCGTGTTCACTTCCCGGACTCCGCCGAGAAGAGACCATCACGGCTACACACGCAGTTGATGTATTTTAATTGGGTCAAGTGACAAGTTCTCTACAACCGGACATTAACAAATTCCCATCTGCCTCATAACCGCGGGCACGGCTTTCGAAAGATAATACCCTGCAGGGGTGTCCCAACTTAGCCCATCATAAGCTCTCACGGTCAACGAAGGATAAACCTTCTCCCGGAAAAACCCGATCAGTCTCGGAATCCCGGTTTACAAGACATTTCGACAATGGTAAAACAAGACCAGCAAAGCCGCCCGAATGTGCCGACAAATCCCGATAGGAGCTGCACATATCTCGTTCTCAGGGCACACGGGATTGTCCAAGCTTCCGATAGGCCAGCCCAGAGTTGCCCCTAGTGGCCACTGGCGACTGACAGTTTGGACCAATACTCAGAGGAGCACTGGCCCGGGGGTTTAAAATAAAGATGACCCTCGGGCTCTAGAAAACTCGGGGGAAAAAGGCATAGGTCGCAAATGGTAAAACCAAGGTTGGGCCTTACTGGAGGAGTTTTATTCAAGGCGAACTGTCAAGGGGGTCCCATAAATCACCCGACCGCGTAAGGAACGCAAACTCAAGGAACATAAACCCGGTATAACAGAAACTAGGGCGGCAAGAGTAGAACAAAACACCAGGCATAAGGCCGAGCCTTCCACCCTTTACCAAATATATAGATCCATTAATTAAATAGGAGATATTGTGATATCCCAACATATCCATGTTCCGACATGGAACCAACTTCAACTTCACCTGCAACTAGCAATGCTATAAGAGGGGCTGAGCAAAAGCGGTAACTTAGCCAAACAACGGTTTGCTAGGAAAGGATGGTTAGAGGCTGACATGGCAATATGGGAGACATGATATAGCAAGTGATAGGTAACGTAGCATGGCAATAGAGCGAACAACTAGCAAAGCAAAGATAGAAGTGATTTCGAGGGGTGGTCATCTTGCCTGCAAGGTTCTCAGAGTTGTCGAAAGCTTGATCCTCGTAAGCGTACTCAACAGGTTCCTCGTTCACGAACTCGTCTCCCGGCTCTACCCAAGACAAGAACACAAACAAACAGAACCACAATCAACCACGAGAAATGCACAAGCAACATGATGCAAAACATGTATGATATGCAAGATATGATATGCGATGCATATGCATATGCGTGCTCCGGAAGGAAAATGATGAAAAAGGCAGTAACTTGGCAAACCAAGCATGCCACTAGAAAGATGAGATGATTTTGGTCGAAATCGATATAAAGATCACCGGAAACGGATGCACGGTTTGCAAATGGCAAGCAAAACAAGAATGACACGAATCTGCGATTAACAGTATGATAGCACTTAAAATGCAACAAGCAACAATGCTACAGCACTCCAACATAGCAACAAAGCATATTACAGTGATCTACAGGAGATGCTTGACAAAAGATGAACACTGAGCTATGGCTAGATCACAACATATCAAGCTCAAACAAGCATGGAAAAAGTGCAAAAGATAACAGGATCACAGACTTAGTGAAAAACTGGACATGGCAGAAAACAGCATCATGTAGCAATATTCAGAGCACGAAATCAACATTCTATAGGAACTTAACATAGAAACGCAAGGCATGACAGTATTCTACTAAATTTATATGACATAAGTCCCTTACTGACCATAAGCCAAAAAGGACCATAAGATATGATGGCAAGCATGTGAACATAGCAAGTTTCGTTATCAGGTTTCAGACTTGGCAGAAAACAGAGCATGGCAGAAACGATAATATGTAGGCATATTGGTGAGCTTGATGCACTCACCACAAAGCAATGCATGACAAAACAAGCATACCTACAGAAATATGGCATGTTTATGAAGCTATCCATGGCAAGAACAAGAGCATAGCATGTATGGATCAACTACAATAAGCTTGGCAAAATTGCGTATCATGTTAAGAATCTGCCAGAAATATTTTATAGCAAAGGTAGAGCAAGATTGAGTCATGCTATGGCACTCGATAATTGCAAAAAATGGCAGGAATGGATCAAATACAACTATAGCTACAAAACATCCTTACTGAACATCTCCAAAATATGCATGGATCTCTCTGTAGCATCAAGTTTACATGGCAACAAAATAACAGCAGACAAGGACTTAGAGAAATCACCAAGTCCCTGAAATCAGAAACATTACGGAGCCTACTTTGCATGCTTGTGCTAGTCACCACAGAGATCACAAAAATACATGGCATACACCTTTGGAAACATGGCATGGCACACAACAAAACACATGTAGAGCTCATGCCCATAAGATGCACAGAATAAATGATACAAAAATGATAAATCTCCAAGTTCTGTTAAGAACCAGAGGATAACAGCAACTAGCCCTCTTCCAACAGAGATTTGGGCATCAAGATGACCTCTAATGAACATGGTGCAATTGAACAAAATGTAGAGAATCACGAGACGAACAATTTGACATATTACACGCACGAAACGGAGCTACATGCAAGAAGTTATGCACTGAGGAACATGAGCACTTAACGTAAAAATCCAAAGACAGCGAATTTTCGGGGTTGGGGAGAGAAAAAGTCAACCTCCGGGCGGCGGATCTGGATCGAGCCCGTGGCTCGTTGGCCGGCGACGGGGAAGGAGGGAGAGGCCGGAGGGGAAGGACGCCGGAGCTGCTCCTCGAGCTCGCCGGAGGTCGGGCGAGGGAGGCGGTGGAGGACAGCCGGAGCGGGCACGCCGGCGCGGGGAAGGACGGCGGGGCGCGGCGGCACGGGGCGGCGGGCTCGCCGGAGTTCGTCGCCGGCGGGAGCGAAGAAAGGCGGCGAGGCGGCGTCGGCCGGTGGAGGCGGCGGCGCACTGCGGCGGCGCGGGGCGGCACGGAGGCGCGCGCGGGCGACGGCCCCGGGCCTCGGTGGGACGCGGTGGCGCGGGGTACGGGCGGCGGCGCGGCTGCCACATGGCGGGCGCTGGTTCGCTGCGGCTTCGTCCGGCGGCGGCTGGACGCGTCCGCCCGCGGAGAGGAGATTTTTAGGGTTTCGGGGAGTGCGAATGTTATTTCGGGATGCTCACATATTAATAGGTAGAGGGAGCTAGGAGGCTCCAAACGAGGTGCGGTTTTCTCCCACACGATCGTGATCGAACGACCTAGAGCATGGAGATGACTTGGAGGGGTTTTGGGCTGGTTTTTAGGGGGGGGGGTTTGCTGGACACTCAAATGGACATTGCAGATGCCCGGTTAACCGTTGGAGTACCAAACGACCTCCAAATGGAACGAAACTTGACCGGTGGTCTCCGGGTGGTATATTAAGGCCACTTGACAAGTCTCGGTCCATTCCGAGAAAGTTTGACACCCGCACATGAAAGAAAACGAAAGGAGTGCACCGGGGGAGATATGAGCGCCGGATTGCAAAACGGACAACGGGGAAAATGTTCGGATGCAAGAGACGAACACGTATGCAAATGCAATGCACATGATGACATGATATGAAATGCATGACATGAACAAAATACAAAACGAAAGACAAAACCCGACCACGGAGGGAATATCATATCACGTAGCCGAAAATGGCAAGAGTCGGAGTTACAAATATGGCAAGTTACGTCCGGGGTGTTACAATTTACTCATGTGCTTCACATATATCCTATGGGTAAATGGTTGAATGAATTGAATATCATAAATCTGAATTTATATACGTTTCATATGCTTATAACATGGGGAGTAATGACTTTACACATAATAAGTATAGGTAGTAAACTTATTGAAAGTTAGCAAACGCAGAATTGGTCACTCGAACAATTCATGAAGGAATATTGAAGGAAGAGAGATTTCACATATAAAATACTATATTGGACATCTTTTGTAATTGTGAGCACTCACTAAAATATGACATGCTAAAAAGTTGATGTTGGACAAGGAAGACAACTTAATGGGTTATGTTTTCCTATATCCGAAACGTTATATTGTCTTGGATCATCCAACATGTTGAGCTTGCCTTTCCCTCTCATGCTAGCCAAATTCTTTGCACCAAGTAGAGATACTGCTTGTGCTTCCAAACATTCCTTAACCATGTTTTGCCATGAGAGTCCACCATACCTACCTATGGATTGAGTAAGATCCTTCAAGTAAGTTGTCATCGGTACATGCAATAAAAATTGCTCTCTAAATATGTATGATCTATTAGTGTGGAGAAAATAATCTTTATACGATCTTGTGATATGGAAGCAATAAAAGCGACGGACTGCATAATAAAGGTCCCTATCACAAGTGGCAATATAAAGTGACATTCTTTTGCATTAAGATTTTGTGCATCCAACCTTAAAATCGCATGACAACCTCTGCTTCCCTCTGCGAAGGGCCTATCTTTTACTTTTATCTTCTACCTTATGCAAGAGTCATGGTGATCTTCACCTTTCCTTTTTACATTTTATCATTTGGCAAGCACATTGTGTTGGAAAGATCCTGATATATATATATCCAATTGGATGTAAGTTATCATGAACTATTATTGTTGACATTACCCTTGAGGTAAAAGGTTGGGAGGCGAATCTATAAGCCCCTATCTTTCTCTATGTCCGATTAAAACTTTGAACCCATAAATATCACGTGAGTGCTAGCAATTGTGAAAGATTAAATGATAGTTGAGTATGTGGAGTTTGCTAAATCAAAGCTCTGACATAGACACTTCCTGAAAATAAGATGAATTGCAATTGTTTGATGTCTGAGAATATAGTTTGTTAGTTTCAAGAAAGTTTATGATCTATACTTTAACATGTGAATAGCTTGTTACTTGATCATGAGAAGTTTTATGAAGATGAGCTACTGATATGACATATAATGTGTTGGAAATACGCCCTAGAGGCAATAATAAAATGGTTATTATTTAATTTCCTTGTTCATGATAATTGTCTATTGTTCATGCTATAATTGTGTTATCCGGAAATCGTAATGCATGTGTGAATACATAGACCACAACATGTCCCTAGTGAGCCTCTAGTTGACTAGCTCGTTGATCAATAGATGGTTACGGTTTCCTGACCATGGACATTGGATGTCATTGATAACGGGATCACATCATTAGGAGAATGATGTGATGGACAAGACCCAATCCTAAGCATAGCACTAGATCGTGTAGTTCGTTTGCTAAAGCTTTTCTAATGTCAAGTATCATTTCCTTAGACCATGAGATCGTGCAACTCCCGGATGCCGTAGGAATGCTTTGGGTGTACCAAACGTCACAGCGTAACTGGGTGGCTATAAGGGTGCACTACAGGTATCTCTGAAAGTGTCTGTTGGGTTGGCACGGATCGAGACTGGGATTTGTCACTCCGTATGACAGAGAGGTATCTCTGGGCCCACTCGGTAATGCATCATCATAATGAGCTCAATGTGACCAAGTAGTTGGTCACGGGATCATGCATTACGGAACGAATAAAGTGACTTGCCGGTAACAAGATTGAACGAGGTATTGGGATACCGACGGTCGAATCTCGGGCAAGTAACGTACCGATTGACAAAGGGAATTGTATACGGGATTGCTTGAATCCTCGACATCATGGTTCATCCGATGAGATCATCGTGGAACGTGTGGGAGCCAACATGGGTATCCAGATCCCGCTGCTGGTTATTGGCTAGAGAGGTGTCTCGGTCATGTCTGCATGATTTCGGAACCCGTAGGGTCTACACACTTAAGGTTCGATGACGCTAGGGTTATAAGGAAGGTTTGTATGTGATTACCGAATGTTGTTCGGAGTCCCGGATGAGATCCCGGACGTCACGAGGAGTTTCGGAATGGTCTGGAGACGAAGATTTATATATGGGAAGTCCTTATTCGGTCGCCGGAAGTGTTCGGGGGTATATTGGTATTGTACCGGGACCACCGAAAGGGTTCCGGGGGTCCATCGGGAGGGTCCACCTGCCCCGGAGGGCCCTATGGGCTGAATATAGAGGGGAACCAGCCCCTAGGTGGGCTGGGCGCCAAACCCCCCTAGGGCCCATGCGCCTAGGGTTGGGGGGAAACCCTGGAGGGGGCGCCCCCTTGGCTTGGGGGGCAAGCCTCCCTCCCTTGGCCGCCACCCCCCCTCTAGATCCATCTGGAGGGGGCCGGCCCCCCTCTCCCTTGCCCCTATAAATAGAGGGGGGTGGGAGGGCAGCCGCAGCACATCCAAGGCGCAGCCCCTCCCCTCCCCAACACCTCTCCTCCTTCGCGTGAGCTTGGCGAAGCCCTGCCGGAGAACTGCCACTCCACCACCACCACGCCGTCGTGCTGCTGTTGGAGCCTTCTTCCTCAACCTCTCCCTCCTCCTTGCTGGATCAAGGCGCGGGAGACATCACCGGGCTACACGTGTGTTGAACGCGGAGGCACCGTTGTTCGGTGCTTGGATCGGATTCTGCCGCGATCTGAATCGCTACGTGTACGACTCCTCCAACCGCGTTCTTGCAACGCTTCCGCATCGCGATCTTCAAAGGTATGAAGATGCACTCCCCTCTCGTTGCTAGTAAACTCCATAGATTGATCTTGGTGATGCATAGAAATTTTTTAATTTCTGCAACGATCCCCAACATAATGATGCTAGAAAAGGTGATTGAAATTATCATTGATCAAACTTGTGCACTAGCTAGCATTCACACTTCATAAATTATTTCTTTTATCATTTACCTACTCGAGGACGAGCAGGAATTAAGCTTGGGGATGCTGATACGTCTCCAACTTATCTATAATTTACGAAGTATTCATGCCATGTTTACAATAGTTTTATATGATTTTGATACGATTTGATTATAACTAACCCGGACTGACGATGTTTTCAGCAGAACTACCGTGGTGTTGTTTTTGTGCAGAAATAAAAGTTCTCGGAACGCGCTGAAAATCAACGGAGATTTTTTCTGGAAATATGAAAAATACTGGAACAAAAATCTATCGGAGGGGAGTCCCGTGGGCCCCACGAGGGTGGGGGCGCGCCCCCCTGCCTCGTGGACTCCCCGAGGCCCCCCCTGACGTGAAATCAACGCCAACTCCTATAAATACAGAAACCTTCGGGAAATAACCTAGATCGGAAGTTTCGCCGCCGCAAGCCTCTGTAGCCTCTGTAGCAATCTAGGCCCTCTCTGGCACCCTACCGGAGGGGGCCATCATCACCGGAGGCCATGGAGGAGGATCCCGGAGGGGCCATCTTCACCATGAAGGCCAATGACCAGAGGGGAAACCTCTTCCCATCCAGGGGGGAGGCCATGGAGGAGGAAGCACAAGGGGGAGAACCTCTCCTCCTCTCTCTCGGTGGCGCCGGAGTGCCATTGGGAGGGGAATCATCGCCGCGGTGATCATCTTCATCAACATCACCATCATGATCACCACCCTCATCTCTTTTAAGCGGTCCACTCTCCCGCACCCCGCTGTAATCCCTACTTGAACATGGTGCTTTATGCCACATATTATGATCCAATGATGTGTTGCCATCCTATGATGTTTTGAGTAGATATCCTTTGTCTTTGGGTCGATTGATGATCTAGATTGGTATGAGTTGTATGTTTTATTTTGGTGCTGTCCTATGGTGCCCTCCGTGTCGCGCAAGCATGAGGGATTCCTGCTGTAGGGTGTTGTAATATGTCCATGGTTTACTTATTGTCTGCGTTGCTTGAGTGATAGAAGCATAAACACGGATAAGTGGGTCACGACGTATGGGATAAAGGGGACTTGATGCTTTAATGCTATGGTTGGGTTTTACCTTAATGATCTTTAGTAGTTGCGGATGATTGCTAGAGTTCCAATCATAAGTGAATATGATCCAAGAAGAGAAAGTATGTTAGCTTATGCCTCTCCCTCATATGAAATTGCAATGACGACTACCGGTCTTGTTAACAATTGCCTAGGACAATTCCGCACACCGATCCATCATTATTCCACACTCGCTATTTATAATATTTAGTAATATATTCTAACTTTTTGATAACAGCACCTACTTTTATATTTTAGCTCTCTGATTTCATGCAAAGTTATCCTCTTCATACCCACAACGTAGCTTTATTTTTCGTTTCTAGTTGCAAGCAAACGTTCGGTGTACGTAGAGTCGTATCAGTGGAAGATAGGACTTGAGAGAATATTGATCTTACCTTTAGCTCCTTGTGGGTTCGACACTCCATACTTATCACTTCCACCATTGGGAATTGCTACGATGATTCCCTGCACTTGGGGATTATCAGAGCGCGCCTACCAAGCTGCGGCGGTCGAGAACCCAGATGATGAGGGCGTTGTCTATCCTCCTAATGCCGTCCCCAAGAAGAAGAAGCAGCTGCTCCATAGAGGACCTCAGGCGGATGGGGCGGCCGATGGCCCTGCCTCAAGACCTGCGCCCACTAACGGGGCGCCTTCCCCTCTCGCATAGGAAGGCGCGCCCAGTGCCTCCCTCAGGCTGGGCTCGGGGGCTCTCCTCTGGAGGGCCTCCGATCTAGCCAACATCACAAGGGAGGCGCTCGGGCACCATGTGGAGGCGTGCTTAAACATGCACTTCCGCGAGGAGAGCGCAGGGCGCGAGGCGCCATGCACTCAGGAGTTCATCACCAAGGCAATCAAGGAGCTACAGAGGCGAGAGCCGTGCAAGGCGAGCGTCGCCCTTCACCACCCGGCGCAGCTTCCTCCCCTGACGAGGGCAGTGAGCTGCGCGCCTGCGTCAACATCCCAGGGCTCAACAGAACCGCATCTTAGGAGCTCCTCTGGCCGTCCCACGTCGGTCGGTGCGAGGGCCCCCCTCATAGCTACGTTTGCACGCCTTCCGGTTTGCTGAACATGGCTGCCACGCACCAGCGCCACATGCGGGGCGTCCTGGCGGCTCATGAGGCCATGCACCAGGCGATCCTATCGAAGGTGGCGATGGATCCTCGCGAGCCCCCCGAGCCTCGTGAGGTTCAGGACCTGGGCGAATCATGAGGAGCGACTTCTGCAGCACGCGTCTTCAGCTACTTCAACACTTCTTCAGCAATGGTGCCAGGTGACACTTTTTGGTTTGTTCAGTTGGGGGCGCTCCGTCGGGCTGCATTATCCCCAAGCCGTGTGGGTCCGTCCCTGCAGCATGTATCATTCTTTGCATCTATCAGAACTGGCTTTACCCTCTTCCATGAGTTGCTTTATGATTATCATTTGTCTGTTCGGCGCTTCGCCACCATGAACGTCGTACGCCCTTGCAAACCCGCCCACGACCGCCTCATGATTAAGGATTGGCACGACGTCTGTGCTCGGCTCAATCCCTGCAGCGTTGCCAAACCCAAGTGGCTGAGCTCTAGCTCGCAGGCCAGCTCCCGTGCACGTCACCTCCCATGGTCATTGGTGCCTTGTTCTCGCATGAGCTAATCGGGGGTGGATAAGTTAGGGCGCGCGACCCGGTGCCTCACCGTCGCGGGAGTCGCATGCCGGTTGTCTTTCTTCAGGACTTTCGCATGAGAAGATTGGGCACGACGTCTGTGCTCGGGTCCGTCCCTGCCGCGTCGGCAAACCCAACGGCTGAGCTCTGTCTAGCGGCCCGACCCCGTTCACGTCACCTCCTGGGGTCGTTGGTGCTTGGCCTTCTCATGTGATAACCTCAGGAAATTCACTCAGCGTAGGCTGCCTAACCATCTCGCAGGACCGTCACAAGTGTTCCGAATCAAATTCAGGCACAACCCGCCTTGAGGTAGGGCCTCGTGAGTCCCGTTGGCTCACGAGTGCCCATACACACCTCCTCCAGTCCTACTGTGCAAGCCACGTGTCAGGATGGGGTTGTACACGCCCCGGAGTCTCCCCTTAGAGGGGGCTCCCACCCACGTACCAGTGGAAGCCCCATGCTCCACGCTGGCGGACGACATGGTCGAGGAGCGGCTATACCCGTGCAAGAGCGGAAGCACCATGCTCCGCGCTGGTGAATAAACAACTGAGGGCAGCCTAATGGCCGCAATAACCTCTGGAGAGCCACTAGGCTCGTTGCTCAGCCTCACCGCGCCGCTTTCACCTCGGAAGAGACGCACGAGGGGGCTAGGCACGGGGGCTATGCTTAGGTCATGCCTGGTGTACGCCACCTCGCCAGGTCCCTCGGACCTGGTCTTCGCGCACTCCTCCCGAGCGAGAGCCCATCGAGGAAAGGTATGGAGGTTTGTTCGTACGTCAAGGGAGACTCTCGAGCATCGCGACTCAGGAGCCTCACTGGCCACTTAGCCCCTCACCCCTTGGTCTCATCCTGGTGGTCCGGACGCCCCAACGGCGGCTGAGATATGCGCGGGGCCGGGCCCTGCCGACGCAGAACGCTAAAACCTACACCTGCATCTCCTTCCTCAGGGTTGTTTGTATGTCAAGGGGGACTCCTGAGCATCGCGACTCAGGAGCCTCACTAGCCACGTAGCCCCTCACCCCTTGGTCTCGTCCTGGTGATCCGGATGCCCCAACGGCGGCTGAGGTATGCGCGGGGCCGGGGCCTGCCGACGCAGAACGCTAAAACCTACACCCGCATCTCCTTCCCGAGGGCTGTTCATACGTCAAGGGGGACTCCTGAGCATCGCGACTCAGGAGCCTCACTGGCCACGTAGCCCCTCACCCCTTGGTCTCCTCCTGGTGATCCGGATGCCCCAACGGCGACTGAGGTATGCGTGGGGCCGGGCCCTGCCGACGCGGAACACTGAAGCAAACGGAAAGGAAATCGCGGAACCCTAGCAAGTTATTACAAAACATACTGTCTCTTAAAAGCTCAAAGCATAAGTTCTTACGCCTCCACGAGGCATGATAATAAATGTTGCAGGATTAAAATAAGGGGAAGCGTCGCCTTCAAGCCTCTTCCTCAGCCTTGGACATCACCGTCGCCCGCCTGGGGAGGCTCGTCATCGACAACGTTGCCGCCGTCCTTACCATCAGCCGCGTCCGTAGGGTCGACACAGAGGAACTTCTGCAGCAGGGCCTCCACCTGCTTCTTCACGACCTCGGCAGCAGTGTCGTGGAGATAAGGATCCATAGGTTCGAGTAGTGCACCAAGGTCGAAGCTGGGGTCCCGAAGGTGGAGATGGTTGAAGATGCGCGTCGCGGCCGAGGTAAAAAGTGTGCGAGCCTCTCCCTCCACCATGGGGCCCACTCTGACGACGACGCCCTCGAGCGTCGCGACAAGCATGGGGAGCAGCGCGGTGGGGCCTTCTTCCGGAGTCGCCAGCGGCTTCTCGTACCCTTCCCCGTAAAGGTCTTGTAGTGCCTTGTGCGACCTCAGCTCCAGGGAAGCGAAGGTGTCGCGCCCCACGGCGGCCGCCTCCTCAGCCGCGACAAGGGACTTCTCCCTGGCCTCCAGCCGGGCCTCCTCCTCGGAGACGAGCTTGGTGTGGGACGCCCGGGCGGTCTCCACCTCCTCCTTCAGCTTCTCCAGGTGGTCCCGCTCCGCAGCCTGTTCCTGGGCTGCCTGCTCCTGGGCTGCCTGCTCCTGGGCTGCCTGCTCCAGTTCAGCGTCGCGGTTGGCGAGCGCAACCTCCCGGGCCTTCAGTTCCTCCTCTTGCTTCTCAAGCTGGCGGGTGCGGGCCGCCTGCTCGTCGCGGAGGGCCTTCAGCTCGGCCTCCACCATGCGGCAGCGCTTCTCGGCAGGAGTCGCATTGGCCAGCGCTGTGTCACGAGCAGCTGCGGCCACGCCGGCCACCTTCCTGTCTTCTTCAGCGGCGGCCTCGGCCTGGCCCCAGGCTGCCCTGACGGACGAGTCGGCCTGGAGCCACCTCGAGACCAGCCCCAGACGCCCCGCCACCGCGCACCGGTCTGGGCCCTGGAGATCAGCCCGGAGCCGGTCCAGCGCGGCGAAGGCATCCTCCAGAGCACCTGGGCTGGTGAAGCAGCGACAACAAGGGCGGTAGGGGGCTCCGGAGCCCTCAGACCCCTAACGGGTGCACTGGAGACAGGCGCCTCTGGAGTCAGCTTAGCCACAGTGGCGGTCTTCTCCTGAGTCACGCCCCGTCGAGGGCGGCCACGAGGCAGTGTAACGCCCCAAGACCGACGCTCCAGATGCCTTCCTTGTATTCTGAGATTCGTCGTGTGATTTGTTTTGTTCGTTGCATTCATCTTTGCATCATGTGCATCGCATCATGTCATCATGCACTCCCTTTTTAAAACTCAAATAAATAAATTGTGTGGATCTTCGATCCATTTAAATTGAGGGAATTCACATGGTGATTTCTCTTTATAACATATCCTCTCGATATTTAGGGATCTATAATAAGTATTCCATTAGTTTGGAATTAACTGCAACCCACTTGCAATTTAATTCTCATGCCTTTTGCTTCATGTTTGTTCTCCAAACTTTCTCCATAATTCTTTCTCCATTTATCGAGGCTCCTCCTAAATTCTCAACATTTTGGACCTACTGAATACCCACTTCTTTCTCACTTTCTATTTCAACTTCACGCCCATGCTCACTTTCTATTATTCTTGGATCAAACTCATTTTTATGAGTCCGGAAAAATTATCCGCATGCACAAATTCTTTCCCTAACCCTCTCTTTCTTTTCTTCTCTCTAATTCTTTTCTGCTAAAGAATATGAGGGAGAGAGAGAGAGAGAGCGCCCAGCCAGGCCTCTTGGGCCTAACCAACCAGACCGGCCCGTTCCCACAGCCCACCTATACCCTTCCTAACCCTAGCCTGATCGATCCCCTTAACCCCTCGCTTGCTAGCCCTCTCTCTCGATCCCTTGGCCTCTCCCTCGTCTCCCTCCAGTGCCGCCACGCGCACACAACCAGCACCAGGAGGAGCGCCGCGCCCGATCTGCTCCAAGCCGCGCCGCTGGCCATGCCCTCGACCGGATCCTGCAGCCCCGCGCCGTCCTTCCGTGCAAGCTGCTGCTTTGCTCCGCTCCGCCGCCCCTGCTCCGACCAGCAGGCGTGCCGCCGCCGTCCAGGACCACCATGGCCTCCCCAAGCTCCTCGCCATCTCCACTCGAGCCGGCCCGCCGCCGCCATCGCTACCCCGCGTCCCCGCCTTCGGCGACCATCGCTGCCCCGCGACCTCACTTGCACCCCGCCGGCTCCCGTCGTCGCCGACCGCCAGATCCGGCCGCGCTGGGTTGGATCCTCTTGTCCCCGCCATACGCGCGTCGCCAGGGGTCACCTCCGCGCCAAGTTCGCTGCCCGCAGCTCCCCTGCATCGAGCCAGAGCGCTCGTCTTGCTCGTCCACGCCGTCCCGCCCCCGTGCGTTGACGCACACGGCGCAGCGCCAGGCCCAGCCGCTCCCCTGCTTCGCCTACAGCAGCCTGCAGCCACGCTGGCAAGCTCCAAGGCCATCCCCGAAGAACATACCTACGCCAAGATCACCCGGTCCAAGACCACCTCAAGTCCGTCTACACAAAACTGCCAAGTACCTCAACGCACGGATATGCCTCGCCAAGTACTACGACGTCTTTGGGAGACCCGTGAACATCAAGTTCCTCTGCCACAAACGGTTACAGTGTTGTGGATCCGACAAGTACCCTCTCCGGATCGCCAAGTTCGACTACCGATGACATGTACCACAACCGTCGCCTTGGGTTTCGTCAAAAGTTCCTATACGACCCGTGTACAACTACTGTGGCCGTGTACCACTACTAACACTACGACCGTCCCGAAAACGTCTACCTTTCTTTGCACCGCATCGAACCTGATCCGCTCCGAAAATGCATGCTTCAAAGGTATAATGACGAGACGACCGCCCGTGAACGAATGCATGTGTGATGTATGAGATGCCCGTGTTTGCACCGTGCCCGAGTTGTCGCTTGCACGTTCTTCGTTTGCCATGCTGTCGACCCATGGGAACCCGGTAACCGGGATCACCCCACCATCTCTAGCATGTTCCGCACGTCTGCACACTTGCTCTATTGCACCGGTATCTCCATGAGTTGTCGGATCATTGGAATGTTGCCGTGGCACCATTTCTGTTGTCGTTGCCATAGCACCCCTTTTGTTTCCACCACGATGACAAATGCTTCATAACATGCTCATGTCGACATTTTCTTAAAAATTGCTTATAACTTGCATATGTCATCCGCATCATGATAACATGTAAATGCTTTTAAAAATGTTGTTTGCATGAAAATTGCTAAATATGCATATGGAGATTTTCCGGAATTGTTGTTGTTTCTGGCCTCATTTAAAATGCCTAAATGTGTAGTTTATTTATGTTTCACCTCTTGCCATGTTAACCAACATTTAATCTTGTCTTTTTCATAAACAAGAGCGAACTAAATAAATGAATGTGGTGTTTCGTCAATATGCAATTCGTTGCATATTGAGCTCCACTTAATTTGTAGTATTGTTTGTTGTACTTTGCCATGCCATGCCTCATTAAAATGGACATGCATCATACTTGGTTGTGCATCATGCCAAGATTATGCTTGTTGGTTTACTGTGTTGTTTGCTTCTTTCCAGTTGCGCTTCTCCTTGATAGTTCCGGTTACGTTGCGATTGTGAGGATTCATTCGACTACGCCCGTTCGTCTTCTTCATGGACTCGGTCTTCTTCCTAGCGGATTTCAGGCAAGATGACCGTCACCTTGGATCTCACTACTATCTTTGCTATGCTAGTTGTCTCGATGCTATTGCTGTGTCGCGCTACCTACCACTTGTTTATCAAGCCTCCCAAATTGCCATGATAGCCTCTAACCTTTTTCCACCATCCTAGAAAACCGTTGTTTGGCTATGTTACCGCTTTGCTCAGCCCCTCTTATAGCGTTGCTAGTTGCAGGTGCAGTTGCAGGTTGTTTCATGTTGGGACATGGATATCATGGATATCATGGGATATCACAATATCTCTTATTTAATTAATGCATCTATATACTTGGTAAAGGGTGGAAGGCTCGGCCTTTTTTCTGGTGTTTTATTCCACTCTTGCCGCCCTATTTTTCGTCATATCGGTGTTATGTTCCTTGATTTTCGTCCCTAACATGATGAGGATTTATGGGCCCCTCTTGACAATTCGCTTTGAATAAAACTCTTCCAGCAAGACCCAACATTGGTTTTACCATTTGGCTAATAACAACTAAAACTTGCATAGGAACCGACTAGCACCCGAGGTTTCTTAATCAACAACCCGGGCCAGTGCTCCTCATGAGTGCTGGTCCAAAACAGAGTCATGTGTGGCTTCTCTTGGGGCAACTCGAGTCTCAGTTGCTGTACGCTGCGCTCATCCGATCGTGGCTGAGACGAGATACGCGCGGCTACTATCAGGGTGTCGGCACATCGGGAGGTCTTGCTGGTTTGTTTTACCATTGTCGAATGTCTTGTGCACCGGGATTCCGAGTCCCCGAGATGGAGGATTGTCTCCGCGGATCGTGAGCTTGTCATGGGCTAAGTTGGGACACTCCTGCAGGGTTTAAACTTTCGAGAGCCGTGCCCGCGGTTGTGACCCCGGATAATTAAACTACAGTGAACCTCTGTTAATGATGCCACGTCACCACGATTACTGTTGCTAATCTCATGTTAGTTCAAATGATTCGAATTCAAATTTAGATTTAA
This sequence comes from Triticum aestivum, assembly GCF_018294505.1. Classification (NCBI taxonomy): domain Eukaryota; kingdom Viridiplantae; phylum Streptophyta; class Magnoliopsida; order Poales; family Poaceae; genus Triticum; species Triticum aestivum. The sequence goes on along the minus strand of NC_057805.1, from coordinate 408,305,620 downwards.
AGGCAAACAACAAAGGTTTTCAAATGTTAAAACAAAAATGTTCAGGAGGTGTCAAATAAATCATAAGCAGTTATGGCGAAGAACTCATAATTAAATAAAATATTGAAATACACAATAGTAGATAAAACAACGGTAAAACAATTACTTAAATGCTTTTAAATACTAAACAAATATTTGAACGGCTCCATTTGACCTCAAACTTTTTGTGCCACCTTGTGGTGTTGACTAGAAATTATGAGTAGGATTTCGTGTTAAACAAAAATCGTTTGCTAGTAAAACAAAATGAAAAACAGCGGAGAAATACAAAACAGAGATAATAAAGAGAGGGAGAGAGTGAAAAGGGAAAACCCCCATCCCCCTGGGCCTTAGGCCACTGGCCAGCCTACTAGGCCCAGCCCAGCCGCCTCCCTATCTAACCCTAGCCCCTCACCTCTCGATCCCCACTCCACCGTTCGATCCCATCGTCCCTCCTCGCGCCGCCAGGAAGAGAGCAGAGAGGAGCAAGAGACCCCACGCTCGACCCGCTCACACGCGGCCTCCTTGCCCTTCTCCGACCACCTCTGCCGCTGTTCGGGTCGGCGAGCTCCTCACCTCCGACCCCTCTCGCATCGCCGCCTCCTCCTTCGACCTACACAGCCGCCGGCCCCGCCCCTGCCGCACGTCCCCTGTCGCTGGCGCCGCCCGCGCCCCGTGCCTCCCATGGTCGCACCAGGCCGTGGCCAGTGCCTGCCGGCGCGCGTGGGCGCTCGCCCGCAGCTCGCTACTGCTCCTCTGCGCACCCGCCGATGTTGGTCGCCCCTGCCCGACCGCTTCATCACCGGCGCCCGCGCCTCGTCGGCCACCTCTCCGACCCGCCACGACCTCCCCCGAGCTCGCGGACCTCCCCTACCGCTCGATGTGAGGCCCCCCCTTGATCCCCTGTTCCCCCTATCCATTTCTTAGTCGCCGAATTTCGCCGCACCATAGAAATCGTTGGGCGCTCGCGCTCACCGCCACTAGCCGCGCCCACACATGCCCGTGTCGCGCCCGTGCACCACCTCGGAGCAAGCCATGGTTCCACCACCGCGGGACTTGTCGTTCCTGACGATTCCGGCAACTCCAACGCCTGCTGCGAAGCTCCCTAGATGCGCGCGACTACGGGGTATCTTCTGTTGCCCTCGTCCGCCGCTCCCGTGGACCTCCGGCGAGTCTCCGCCGCTCGGGAAGGTCGCCGACGGCTAACCCCAACCGGTTGTCGCGTCCCTGTCTATTAGGGACTAAATGGCTCTGTTGATTAGCCCTTGAGACACTGACGGGTAGGACCCCTAGGCAATTAATCCATTTAATTAAGTTAACATAATTACAAAGTATGACATGTGGGTCCATCTGTTAAATTAACTAAATAACTAAAATCGATTAGACAGTGACAGATGGGGTCCACTACTAGGTATAAATATTAAATCAGTGTTGAAATTGCTAGAGAGAATGACATGCGTGTCCCACTTGTACTAATCACACCGTTGACCAGCCAATAGTTGACTGGGTCAACTGGGTCCCCTGGCCCCACATGTCATAGGCTGTGGCTGGCCTCTGCTGTGTACACATAGCATTTTACTATTTAAATCCAATTAAAATAATTCCTGAAAATGAATTAAAAACTTTAAAAATTAATATTAAATAATCCGTAACTCTGATGAAAATAATTTATATATGAAAGTTGCTCAGAAAAATATGACGAATCGGAATATGCACTTCGTTCATCTGTCACATAACCCTAGCATGATGAACATGGAACCTTTCCCTCCGGACCGTCTGTCCAGTAAATGCCAAAGCCGGGGAAATATCCACAGAGATTTTCCCGCTCCGTCTGTAACGTGTAGCACCGTGTTAGGGCATACCTAGCACCGCGTATTGCCTCGTTATGTTTTGTGATGCTTTGTTTGCTCCGTATTTACTGTTTCTTCCCCCCTCTTCTTCCCCGGTAGACCCCGAGACCGGCGCTGATGCCACCGAGTACGACTACGTCACCGACGACCCTTCTTCCGGTACAACAAAGCTTCCAGGCAAGCCCCCCCCCTTGATCACCAGATATCGCCTATTCTTCTCTCTACTAATTGCATTAGAGTAGTGTAGCATGTTACTGCTTTCCGTTAATCCTACCCTGATGCATAGCCTGTCTTTGCTACTACTGTTGTTACCTTTACCTGCAATCCTACATGCTTAGTATAGGATGCTAGTATTCCATCAGTGGCCCTACATTCTTGTCCGTCTGCCATGCTATACTATCGGGCCGTGATGGCCGTTATCACTCGGGAGGTGGTCACGAGTATATACTATATACTTTATACATGATACATGTGGTGACTAAAGTCGGGTCGGCTCGTGGAGCACCCGCGAGTGATTCGCGGATTGGGGGCCGAAAGGACCTATGTCCCGACGGCCCTCTATGTGGATCTTTGTGGCGGAGCGACAGGGCAGGTTGAGACTACCTAGGTGAGAGGTGGGCCTGGCCCTGGTAGGCGTCCGCGGTTACTTCAAAATAACACGCTTAACGAGTTCTTGGTATTTGATCTGAGTCTGGCCATTTGGTCTATACGCACTAACCAACTACGTCGGAAAGTTATGGGCACTCGATGTCGTGGTATCAGCCGAAGCCTTCTTGACGTCAGGGACTGAGCGGCACGCGCCGGGTTGGACCGCGTAACGTGACTTCCTTCGTAATGGAGGTTGCTAGGTCTGCTCTCCGGCCGCGTACGCAACGTGCAGGTGTGCAATGGGCGATGGGCCCAGACCCCTGCGCGCATAGGATTTAGACCGGCGTGCTGACCTCTCTGTTGTGCCTAGGTAGGGTTGCGACGTGTTGATCTTCCGCGGCCGGGCATGACCCAGAAAAGTGTGTCCGGCCAAATGGGATCGAGCGTGTTGGGTTATGTGGTGCACCCCTGCAGGGAAGTTTATTTATTCGAATACCCGTGTCCCTCGGTAAAAGGATGACCCGGAGTTGTACCTTGACCTTATGACAACTAGAACCAGATACTTAATAAAACACACCCTTCCAAGTGCCAGATATAACCCGGTGATCGCTCTCTAACAGGGCGACGAGGAGGGGATCGCTCGGTAGGATTATGCTATGCGATGCTACTTGATGAACTTACCATCTACCCTCTTCTACATGCTGCAAGATGGAGGTGGCCTGAAGCATAGTCTTCGACAGGATTAGCTATCCCCCTCTTATTCTGGCATTCTGCAGTCCAGTCCACCGATATGGCCCTTTACACATATACCCATGCATATGTAGTGTAGATCCTTGCTAGCGAGTACTTTGGATGAGTACTCACCGTTGCTTTTCTCCCTCTTTTCCCCTTTCCCTTCTACCTGGTTGTCGCAACCAGATGCTGGAGCCCAGGAGCCAGACGCCACCGTCGACGACGACTCCTACTACACCGGAGGTGCCTACTACTACGTGCAGGCCGCTGACGACGACCGGGAGTAGTTTAGGAGGATCCCAGGCAGGAGGCCTGCGCCTCTTTCGATCTGTATCCCAGTTTGTGCTAGCCTTCTTAAGGCAAACTTGTTTAACTTATGTCTGTAGTCAGATATTGTTGCTTCCGCTGACTCGTCTATGATCGAGCACTTGTATTCAAGCCCCCGAGGCCCCTGGCTTGTATTATGATGCTTGTATGACTTATTTTATTTTTAGAGTTGTGTTGTGATATCTTCCCGTGAGTCCCTGATCTTGATTGTACACGTTTGCGTGTATGATTAGTGTACAGTCAAATCGAGGGCGTCAGAAGTTGGTATCAGAGCCGACTGCCTGTAGGAATCCCCCTTCCACGCTCTTTGGCCGAAGCTGAGTCTAGTCATTGCAAAAACTTTTACTAACATGGTTGTGCGGCTTACGGGCCCACGTCGCCATTGGGTGGTAGTAGGATCTTTTATTCCTCGACCTATACTCTGGGACTCTGACATCTCTTCTATTTGGGATAAACGATTTTACTAACTCCAACTCTAGGTTCTCGTAAATACTTTCTCTCGGAGAGCCCCTCGGTTCGAACGATTGCTTGTTTCACCTGAAGATTCCGAAGACACCCTACGATGTTCTCTTGAGACTATGTGCCATCGCTTTTACAATTCCCTATCACCGATGTATCCTTATGGATAACTACCTACTTTTGTCGTTCGTACATTCATCCCCAGTTGATCTTGTTATTACAAGATACACCAAAATTCTCTCTTTGTTCCGAGAATACTTTGTGCCTTGCAGTTCTTTGCCACCTGAATACCCCTACGGATAATTGTCGCTCTTACCGAGTATCCGCTCATCCCCAGTTGTTCATGTGTTTCAGAAAATTCTTTGAAATACTATCCGATCTTTCGAGAATCCTCATTAGCCTATGGCTCTTGAAATGCTTGTCTGCCTGCATTTTGGTTAATTCCAAATGACTAGCAATATTCATGGATGTCCTTTGCCTTTATCATTTCGAGTCACTTGATTCGATAATTTGCGAATGCTCGCAATCCTCAATCAGATCCTAGAATTCATCCTTCCGACTCAGACGTCATTTTGAACATGAGCTGGTCCTCGACCAATCAAGTTGTCGTCGAATGTACCCCTAAGTCTATTCAACTTATCCATTCTTAATCAGAGCGTTTGCTTCTGATCCCTTGATTGGAAATCATAATTGATTTGCATTTGAGCTTTGAATTAGTCAGTTGTTTCTATAATCTAATGCCTTTGCATTCTCTTTCCTTCTGATTGAGTACCGATACTCACATCAGATTCCTTGTGGTCCGCAAGACCAATTGCTTGGTTATTATCCGACAGTGTCCTTCATATCCAATAACCTTGAGAGTTTCTCCCCTGATACATAATGCTTTTGGTAAATTGTGTCTTCTGTCTTTGGCAAGCTATATCCTATGCTTTTTGTCAACCATGCTCTGCTTCGAGCATGTGTTAAATTGATTGTTGGGTTGAACCAACACCTTCACTATTCTGTGTGAACCCGAAAGATTTCACGGGTCATACTTATCTGGTATTGCACCAGGTAAAACTTTCAACAACTAATGTCATTTATAAAACGAGAGGTGAATGGAAGGTTATACATTAAAGAAGTGGGAGTCGACCTTGAACTTTGAGTTCATGCCCATGGACACGATGTAGATCTTGTCATGGAAGCTTCTCGTAGCAATAATTATCCGCTTGATATAATTTCATCTTATATCTGGGATTTGGTCTTTTGCAATCATGCTTTCCGACCATATTGTTCTTCTTTGATCCCATTTCTCGGGCAATGTGAGTATTTGTCTTCTGTGGATCAATACACCAGTCCAACCTTTACTTTGATCTTTCGCCGAGTATTACACCCTGGTATCTCAAGATTATCACGGAACTGCATAACTTCTTATGAGTTCTCCATCAAGTACTACATTCTCACTGATTCCAATTTTTTCACGGGCTCTAAGTCATTAAACACTCAAGGACACCGATAACTGAATCGAGTCCGCACTGTGATTCAACAACTCTTAGTAATCTTCATTGCTTACGAGTTTGTACTCGATCGTGTCATTCCCAGCTGATTGACTACATCATCATCGTCAGGTTGACTGCTTGACCATGCTACCTATGTCCTTCATCCTCGGGACACAATCCCGACAGTGCTCTAAGCTTACATCGAACTTTCACCATCATATTGTTTGTCTTGAGAGACAACTCTAAATTCTGAGTTGACATCTTATCTATGGTTATAATAGCCTTTTGCTTCACCATTCCCTTGGCTTGATGTCGTCGCCGAGCGATTGCATCTTCATGGAGCCTCTCGACAAAATTTGTCGTGATCATCATCAACATTTTAACTCCTTCCAGGATACCAATCGAATTCCTAATGAGAAATACCATCCTTCCCTCGATGATTTGTGTTATCATCGACCACTTTATTGCCTTCCGTTCAACACAAACTTGTTCATGTTTTGTGTATACCTTGAGATCCTTGCTACCCAGCATTTTCTTCTTCTTTACCTTGGAGTATTACCATCTTTTATGTCAAGAATGTCGTGAGAATTTCACCACGTCTTGAGAGTTCTTGGTATTGTGATACTTCTCACCCTCACCATTCTTTCTTGGTCCCCGTATTGATTCTAACCGGGATACCAACACGTGAACCGTGCTGCTTGGGTTCTGTACTTCTAGCAACCCTATTGCTTTGAAGTTAATGGTCGATATTTCATTCTTAGATCATTGGTTATTGAAACACCATTCTGACATCATTCCTACCTAAGCCCATATCTCGGGTGCACCTTTCAACCAATGTTTAATTGTGTATGTTTTCCTCGAACATACATCATTATATCAATTGATCTGACAAATGTTATCTCCTTGTTCACATGATTGTGGAAATCCATCTTTTTGGAAATCTCAAGGGATTGTCGCTGAGTCCTTCAGCCACCTCCTCATCCTCTCCTTAGTTTAATGATGAACTCTTGTTTCAGAACTGGCTTCCATAGTTCATTTCCCCGAGAACCTTACAATGTCATCTCGACAATTTGTGTTGCACTTTCTTCTCAGGCATCTTGAATCTGAGTTATCTTAACACAAATCAGATCTGAATCTCGGTCAGATATGATGGGTGGAACACTTTCCAAGAGTCACAACATTGGTCTTTATATGACCCGGTAAGGTGATGTCATGCCTACACTAGTAGAAAAAGGGCCTTTAGTCCCGGTTCATAAGGGCCTTTAGTCCCGGTTCTGGAACCGGGACTAAAGGGTCGTTACTAAAGCCTCCCCCTTTAGTCCCGGTTCTTACACGAACCGGGACTAAAGGCCCTCCACGTGGCCGCTGACTGGAGGTCCACCTTTAGTCCCGGTTGGTAACACCAATCGGTACTAAAGGAAATTTTATGATTTTTTTTGAAATTTTTTTGACTTTTTTTTATTTTCAAATTTCTGAATTATTTTAACCTCTAATCTCTAATCACCCCTCATCACTGCTCAATTTAACCTCTAATCTCTAATCACCCCTCATCATTCCAAATCGTCTAATTTCCCGGACGGTCACCCATCCTCTCACTACTCCAGCCTGAGCACGCTTAACTTCCGGGTTCTATTCTCCCTCGTTTCCAAGTCTGCACTTGTTGTTTTCCTGACAATAGTAAGATGTCAATCCTATTAACCCTCAGGAATTTAGCTTGAGCATGAAGTCACACATTTCACTGTTTGAGTTTGAAACTATTGTTCTAAAAAACAATAATTATTTAGTAACACTAATATTTCTTGAATAAGTAGTTTGACCATAGTTTGACCAGATTTGACCAAAATTCAAAAAAACAGAAACAATTATTTAGTAACACAAATATTTCTTGAATAATTAGTTTGACCATTGTTTGACCATAGTTTGACCAGATTTGACCAAAATTCAAAAAAACCGAAATAATTATTTAGTAACACTAATATTCTTGAATAATTATCTAGTAACACCAATACTTCTTGAATAAGTAGTTTGACCATAGTTTGACCAGATTTAACAAAAATTCAAAAAAAAAACAGAAATTTGAGCATAACTTTTTTCCTTTTAGAATTTGAGGATTCTAAAAATTTGCAAACAGGCCGTAGGCTGTCAAAATCGGATGCGGATTTTCGTGCTGAACATTTTCATATATTATACGTTTTTTCTGACATTGTATGCAAAAGTTATAGCCGTTTTACATTTTCCCTACACTTTTTGCAAAACATGTCCAAGTTTAAGTTTTTAAATTTTCCTAACTAGTACATGTAGTAACATAACTACATCTGGAAGGATTTTAATTTTTGAAGTTTTTATCATTTTCTTTTGCTTTTTACAAAACTGAAAAGGCGATCCACAAGGGGGGGGGGGTAGAGTTTGAAAATGGGACCTTTAGTACCGGTTCATGCCATGAACCGGTACTAATGCCTCAAACCCCATTAGTACCGGTTGGTGGCTCGAACCGGGAGTAAAGGTCTAACCTTTAGTACCGGTTGGTGCCACGAACCGGTACTAATGGGCATCGCACCCTTTAGTCCCGGTTCGTGGCACCAACCGGGACTAAAGGTCCCATTTGAACCGGGACTAATGCCTGTACGGTGCCCTAGCCGCTCGAACCGGGACTAATGCTCACATTAGTCCCGGTTCGTAATGCAACCGGGATTAATGCTCTTTTCTAGCCGAACCAAAGCTCTGTTTTCTACTAGTGCTAGCACACCTGGCCGGAGGACCTATTGTTATAGTTTCCATCTTAGCAAGGTTAACCAATCTTCCATGAGGAAATTGTGAGACTTATTCTATAAGTTGATCCTGATGAATCCTTTGTATATCCAAGTCCGACCTTTGCTTGAAGACCATGTCAATGCTATCTCAAAGCATGTCTGTGGTACTCCGATTTTCAACAAGAACATTTGAAGCCCAATGCTAAATGTTTCTTGTTCAATTAGCCAAACACCGCTGTATGGGTAGTGTCATGAAGTTTCTCTCCCCTTACCTAAAGGGTTTTCTACATTATATCGTGTCACAGATATCAGGCTCTGCTTGTCCTTGGGAAGGATATGCCCCTGAAATATGTGTTTAAACACATTTTCCTTTCCATTGTACTGTTTAATCTGATAACCATATTTTCCTTTCCATTGGTTGGTTTAACGTTTCTCGTGATCTATATGATCTAAGCAGTAATATTCTCCTGCTTATGTAAACACCTCGGTGTACAATTCTGTCAGCAAGACCCTGTTACTATTGTTGATGATATTCCGGCAACCACCGATGGACGAGAACTTTGCCTATTGGTCTGCCTCGTTCAACGAGCAGGAAGATGGTTCTGTTCGTCCCTCGCCCTTGGTACCGATGTTGTTGCCGACATAACCAACAGACTATCCTCTGACATGCCTTGCTTACGTGATCGTGCAAGATGTCACCGCCCTTCCTACTTTTAACCCACATGGTGGGCCAATAACCCCACAGTTCCACATGATCAAAACCTGACTCTCCTGTACACCCTGTTTCCATAGTTAATCCTCGCGCTTGGCTTCGTATGCAATTCACGAGCCACCTTCCTAGTGATCTATTCTGGTATCAGACGCAATACTTATTATCGTTGTTCTGGACCCTTTCACACTTTGTTTCAGACATCGAACGATTGTCTATCCGTTTGAAACTTATTATTATACCTCCGTACCTTACTCTTGATGTATTTTATATGTTCAACTCGAGAGATAATCTTATGCTCATTCATAGGTTAACCCCAGATTGTTTCCCTCAAAAGCATTCTGTCGTAGCTGAGCTCCCCTTACCTATTCATAAGTACGTTGGAGTTCCCGAAGAAAAGGACGACTTCACCATGATGACTTGAAGCAGAGAAATGAAGACGTCAATGTAATGGATCGATCTCTTCGAGAAGAGCAACCAAGGCCGAGAAGATCCGTTAGAATTTCGTAACCAAATCTCTTCCCCCTCATTTCCCCTCTTAAATCTCGGGACGAAATTTCTTGTAGTGGAGGAGAATTGTGACGCCCGGATAATTAAACTACAGTGAACCTCTGTTAATGATGCCACGTCACCACGATTACTGTTGCTAATCTCATGTTAGTTCAAACGATTCGAATTCAAATTTAGACTTAAAGGCAAACAACAAAGGTTTTCAAATGTTAAAACAAAAATGTTTGGGAGGTGTCAAATAAATCATAAGCAGTTATGGCGAAGAACTCATAATTAAATAAAATATTTAAATACACAATAGTAGATAAAACAACGGTAAAATAATCACTTAAATGCTTTTAAATACTAAACAAATATTTGAACGGCTCCATTTGACCTCAAACTTTTTGTGCCACCTTGTGGTGTTGACTAGAAATTATGAGTAGGATTTCGTGTTAAACAAAAATCGTTTGCTAGCAAAACTAAATGAAAAACAACGGAGAAATACAAAACAGAGATAATAAAGAGAGGGAGAGAGTGAAAAGGGAAAACCCCCCATCCCCCTGGGCCTTAGGCCACCGGCCGGCCTACTAGGCCCAGCCCAGCCGCCTCCCTATCTAACCCTAGCCCCTCACCTCTCGATCCCCACTCCACCCGTTCGATCCCATCGTCCCTCCTCATGCTGCCAGGAAGAGAGCAGAGAGGAGCAAGAGACCCCACGCCCGACCCGCTCACACGCGGCCTCCTTGCCCTGCTCCGACCACCTCTGCCGCTCTGCCGCTGTTCTGGTCGGCGAGCTCCTCACCTCCGACCCTCTCGCATCGCCGCCTCCTCCTTCGACCTGCACAGCCGCCGGCCCCGCCCCTACCGCACGCCCCCTGTCGCTGGCGCCGCCCGCGCCCCGTGCCTCCCATGGCCGCACCAAGCCGTGGCTAGTGCCTGCCGGCGCGCGTGGGCGCTCGCCCGCAGCTTGCTACTGCTCCTCTGCGCACTCGCCGATGTTGGTCGCCCCTGCCCGACCGCTTCATCACCGGCGCCGCGCCTCGTCGGCCACCTCTCCGACCCGCCACGACCTCCCCCGAGCTCACGGACCTCCCCTACCGCTCGATGTGAGGCCCCCCTCGATCCCCTGTTCCCCCTTTCCATTTCTCAGTCGTCGAATTTCACCGCACCACAGAACTCGTTGGGCGCTCGCGCTCACCGCCACCAGCCGCGCCCACACACGCCCGTGTCGTGCCCGTGCACCACCTCAGAGCAAGCCATGGTTCCACCACCGCGGGACTTGTCATTCCCGACGATTCCGACAACTCCAACGCCTGCTGCGAAGCTCCTTAGATGCGCGCAACTATGGGGTATCTTTTGTTGCCCTCGTCTGCCGCTCCCGTGGACCTCCGGCGAGTCTCCGCCGCTCGGGAAGGTCGCCGACGGCTAACCCCGGCCGGTTGTCGCGTCCCTGTCTGTTAGGGACTAAATGGCTCTGTTGATTAGCCCTTGAGACACTGACGGGTAGGACCCCTGGGCAATTAATCCATTTAATTAAGTTAACATAATTACAAAGTATGACATGTGGGTCCATCTGTTAAATTAACTAAATAACTAAAATCGATTAGACAGTGATAGATGGGGTCCACTACTAGGTATAAATATTAAATCAGTGTTGAAATTACTAGAGAGAATGACATGCGTGTCCCACTTGTACTAATCACACCGTTGACTAGCCAATAGTTGACTGGGTCAACTGGGTCCCCTGGCCCCACATGTCATAGGCTGTCGCTGGCCTCTGCTGTGTACACATAGCATTTTACTATTTAAATCGAATTAAAATAATTCCTGAAAATGAATTAAGAACTTTAAAAAATAATATTAAATAATCCGTAATTCGGATGAAAATAATTTATATATGAAAGTTGCTCAAAAAAATATGACGAATCGGAATATGCACTTCGTTCATCTGTCACATAACCCTAGCATGATGAACATGGAACCTTTCCCTCCAGACCGTCTGTCCAGTAAATGCCAAAGCCGGGGAAATATCCATAGAGATTTTCCCGCTCCGTCTGTAACGTGTAGCACCGTGTTAGGGCATACCTAGCACCGCGTATTGCCTCGTTATGTTTTGTGATGCTTTGTTTGCTCCGTATTTACTGTTTCTTCCCCCTCTTCTTCCCCGGTAGACCCCGAGACCGGCGCTGATGCCACCGAGTACGACTACGTCACCGACGACCCTTCTTCCTGTACAACAAAGCTTCCAGGCAAGCCCCCCCTTGATCACCAGATATCGCCTATTCTTCTCTCTACTACTTGCATTAGAGTAGTGTAGCATGTTACTGCTTTCCGTTAATCCTACGCTGATGCATAGCCTGTCTTTGCTACTATTGTTGTTACCTTTACCTGCAATCCTACATGCTTAGTATAGGATGCTAGTATTCCATCAGTGGCCCTACATTCTTGTCCGTCTGCCATGCTATACTATCGGGCTGTGATCACTCGGGAGGTGGTCACGGGTATATACTATATACTTTATACATGATACATGTGGTGACTAAAGTCGGGTCGGCTCGTGGAGCACCCGCGAGTGATTCACGGATTGGGGGCTGAAAGGACCTTTGTCCCGACGGCCCTCTATGTGGATCTTTGTGGCGGAGTGACAGGGCAGGTTGAGACTACCTAGGTGAGAGGTGGGCCTGGCCCTGGTCGGCGTCCGCGGTTACTTCAAAATAACACGCTTAACGAGTTTTTGGTATTTGATCTGAGTCTGGCCATTTGGTCTGTACGCACTAACCAACTACGTGGGAAAGTTATGGGCACTCGAAGTCGTGCTATCAGCCGAAGCCTTCTTGATGTCAGCGACTGAGCGGCGCGTGCCGGGTTGGACCGCGTAACGTGACTTCCTTTGTAATGGAGGTTGCTAGGTCTGCTCTTCGGCCGCGTACGCAACGTGCAGGTGTGCAATGGGCGATGGACCCAGACCCCTGCGCGCATAGGATTTAGACCGGCGTGCTGACCTCTCTATTGTGCCTAGGTAGGGCTGCGACGTGTTGATCTTCCGCGGCCGGGCATGACCCAGAAAAGTGTGTCCGGCCAAATGGGATCGAGCGTGTTGGGTTATGTGGTGCACCCCTGCAGGGAAGTTTATCTATTCGAATAGCCGTGTCCCTCAGTAAAAGGACGACCCGGAGTTGTACCTTGACCTTATGACAACTAGAACCGGATACTTAATAAAACACACCCTTCCAAGTGCCAGACATAACCCGGTGATCGTTCTCTAACAGGGCGACGAGGAGGGGATCGCCGGGTAGGATTATGCTATGCGATGCTACTTGATGAACTTACCATCTACTCTCTTCTATATGCTGCAAGATGGAGGGGGGCAGAAGCGTAGTCTTCGATAGGATTAGCTATCCCCCTCTTATTCTGGCATTCTGCAGTCCAGTTCACCGATATGGCCCTTTACACATATACCCATGCATATGTAGTGTAGATCCTTGCTTGCGAGTACTTTGGATGAGTACTCACGGTTGCTTTTCTCCCTCTTTTCCCCCTTTCCCTTCTACCTGGTTGTCGCAACCAGATGCTGGAGCCCAGGAGCCAGACGCCACCGTCGACGACGACTCCTACTACACTGGAGGTGCCTACTACTACGTGCAGGCCACTGACGACGACCGGGAGTAGTTTAGGAGGATCCCAGGCAGGAGGCATGCGCCTCTTTCGATCTGTATCCCAGTTTGTGCTAGCCTTCTTAAGGCAAACTTGTTTAACTTATGTCTGTACTCAGATATTGTTGCTTCCACTGACTCGTCTATGATCGAGCACTTGTATTCGAGCCCCCGAGGCCCCTGGCTTGTATTATGATGCTTGTATGACTTATTTTATTTTTAGAGTTGTGTTGTGATATCTTCCCGTGAGTCCCTGATCTTGATCGTACACGTTTGCATGTATGATTAGTGTACGGTCAAATCGGGGGCGTCACAGCGGTTATGTGGCAGATGGGAGTTTTTAATATCCGGTTGTAGAGAACTTGACACCAGATTTGAATTAAAATACACCAACCGCGTGTGTAACCGTGATTGTCTTTTTTGACGAAGTTCGGGATGAGAACACGGTTGGGTAATGTTTGTACGTAAGTAGTTCAGGATCATTTCTTGATCATTACTAGTTGGCGACCGTTGCATAGTTTCTCATCTTATTCATGTACTCGTAAGTTAGCCACCATATTATTCTTAGTCGCTTGCTGGAACCTCACCACTTATTCATTCCATACCCATTAAGCTTTGCTAGTCTTGATACCCATGGTAATGGGATTGCTGAGTCCTCGTGGCTCACAGATTACTACAACAACAATTTCAGGTACAGGTAATGCGATGGTCTGACGCGAGTGCGATGCTTGCTTGTTTGGAGTTCTCCTTCTTTGATCAAGGAATAGGTTCCGGGTCGGGGAGCCTGGGATTAGTAGGGTGGATGTCGCTCTTCTTTTTTCGTTTGATTTCATCCGTAGTCGGATCCTGCTCTTCTGTATGATGATTGGTATGTATTGATGAACTGTTGTATGAATGATGTAGCTTGTGGCGAGTGTAAGCCTTTATCTTGAATTGTCATCTATTCAGTACATGGTATGTTGTAATGATATCCACCTTGCTATGCGCTCGAAATGCGATTGTGCCCCAATCATGAATTCATCACGTGATTGGGATAGAATCACATCTTGGGCGCTACAGGCAGCCTCTCCCTCTCGCGTCGGGGTCGTCGCGGCCGCGGAAGGTCACACAGCCTCGGAGGTCCTGGCCTCCTCCCTCTTCTTCGCCACCGATGTCAGCCTGGCCACCGAGAGGAGAATATCTTGAGCACGACATCGAGAGCGGGAAGCAAAGACAAGGTGAAGTACTTACTCGTCCTTAGCAATGTACGACCTCTTCCTACCCAGGAGCGCGGTGCCCCCGAGCTTCTTAGGCACAAGCTTTGCCGCGCTCTTAGGAGTGGATGAGCGCGCGACGACCGTCCCTGCAACGGTGGCGGCCGGCGACAAGGTGGAGGCGTCGCCCCGGGGAACCGATGCCGTCCCGCCCTTCTTCGGGGTCCCCTGCTTCATCTTCCTCAAGGGGGTGCCCCTGGACCTCGTGGCAACCCCGGTGGAGCGCGGCGACCCCTCAACCAGGTTCTCACCGGCGTCATCATCATCGGAGAGGACACGGAGGAGCTCGCTCTGCCGCGGGGGAGAGATCTCCCCCACCCCCTCCAAGGTCGCCTCCGAGTCCTCCTCCCCCTCCTCCCTGGAGTGCTTGCCGGAGGACACCGGCATCGGGGAGCTAGGGGGCTGGGAAGGCTTCAGCGGCATGAGCCCGCGCTCGTTGAAGACGGGCATGGCGGCGGCTACCTTCTCTCCGTCGTCACGGCGGTACAGCGAGAGATAGGCTTCTAGGAGGCCGCCCAGGTCCTTCTCGAGCAAGGTGCGCATGGCCTTGCTTAGCTCTTCGCCAGACAAGTCATCCGGGCGCAACCAGAGGTCATCTTCCGCGCCCTTAAAGCTCCACAAACAACGCGAGTCACTACTGCAGGATGGTCCAAATGCGACACTACGATCAGAGACCCTTCGATGAAACTGTGTGCGATGCCATAATCGCAAACGGTGGTATAAAAAACCCGTCAAAAAGGTGCAAAACGTTTGCAATGACAGATGCAGTAAACACGGTTCAGAATTTAGTTGCGTGTGCGATGTAGGGCATACGGTTCAGCTCAATTAACTGTTTGGGATGAGGAGGCACAAAAGAAACGGGCAGCCACATGAAGGCGTGTGCGATATACAGCATACGGTTCACTGGGATGAACTGTGTGTGATTAGGCAACACAATGGAAACGGTTCAACTGAACAAGATGTGTGTGATACGCGACAAATAGGTCCGTAATCTAAAATGTGTGCGAAGGCCAATAATAACACAGACGATTGTTGCTAATAAGCGGTGTGAATTGCTCTGTCTACAGTAGAATAACATGTATCTATATCTATACCTATACCTACTAATAAATGGGCTATTGCTTCTTACCACCGTAATTTCGTCCGTTTTTGGTCCGTCCGTCATTCGTCCACTTCGTCTATATTATTTTCTATATCCGAGACGGTACTAATCTATCTAATTAAAATTCCCGTAAGTCAAAAACGTCCCAACCAGCTAGCAGCATGGGCCTCAGCCCATCAAACAAATCAAGCAGCCTCCTCGCAACCAACAATTGAGAGAAGAAGGGGACGTCCAACTGAGCCAGCCACGAGTATGTGCAGAAAAGATGGTTTAGTCCCCTATTATATAATCCCACCTCGCTACCTTACACGCAAATAAGCCAATTTAAGTATGACTGCAAATTCAAAGCGCGTGTGAGGTAGATGCCGTCTATGGTGCGGGGCTCTGCGGACGCCATGGCCGGGTTCTGTCAGCGCGCGCGACCCCACGCGACCCCACGGTGAGATGAGCGTGCGGGCTGGAGCAGCCCATGGACGAGGCGACAACTTACGTGTGCAGGCAGGAGCGCCACTTGGTTTCGGCGACGACGAGCCGGCGGTAACGAACTTGCATCCCTACTTCATCTCCTAACTAAATTATTCTCTGATGTTATTATTCTACTGCACCTCCTGTTCTTTATTCAGGAGAGGAACGATGCCCTTGGTGTCTTGCTTAAGTTGTTTTCCTACATGAATACATGACGTGAGTTTCTCAAGTTATTTTCCTTTTTCGATTGAGGGGGACTACGACAGACATACACCGGCCTGAGCCACTTAATTAAAATCAAAACAGAATACATTTTTGAATATTCCAAATATTCCAAAGAACAGCGATAAGTATAGCTGAACGGACCTTTTGTCATAATATATGCGATATTGCATTTTCTTCTTTGAAATTGCATCATGTATTTCACTGATTTGGTTTTGCATAGATTCACACAAATATTTGCTTCCATTGAGCATCATGTGCAAAGGTTATTTTCCAATTGGAAGCAAGTTTATTTCTTTTTGATAAACGAAGGAAATTTAATTTAATCTGAATTCACCAATAAAATTCTGATCACTCTTTGTTTATCTATGGAGTGCCATATATTTGATCAACAATAAAACTTGTGGCATTACGTCCATATATTTTTTACCGTTTACTTTTAAATTTAGCTTTGTGGCATTACGTCCATTTTATTATTATTTCAGAATGAACTAATAAGTGGCCTGCGACCACATCTCATGTTTCGAAATGGCATCCTAAATAACCTACCCTCAATCGATCGATGATACGTCATGTTACAACAGAGGACGTGCACAGATGAAGGTCTTGAAATGCTTGTCATTTTAGAGATATGTGCTATTTTTTCATCTCCCGTTGCAACGCACGGGCATTTTTGCTACTATATATAACTGAAATAAACATCCAATTGCATCCCTACTTGATCTCCTAACTAAATTATTCTCTGATGTTATTATTCTACTGCACCTCCTGTTCTTTATTCAGGAGAGGAACGATGCCCTTGGTGTCTTGCTTAAGTTGTTTTCCTACATGAATACATGACGCGAGTTTCTCAAGTTATTTTCCTTTTTCGATTGAGGGGGACTACGACAGACATACACCGGCCTGAGCCACTTAATTAAAATCAAAACAGAATACATTTTTGAATATTCCAAATATTCCAAAGAACAGCAATAAGTATAGCTGAACGGACCTTTTGTCATAATATATGCGATATTGCATTTTCTTCTTTGAAATTGCATCATGTATTTCACTGATTTGGTTTTGCATAGATTTACACAAATATTTGCTTCCATTGAGCATCATGTGCAAAGGTTATTTTCCAATTGGAAGCAAGTTTATTTCTTTTTGATAAACCAAGGAAATTTAATTTAATCCGAATTCACCAATAAAATGCTGATCACTCTTTGTTTATCTATGGAGTGCCATATATTTGATCAACAATAAAACTTGTGGCATTACGTCCATATATTTCTTACCGTTTACTTTTAAATTTAGCTTCGTGGCATTACGTCCATTTTATTATTATTTCAGAATGAACTAATAAGTGGCCTGCGACCACATCTCATGTTTCGAAATGGCATCCTAAATAACCTACCCTCAATCGATCGATGATACGTCATGTTACAACAGAGGACGTGCACAGATGAAGGTCTTGAAATGCTTGTCATTTTAGAGATATGTGCTATTTTTTCATCTCCCGTTGCAACGCACGGGCATTTTTGCTAGTATATATATAACTGAAATAAACATCCAATTACATAAATGACTATACAGATCATTCGCACACACCTCAATAAACAATTGCATGTATTCTAAAGTAGGAAAAACGATCGTCTAGTCATCTACTTCTTGTGATGCTCCCGCCTGTAACGCCCCAAGACCGACGCTTCAGACGCCTTCCATGTTTTTCGTTGTCGCTGTGTGTATTTATTTGTTTGTTGCATTTCATCATGGCATCATCCGCATTGCATCGGCACTTCGTTGCCGTCATTGTTTTTAAAACTTTCATCCGCTCGTAGTTGCCGTGTCCCCCCTTGCTTTCGTTGACCGTTCCGAGTCAAACCTTGTTATTCGTTTGCCCTCTTGCCTAAACCGGAGTCTCTCTGTACAGTGCACAAAACCCCTTCTCGCGCGCGTCCGAAACCTGTCCCGAACCCGACCCGCTCAGTCATCACCGTTGCATTCAGATCATCTCCTAACATCTATAAAACATCTCCGTTTTATTATTCGGGCTACCTAACCTATTTATTTACGACCGCCCGATTATAATCGGACGGACCGGATTAACCCCTACCCTAATCCCCTACCTATATAAATAGTCCAACCCTAGACCAATCCCTAAAATCTAGCCCCCTTGTCCCATCAATCCCATCGCGCCGCCGCCACTCCTCCAGACCCCTCTGCCTTGGGATCCCCTCATTCCTTCCCGAGCCAACCCACAGCCGTGCCTGAGTGCACGCAGCCTTCTCCCTCGAGCTCCAACGGGAACCGCGCCCCTGCATCCCCCGCTTCGAGCACCTCCTGGAGCATGACCACGCGCGTCCTCAAGTCCCTGCCCCGAGCACCCCCGCAAGCAGCAGCAGTTCCCGCGTCTCCGGCGAGCAGGCGCCACCTCCAGCAGGCCGTCCCACTCCCCTGCGCCTCCTCCCTCCCGTTCCTTCTTCTTTCCTTCACCTGCTGCCCGTGCTCATCTCCCTCCCTCTCTCTCTCTCTTGTGCTGTACCAGGGAGCAGCAGCCGCCGCCGCCCATGGACTTCCGCCGCCGACGCTGCACAGATCGGGTCGTCCCCGACCCCCACGGCCCTGGCCTCGACGGATCCGCCTCCCACCGTCGGGAATCGGTTCCCCTCGACCTCTTCCCCGCCTCCGGTGGTCGTTCCGCTGTCTGCCGTAGCCGGAAGCACCGGCGCAGCCACCGCTCGTCTTCCTAGAACGCACGCAGCGCCAAGTCCCTGCGCCCGTTGACCCGGCCTCGTGGGCCTCATCCCTGTCCGGCCCAGCCAGCGCCCTCCTCACCGAGCTGGCTTGGCCCATGGGTGAGCAGCCCCCTCCAGCCACTCTCCTGTACACCGCTGGCCCAGCCAGTTTCGGCCCGTGTAGTTTTTTTCCCAGATCTGTGATTTTGTCCATTATCCAGAGTATTACAGTTTTACAGAAAAACCCCTCATGTTCATGCATATAATATCTCATAAACCGTGCATCAGATTAAAATACTTCTTATATGAAAAATGTCTAGAATTTCATCTAGTTTCATAATATGCCACTCTCATCCATGTTTAAAATGTTTAAACTTGTTGTTTATTTAATTTGCTTAAATGCCATGTTAAAATGATTTATTTCATAACTAATTAACCGTAACTCGGATTTAAATAAACTTTATATGTAAATGGGGTAGAAAGATGCATAGAATAACATGGTGCATTTATTTTCCTGTTTAACAACAATAAAATATGGTTTTAGGGCAGAACATTACCAAATCTAAAATATGCACATGAGGATTTTCCGGAATTGTTGTTTGTTATTACCGGCCTCATTTAAACTTGCCTAGATAGGTAGTTTTCATATGCTTCACCTCTTGCCATGTTTAATAACATTTAATATTGTTGGGTACATAAACGAGAGAGAACTAAATAATTGATGTGGTGTTTTGTCAATATGCAACTCGTTGCATATTGAGCTCCACTTAACTTGTAGTTTTGTTTGTGCACTTTGCCATGCCATGCCTCATTAAATCGGACATGCATCATACTTGTTTGTGCATCATGCTATGTGTATGTGGTGGTTGTTTACTATATTGTTTGTTTCTTTCCGGGTTGTTTCTCTCATTACCTTCGGTTTCGTTCCGGAGTTGTGAGGATTCGTTCGACTACATCCGTTTGTCTTCTTCATGGACTCGTTCTTCTTCCTTGCGGGATTTCAGGCAAGATGACCATACCCTCGAAATCACTTCTATCTTTGCTTGCTAGTTGTTCGTTCAATTGCTATGCTGCGCTACCTACCACTTGCTATATCATGCCTCCCATATTGCCATGTCAAGCCTTTAATCCACTCTTCCTAGCAAACCGTTGTTTGGCTATGTTACCGCTTTTGCTCAGCCCCTCTTATAGCGTTGTTAGTTGCAGGTGAAGTTGAAGATTGCTCCATGTTGGAACATGATTATGTTGGGATATCACAATATCTTTTATTTAATTAATGCATCTATATACTTGGTAAAGGGTGGAAGGATCGGCCTTATGCCTGGTGTTTTGTTCCACTCTTGCCGCCCTAGTTTCCGTCATACCGGTGTTATGTTGATTTTGCGTTCCTTACGCGGTTGGGTGATTTATGGGACCCCCTTGACAGTTCGCCTTGAATAAAACTCCTCCAGCAAGGCCCAACCTTTGTTTTAACATTTGCCACCTAAGCCTTTTTCCCTTGGGTTCTGCAGACTCAAGGGTCATCTTTATTTTAACCCCCCGAGCCAGTGCTCCTCTGAGTGTTGGTCCAAACTAGAGCACCATGCGGGACCATCCCTTGGCAACTGGGGTTACGTCGGTACCTGTACGCTTAGCTTATCCGGTGTGCCCTGAGAACGAGATATGTGCAGCTCCTATCGGGATTTGTCGGCACAGCGGGTGGTCTTGCTGGTCCACTTTTACCATTGTCGAAATGTCTTGTAAACCGGGATTCCGAGACTGATTGGGGCTTCCCGGGAGAAGGAATATCCTTCGTTGACCGTGAGAGCTTATAATGGGCTAAGTTGGGACACCCCTGCAGGGTATAAACTTTCGAGAGCCGTGCCCGCGGTTATGTGGCAGATGGGAATTTGTTAATGTCCGGTTGTAGAGAACTTGACACTCGACTTAATTAAAATACATCAACCGCGTGTGTAGCCGTGATGGTCTCTTTTCGGCGGAGTCCGGGAAGTGAACACGGTTCTTGTGTTATGCTTGAAGGTAAGTAGGAGTTCAGGATCACTTCTTGATCATTACTAGTTGACAACCGTTCCGTTGCTCCTCTTCTCGCTCTTATTTGCGTATGTTAGCCACCATACATGCTAGTGCTTGCTGCAGCTCCACCTCACTACCCCTTTCCTACCCTTAAGCTTAAATAGTCTTGATCTCGCGGGTGTGAGATTGCTGAGTCCTCGTGACTCACAGATACTTCCAAAACAGTTGCAGGTGCCGAGGATACCAGTGCAGGCGATACTACCGAACTCAAGTGGGAGTTCGACGAGGACCTTGGTTGTTACTATGTTTCGTTTCCTGTTGATCAGTAGTGGAGCCCAGTTGGGACGATCAGGGATCTAGCATTTGGGGTTGTCTTCTTTTATTTTGGTTCCGTAGTCGGACCTATGTGTGTACTCTGATTGATGTATGTTTTATCTAAGAATTGTGTGAAGTGGCGATTGTAAGCCAACTCTTTATCCCATTCTTGTTCATTACATGGGATTGTGTGAAGATGACCCTTCTTGCGACTAAACCACAATGCGGTTATGCCTCTAAGTCGTGCCTCGCCACGTGGGAGATATAGCCGCATCGTGGGCGTTACACCGCCACTGCTATGTGGCTCGATCCCTCGTCTGGGTCAGGAAGAAGACAGTTCCTCATGTCAACGATCCGCCTGTACATCTCGTAGCTTGTGTACGCGTCCATGGCCGCGTACTTGACATGTTGTTCATCCAGTTTCTTATGCCACACACTGTGCCAGGCGTTCTTGTCCTTATTGCTCTCTTGCTTCATCTTCGCGTAGTAGGGGTCAATGCTGGCCGAGGCGAGGTCAACCAGGGAGTTCTGTTTGCTTTTGTCGGTGCCCCAGACCTTGTAGTGGTGCTGGATGTTGATTCGGGCATTTCAAGTCCGAGACCTTGAGCGCTTTTAGATCGTTGGTGGTGTTCACCGTAGCGAAACTGTAGTCAGAGCTCTGGATAAACCTGGAGAAATGCTCGCAAGGCCTTGTGGCAAGGTGGAAGTGGTAGACGAGGACGTCATGTCGCACACACAACTGGGCGACGACAACCTTCTGATCATGCCCGGCACGATCGATGGTGTACTCGAGGTCGAAGCCGACCACTCGGTACTTGTCCTCGGTAAGGAACTGCTCCATAGTTTGGATGGAGCTCTCCACCGAGACCGGGTCGTTCGTGTACACCATCGAGAGGCCCTTCCCCCTCACGTGGGTGTCCACTACGTGATGCATGGTGCACTGCCCGCCGTTGTCGTCGTTGGCTGCTGGGAGCGCCATTGGAGCCACGGGGAGCGCCATTGGAACCACTGGATGTCCTGTCTGTATGTGTCCTCATGGGTGTGCTTATTGTGTCGTGTGAGCCAAGAGATGAAGGTAAATGGCCGCAGGAATAAAAGGGGCCGGGCGGCGTGGATTCTCGGCGCATCCGCATGTCAGTTTTTGCAGCGGGTAACTGCATCGTCGCGTCGCGCCCGGCGCAACCGCTGGGTGGCTACACCGCGGCAGTGGCGCAGTCCCCGGCGTAGTGTAGTGCGCGTGGCGTTCCTGTTGGGTGTGCGCGGAACACCCACCACACACTTCGCCGCCGGTGCCCATCGGCAACTGTTGCCGGCCGCAGTTGCCGCCACACCACCATCGAAAGCCAGGGCCATCGCCCGCCCGCCGCCGCGGCCCGAAGGCGGGACATGGCCGTCGTGGCCGCCACCCCACTGCCGGCCATTGTGGCCATCACCCGCTCTGCCACCGCGGCCCGAAGGCGGGAGGTGGTGGTCGTGGCCACCACCCCGTCGTCGGCCACCATGGCCGGCAGCCCACCGTCGACCGCCGGGGTCATCACCCGCTCCGCCACCGCCGCCCGAAGGCGGGAGGCGGAGGTGGATGCCCGCACGTGCGACAGCGACCTTGCGCGCTACAACGAGTTCCTGCGGGAGGAGGAGGAGCGCCTCGTCGAGCATGCAAAGAGCCTTACCACCGCAGTCGTAGCGGCACACGCCGCCTCAGAGGCGAGGAATCAGGAGATCTACAAGGAGAACCACCGCTTCGAGAGGGGTCGTCTGCAGCGGCAGAGGGCGTTCGAGGCGAGCGTCGCTGAAGCTGCATTAGCGGCAGACACCACATTGCATTTGCCCAGCTCGTCGGTAGGCTCCTCCTCCTCCGCCTCTTACTAAGCACGCTCGGCAGAGGAGAGGCAGCCGGAAGTAGTACAAAACCCCTCTGCAGTAGTAGTATTTAGGGGCTATTTTGTTTAGTTCATCTGACTATAGATGTGGTGGAACTGTACAACGTACTTAATTAGCTAGTATATATAGTTGAACTAGCTATTTCAGTACGTGGTTGGCAACAATTGGGGAAAAGTTTGGTCGGTTTAGCTGTCGAGGTGAACTATTTGTATAAATTAAGAACGACTTCTTAATCTATGAATGAAATCTATGCTTAATTACTGAATTTTAGTTGCAAAAATTAGATACTGCTAGTGATTTTTAGCTTCATATTTTGACAAATCGCAGTGTTACAAGGATTGACAAATCTTACCAAATTGTTTGTACGTGGTTCCACACGGGTCATCCAAAACAACTGTTTGCGTTGAAGGATGCACAAATCCTGCGGTGCTCTCACTTTGCATACGGGTGTTCTATCTAAAACGTTTGCGATCAAGAGTTGCAGAAATCCTGCTCGACACATTTTCTCTTGGCTTTCTGGGGAAGCTGTCGGTTTGCGTACGGGTGTTCTAACTAAAACGTTTGCGTTGAGTGTTTTAGATTAAAAAAGCGAATTAAACTGCGGCTTGGGCGCCATTAATGGAGAGGATGCGAGCAAGGCGGGCGGCCATGGAAGTCAAAGGGCTCGCTTCCTAGTGAGCCTGCGCAGCGTACAGCTCACACGCTTCCCGATGGGCCTGCGCACTTAAGGACAACTTGCACGCCTCTCGGTCAGCCTGTGCACTGGACGGCGCTCGCACGCCTCCCGTTCAGTCAAGGTCAAGCAGCTGTCCGCACGTCACCTCCTACAGCCATTAAAACCAAGACACGTGGCATCACGTGAATGGTTAACAGAATTTTGGATTTACTAGAATTTAAAAACTAGGCATCTCAATGTTTTGCCGGCAATCAACGGTGCCCTGGTGTTTGAAATTCAATCCCATTTCTTGCATGGGGCCTAAGCATGCACCCAAGGACACATATTTGATTTTGCAACCAATTTATATGCACTGGAGCATGTGCATGTAGTTCAAATTTGAATTATGCACATAAATGCATTGAAAACTCAGTTAATGCATAAAAATGTCCAAACGAACCCCGAAAAATCACAAAAATTCACACAACACTCCTGTTGTTCTATGTTGACACGAGAAAAAATTTGAAAGCAATAAGAGGCAATGGATATCGTTTCGTCCACAAAGGTGGGACGTTCCCTACCGAAAACCATCATGCTTGTTGTGAGAAGCTCCGGTTTGTGAGAAGCATATATCCAAACCTGGCCCAAATGGGACAAAATTTGTACCACGGCATGTTGATGCCGCTCCATGATAGCATGCCAAGTTTGATGAATTTCAGAGGAGTTTTGGATTTACTACAATTTAAAAACCAGGCATCTCAATGTTTTGCCGGCAATCAACGGTGCCCCGGTGTTTGAAATTCATTCCCATTTCTTGCATGGGACCTAAGCATGCACCCCAAGGACACAGATTTGATTTTTAATCCAAATTTATATGCACTGGAGCATGTGCATGTAGTTCAAATTTGAATTATGCACATAAAAATGCATTGAAAACTCAGTTAATGCATAAAAATGTCCAAACGAACCCCGAAAAATCACACAACACTCCTGTTGTTCTATGTTGACACAAGAAAAAAATTTAAAGCAATAAGAGGCAATGGATATCGTTTCGTCCCCAAAGGTGGGACGTTCCCTAGTGAAAACCATCATGCTTGTTGTGAGAAGCTCCGGTTTGTGAGAAGCATATACCCAAACCTGCCCCAAATGGGACAAAATTTGTACCACGACATGTTGATGCCGCTCCATGATAGCATGCCAAGTTTCATGAATTTCATAGGAGTTTTGGATTTACTAGAATTTAAAAACCAGGCATCTCAATGTTTTGCCGGCAATCAACGGTGCCCTATGTTTCAAATTCATTCCCATTTCTTGCATGGGACCTAAGCATGCACCCAAGGACACATATTTGATTTTTCAACCAATTTATATGCACTGGAGCATGTGCATGTAGTTCAAATTTGAATTGTTCACCTGAAATGGTTAGAAAACCAATTTAATGTATAAAATGCTCAAACGAACCCTGAATAATTCCAATTCTTTTACGACACACATATAGTTGCATGTTCACTCCAGATAAAAGGTCTAGCAATTCAAACACCGTCCATTGCCGCTGTGACCCCATTATGTAATTCAAATCAAGATGAAAAATCAAGTAGATCACACACAGTTTATTATCAGTAACCGTGTGAGATTTAGTACAAAATATCTTGGAGCACCGTCGGTGTATAGTACGCCTATGGCTTACGCGAGAAGGTGCGTCGGCTACACTCCACAGCCGGTGTCTCAAGCACAGTAGCTCGCTCCCCAAATATCATTTCACTGTTCAATCATCGCCGGTGAAAGATGGGCACGTGGACCCGCGTCGTGAGGGCAACTTCGGTGGTCCACTCCTGCGAGAGCGCGGCCGCGACCGCCATGCGCGTGCTAACAAGGTGCATGAGCGCAGCCACAATTTGCGACCGGGCGGCAAATGCAGCCCAAACGGCCGTTGTTGCTTCTCAGATGGTGGCAGCAACATCTGCCTCGGGGATAGCATCTGGCGAGAGCGGCATAGCAGCTCTCCGTTCCGCAGCGGCGGCCTTAGCCCTGATGGAGGCCGCCCACGACCATGTCGAGGCCGCCCACGCCCAGCTCCTGGCGGTCACCGCACAAATCGAACGAAGCTTCTCTGACAATGGTCGGCAACACACGACTGAAGAGCTGGCAATCGCCGAGAGCGTTCGAGCAGCCGTCCGTTCCTCCGCCGCATACCTTGCGACGACGGAGCCCGTCCAAGCCCAGATCGCGTCCGCCCACGCCCAGCTCGTGGCGGCCTTTTCCAAAGAGATGGCGGATGCGGATGGCGAGATGCTTACCGAGTATGGTGCGATGGATGCCATGGAGCCCCTTCCCCAGGAGACCGTCGGGCGCGAGCTGGACATGGAGGCGGTGGCGGAGATCGACGAGCACCAGCCGTAGTAGTACTCTTTGTTTTCTTTAATTAAGAGCACCGGTCTTTAATTTGTTAGAGTAATGTTTAGGTCAGCTAGCTCTGTTTAATTGCTGAACTTGCTCGATTAAGAAGTGTGGGTGTGCCGTAGTCTCCTTTGTGTACCCAGATTATGCAATGACGTGGATGACCACTGTAACCATGGAAATTCGAACCAAAACTTTTGAGGTTCAAACTCATCACACACGGGTTAAGCTATCTGAATCGTTTGTGATGTCCACATATCATACACAGTTCTGAATAAGGGACCGTGTCTGATGACACTTTGCGCGCCAGTTTTTTGGCTGAAGCGATTCCAAATTTTTGGCTTCCGTGGAAATATCTACCTCCCCGCCCCGCCCCCCTTACCAAAAGCCACATTTACCCTCTTTCCGCCTTCCTTTCCAAGTTGAAACCCTCACTCCTTGCTTGCAGCACCGCCGCCTCCTCACCGGTGAACCTCCTTCACACTGCTCGGCCTCCTCTATCCAGGCAGGTAATCCACACCCACTACAAGAAATATGTCAACTTGTGACCCTCACTATTGGTCCCTGAAAGGTCATTGATTTTCATTTGCGACCTTTTTTGACCAAAAACAGATGGTCAAAAGCTGGTGGTTGTAAACTGAAATTAATGACCTTCTCTGTGAGAAGGTCATTGAATTCCACGACCAAAACAAAAGGTCGTTGATTCCATGACCTTCTGTTTTGGTCGCTAGCTCTCTGCCCAGGCCATGTCGGATCCGATGTGGCAATTTGACGTGGCAAAATTGTGACCAATTGAAAAGGTCAAAAATTAGAATCGGCCCGGTCCAATTGGGTGTCTTACATGAGCCAGGCCTAACAATTCAGCCTTTTTATATATTTTTTCTGTTAATTTTCGCTAGCTACATGGGCCTGGCCCAGTAATTCAGCCTTTTTTATTTTCTAGATCATGGCCTTTCACATGCCATTTCCTTTTTAGGCCACGGTCATTTTACAATCCATTTTTTTTATTTTCAGCCTTTGTTCCCACTAATATATTTTGGGCCATGGCCTTTTCAAAGCCCAAATAAACTTGGTCCAATAGACATTTCATCCACTTCTTGATTTGGGTTGTGCCTCTTCAAGTCAAATAATATTTACATCATAGATATACATTCAGCCCAGATTCAATGCCAATATATTTTCCAATCCAGAAATAAATATCAAGTAAACATAGTGGCAAGTAAATATACACCAAACTCTCAGCAAAATCACCAGTACAACAAAATTCCCAGAAAAATCAACGTTACAACAGAGTCATGCACCTCCCTAGCTAGGTTCAGAAGCAGGGATACTAGAGCATGCATGTATGCCTAGATCCAGCATGCATTGCTTCTTCCAACTTCTTCATCCTGGAGCTCACGACGAAACATGAATAGAGGCCACCATCTGCATGTTATAAAACAAAATGGTCAGGAACAAAATAAATTCAAACATGTTAACCTTTTGGCATAAATAACAATAGAACAATCAAAACGAGGCATAGTTATCAGTGAATACTAGTGACTACCAATAATCAGTAAATATTATATTAGTGAGGAACAACATCATAAAGATTAACAGTGGGGATGCCACAACTAGAAGGAGCAAGCTATTTTGTATTTGAGAAACGGAAAAAATGATAATGTTTGTTAAAGCAATATGGCAAATGATAATATTTGTTAAAGCAATTAACAGGGCAGTAGCTCAACCTAAAGAAAGGCAGCAGAACTTATATGAAAGAAACTGAGTTGCAAGTGTATAAAGAGTGATTGATCATCCATTCCAGAGACATGGTAGATTCTTCTAACATATTTTACTATCAAGTAAACTCTTACAAGAAAGATGCCCCAGTAGCTAGGAACGGTTATTCCCGCCATTTTGACCGCATTCTGAAACGGGCATAAAAAAATTCAAAAAAACAAAAAATTGGAAAACCTTCGCATTGTTTCATTATATGTGGCCAAGTTCCCAGGAAAAATAACAAACTTTTAATACGACAATTATTTAAAAAAAGTGTTCTCAGAAAGCTATCATGCGTGAAGATTCATGGCTTTCAAGCCAAATGATCAATCTTATGGCCACATTCATGGCATAGTTTGTTCAAAAGATCTCATATTGTGCACAAGGGTACATCTTGGAATTCCAAACAATGTTGCCTAAGGAAGTTTTCATTTTCTTTGGATGAAAAAACCATTTTCCATTTTTCGAGTGCCCAAAAGGAGGTTTTTTTGTGAAGGACCTCCCAAATAATTGTTGCAAAATTGGACCAAATCATTTTTATAAAATACTAGGCCATATTTAATGCACAATTGACCAAATGGTTGGGTGTAAAAAGTTTTGATCCACCTCTCGTGAAAAGGACAAATTTCCGCCGATTCAGCTGGAAGCGGGTCAAATTTGAACTGTAGTTGCCTTGTAGTTTGCTCTTTATTTTTTCCAAAAATCATTTCTAGGTACATAAGTATCTATTTAATTAGAGAAACACCAAAAAAATTCCAAGATTCAACCACTAGCTAGGAATGGTCATTCCCGCCGTTTTGACCGCATTTTGAAACGGGCATAAAAAATTCAAAAAAATCAAAAAATTGGGAAACCTTCGCATTGTGTCATTATATGTGGCCAAGTTCCCAGGAAAAATAACAAACTTGTAATACGACAATTATTTAAAAAAAAGTGTTCTCAGAAACGAGCTATCACGTATGGAGATCAATGGCTTTCAAGCCAAATGATCAATCTTATGGCCACATTCATGGCATAGTTTGTTCAAATGATCTCATATTGTGCACAAGGGTGCATATTGGAATGGCAAACAATGTTGCCTAAGGAAGTTTTCATTTTCTTTGGACGAAAAAACCATTTTCCATTTTTCGAGTGCCCAAAAGGAGGTTTTTTTGTGAAGGACCTCCCAAATAATTGTTGAAAAATTGGACCAAATCAATTTTCTAAAATACTGGGACATATTTAATGCACAATTGACAAAATGGTTGGGTGTAAAAAGTTTTGATCCACCTCTCGTGAAAAAGACAAATTTCCGCCGATTCAGCTGGAAGCGGGTCAAATTTGAAGTGCAATTGCCTCATAGTTTGCTATTTATTTTTCCCAAAAATCATTTCTAGTTACATAAGACCTATTTAATCATAAATACATGGTTTGGTGGCGATACGTCGAGGTTTGGGCGGTGGCCGAGGGCCCCAACTCTACAGCGCGTAAACTCGCATGCCCGTCGCGTGGTCACCGCGTGACCGTGGCGTTGCCATCTGTTCTGGGTGGCCTAGGCATGTCTAGTGGGTTGGGCACTCCCCATGTAGGTGCTAGGAAGAAAATTACAACATAAGATTCTCACGAGGAGACCGATCGATGCTCAAACATGAATTAGCAGCCAAGTGTTTGATTAGCGGTACGGGAAATATACATGACTAATGGGCGTGAGTTTTGGCTGAGGATGATCAGTTACTAAGAAGACCGTCTTCACAAATTTTTAGCTCAAAAGTAGGAGCCTAGGTGGTACTTTCTTTGCAAAGTACCACACTGGACATAAATATGAATGTTGAAGCTGGGCTCAATATAATGAATGGATTGAGCTGGCATTTGGTGTAGGATGGTTACTTGGGCATAGGAAAGCACTGTAGAAAATGGATACTATTTGGACATGCCAAAGTGGTACTTCCTTCACAAAGTGCTTCTCTGAACAGAATAGGAAAATGAATATTGTTGAATTATTTTTGAACTAGGCAAGGAAGTTTTTTGACATATTTGATGAAGATATGATCCAAACAATTTATGAGAATTTTTTGGGAATTTTTGGAATAACAGAAATATAGGTTGCTTCACAACCTAGGGCAAAAATTGACACATGGACATGACACATGGGCAAAACTGATGATATGGCGCCCAGTCATCGCAACCCACCACAATTTACAAGGCTATGACCATCTATATTGGTCGTTAACAACTAGAAATAAGGGAGCGGACTAGCGCTGTTTGCTTTATGACCATTTCGTGTACGGGAATTACGACCTTTCTGACCAAAATGGTCGCAATGGTTTAGGGTTTGGAGCCCCCCGAACATATTTTGACCAATTGGTCTCAAATGGTCATAGATCTATGACCAATTCTTCCAGGGTCACTGACAGAAGGTCACTAGTTGACATATTTCTTGTAGTGACCCGACCCCCATCCCCCTCCTCCTTCCACATCCCACATGCCCTGACCGCCGGCGCGAGCGCGACACCTTCCACCCAAATCACCGACCCCTCCACCAAATAAGCGCCGTCCTAAGCCATGGTGCACGCAGTATAGTCAGGACCTCAAGGAGCATTTGGCAGCGGAGAAGCAAATCGCGGCCGCACGCGCGGATGAGGTCACGATGGCTGCCATTCATGTCGACCCCCAGATCTTGGAGGAGCACCTTGCCAATTGCTAGCTACGCTAGTTAAGCATGCTCGGTTTACCCGTTGCGTGTGCTGCTCCTGCCTTTCCTTCACAAAATCTAGTGAATTGTGCTATCTAATTTCACCATGCAGTCTGTTGCTCTAGTGTATATGTTCTATATGTCGTGCAGCGTGGTGCTCACTTATTAACTGTTTTGTTAATTAGTAGTCGTCTTCAGTTAACTATTTGGTTCAATTCTGCAAATGTGATGTTCAATTCTTCAGGCTGCAATTTTGTATTGTCTTCCATGTGAGAAATAAATTGAATTTATCTTTACAAAATTGTGGGTGCATTATGTTATTGTATACCATGGGAGGAATAAATTGAATTTGGCTGTAGTAATGAGAAACAAATACAATTGCTACAATTGGCTGTAGTTAACTATTTGGTTAACTCTCTGATCTCCTATTAGGAGTATGTTATATTGTGCAATGTGGTGCTCAGTTAATGTTTGGTTCATTTGTTGTGGTGTTTAGTTAACTTGGTTCAATGTTATATTGTGCAATGTGGTGCTCAGTTAATGTTTGGTTCATTTGTTGTGATGTTTAGTTAACTGCTTGGTTCAATTCTGCAATGCGATGTCCAATTGTCGTGGGTAGAATCTTGTATTGTTGTGCATGTGAGGAATAAATCGAATTTGGCTGCACTTAATACATGATAAACATAAAAAAGTGCTATATTTCCTAGTTCTTAATCATGCTTGGTTTGGGTAAATGGGTTTTCCGTGTGGCTTCAATTAATCTGATGAACCTGCAATGTGCTTATTTTTCATCAACATATTTTACTAATAGCATGCGAACCCTTACTTAACTTGATGACTAACTACCTTATATGTGTTGCAGGGAAACAATGGGAAGCACTGAGGTTTACAATCGAGGTTAGCACGTGCATGGTCCGTTGTCTAATAGCACATTATTGTGCAATTGTAGGAACCATTCTAATATTTTGGTTTTTAACAATTTGGTCTTGCACATGTAGGTCCTGCTGTCATAGGTTTTGACCCACTTTTCGACCCTTTTTGCATATGGGGAAATGAGTTGTCCATGAATATCAATCAAATCAAGAAACTCAAAAAGATTGTTAGGATAAAGAAATTAGCGACAAAAAACAACAAGATCTTTGTCTGCACAATGAAGAAGACATCAGTTCACTACAAGATGGTACAAACTATTATACCTTGCCTTTTTTTATTCCTTTGCCCCATTTCCAATATAGAGAAGATATTTATGCACATCCTTGTTTTCAGGACTTTCCAAAGCAGTTCACTGATGATTACCTCTCAAACCACCTCTATGGTCAGGAGGCGAGGAAGGTTTTCATACAACACCCACGGTTCAATATTGAAGTGTTCCTGAAGAGGACGAAGGACGGACGATCAATCATCCACAGGCACTGGCCTAAAGTTGCAAAGACCTTCAACATGAATGAAGGCTCAATATTCGCCTTCCGCTTCAGCAGTTTTCTTAATGAGATGCATCTGTCTATATACCGTCTATGATGCTAATTTCGAAAGGTTCTACATGTTGCATGTGGAACTTGATGCTGGTGCAGTTGTGTAATGGGGTAGCTGAGTGCTGAAGCTATATCATGTTGTACTATGATGTATTTCAATTATGAAATTCTGCTTCCTTAATATGGAAATGAAATATATTGTGTGCTTAATATGAATGTCAATTAGATTAATAAATGGATTATTAATAATAGGGCAATTAGCCTGCTAATGTAAAATTAGCCTGCTAATTGGGTTTTGATATTGCAAACGGTTGTTGAAAAAATACCGTGGGCGATGACCTCAGGCAACGCACACAGTTTCTAGGAATAAACCGTGTTGGATCAATGAACAATCACACATGACTTTCTCTTGAAAACTGTTTGCGTTAGGCCACCTTGCGCAAACGTTTACCACATAAAAACTGTGTGCCATGGACAGCCTTTGCCACACAGTTTCTTCAATAAACCGTGTGTGATACATTCAATAATGCAAAGATTTAACGGGAAAAATTGTGTGTGATGTACCTATGAACGAAAACGTTTTCCTTAGAGCGACTATGTGGGATGTGCATACGAACAGAAACGTTTAGCGGGGACTGACTGTGTGGGATGTACTTGCGACCGACAATTTCATCGTATAATTGTATTTTTTTAGCTCTACTGTACATATTTCCGTATTTGAGTGCTCGCCGTCGCACACGACCTCATTTTGTCGAACATGTGTGCTAGGAGGGCATATCCCTGACGGTTTCTGGGTCGTGTGGGAAGGACCCCCCTATCGCCCACAGTCACTTGGCGACGGTTCCAAATGCCGTCGCGGAAAGGGGTAAAAAACCGTTTGTTTAGGACCAACGCGCACCAGTGAGTGTGCCTAGAGCGGAGCGACGCGCTGCGTCAGGAACTCCCTAACGAGCATGGCCCCTGTCGGCTTCTCCGCCTTTAGGTCAGCCATCATCTTCTCTAGCAGCAGCTCCGCCCGGGGGTTGATGAACTTCTCGTGAGCCCACCGGTCCAGCTTCACCGGCAGTGCTGTCGGCAGTTCCAGCCGAGCGCGAGAGCACTTGGCGTCCATGAAGATCCACTTGTGTCGGAAGTCCTCCACCTTATTTCCGGCCCTCAAGATCGCGTTGCTGCAATGAGATGCGACGAAGCAGGCGCACCCGGAGCACTGGGTGCTGCCCACCCGGAGGTAGAAGAAGTGGCGGAACAGCGCAACAGAGGGCGCCACCCCCACAAACGCCTCGCAGTAGAAGGCGAAGATCGACAGGAGGAGGATGGAGTTGGGATGGAGATGAAGGGCGTGGATCCAGTAATGGTTGAGGATGGCGTAGCAGAAACTGGAAAAGGTGGGGGACGAGCCCAGCAAACACGCTGTGTAGGAAGAAAGGGTAGAAGGTTTCCCGCAAGGTTTCCGGATTGGCTCAGCCAACCCGGAGCGCCGTCTCCCCTCCCTCATTGACGCTGCTCGCCGTCGGCGGGAGCACGGTGACAAGATGCTTCTCCTTAGTGACGGTGGATGCACTAAGGGCCGGCTCGTGCGAGGGGGCCGAGCGCACGGAAGGAGCGGCAGGCTTCGCCTTTTCGGTCGCCATTGGAGGCAAGCTGCGGGGAGATTAACAGATCTGGAGACGCTCTGAGCAGGGAGAGAAAGGGGATCTGGAGCAAGACGAGGGGAGGGCAATGAAGGCTCGGCAGCAGGCGCCAGCCTTTTTGTCAGCCCAGGACGGTTGCCGAGGCTGCGTGGGGCAGCAAAGACGCCCACGTCCCACCAGGCGGTTAGGGCCCGCAGCACTTCGCCCTTGCCCTTTGGCTTCGCCTTCGAAGCCAAGTCCGAGCGCACCTTGGGCCCGGGGGCTACTGTCAGCGTTCTGGGAACCAGGGTACCCAGACTTGCCTGCCTACGGCCCACGGCATGGCCCCATCGACGGCCTGGTATGGCCCATCTTCAGCACCAACAACGGAAGACCCTCGCGAGGGGCCAAGCCTCGCGAGGCGGATGATGCCAAGACCTCCAGAAGGAGCAGCATCCTCAGGCTGGCTCCTGAGGAGTGGAGATTTCTATGCAAGCCCTCACCTCGTGAGGTTCGGATGACGCGAGCCATGACAACCAAGGCCAGGCGGGCGCCAGCGGGCGTAGTACAACATGTGTTCCTCTTTGGTGCTAAAGAGGCAAGTGCAGGCGTGGAGTCTCGAGGAATTAGCCAAAGGTTTTCATTTCTGTGCAACAAGACCAAGACCGCCAGGACGGCAGGATGAAGGTCACCGCCGAGCCCACCACGGCATCACGACCAGAGACTTTGCAGGCGGAGACCACCTTTCGTCAGGATAAGATGTACTAATTGTCTCCCTTCGAATTTGGCAGTTGTGGAATCCCTTCCCGCCTTCATTTTGGGGGAATAGGAGCAAGGCCACTATAAATATAGCTTAGCCACCACCATACGGAGGGACGGATCATTCAGACCATCCTCTCCCTCACCGGCACAAGAACACACCTCCTGAGGATGTTCTCCCACTGTACTAGTTCATCCTCAGCCCACCTCGAGGCCAATCCAACACAAAGCAGGAGTAGGGTTTTACACCGCAAGGTGGACCGAACCTGGGTAAACTGTTGTGTGCCATTTCCTTCTAGTTCATCGAGCTAGGCCATGGGATCGACGAGTTGGCATAGTGGGGAGGTTGAGTTCTTCACATGCACCCAGAGTTCGAATCTATCCAGGGTCTACGGAGCCCCGAATCCGACACCAGCCCGCAACCCCTCCTTGTCCAGCTCTGCCCCCACCATAGCGCAGAGACGGCTCAGATCCTCGGAGATATAGGTGAAGAAGGACACCAAGTCAGGAAGCCGTAGCTCGTTGAAGTCGACGAGGTGGTCAAACGAGTTCAGCCCGATGCCCGGCATGGTCGCACTGGCACGACGGTAGGCATCGCGCAGCCGCAACACGTGCGTGGTAACATGGTCCACCAAATGGCTGAGGCGATCCTGGACCTCGTCACGATCAGCCCACTTGCGCTCCAGCCGGCTCGCCTGACTGCCAATCGTATTTCCCACTTTCTGCAGCAACGCCGCCGATGCCTCGAGCATCTTTGTGTTGGACGCTTGCCGCTTTTGAAGCTCCCCGAACTCCCGCACATAAAGGAGGAGCATGGCACTCCTCTCCTCCTTGAGCTCACGGAGCTCCATGTCCTTGGCCCTGAGCTCCACATCCTTGGCCTGGACCTCCTATGTCAGGCGCCTCACCTCAGACTCCGTGATCTAGTGCACCGCCATGGAACCAGGTAGAAGCAATGGGGAGAGGAAGCAAAGGGGGCGAAACGGCTGAAAGGCAATGCAATCTACAGGAAGGCGGAGGGAGCCAGCCGAGGAGCGGGGTGAATCTTTTGGTTTTCACCATGGGAAAACACCAGTCGACGACTTTTCACACTAGGGAGCAGTGGGTTTTACAGGCAGAGTCATCGTGACTAATTGCTGCCGCGCCTGCTCCCGTCAATCAAAAAATTAGAAAATCCTGCCGCGCCTGCTCCCGTCAATCAAAAAATTAAAAATCCTGCTGCGCCTGCTGCACCCAAAGACCAGAGCAACGCTGCAGTGGATATTTAAATTTACCTGCCGGCAAGGAGATAAAAAAGGGGTGAAAAAACAAATGTGGCAGCGGCCTAGCTAATCGGTCGCACTAGCCCGACTAGCTAGCCACCGTGCTTCACTGATGTACTCGGCAGGAAAGGTGGTCTTTCGTGATTTGATGACTCATTTACTTGCTTCAGCACTACGACCGAGGAGACCCATAAGACGCGCGGTAGGGCGTCCCACGTCTCGACAAGGAAGAATATATGCATGCACCACCTGGGAGGACCCCAAAACCACACTACTAGTGCAAACCTTATACACAGAACTTTAGCAGTAGCTAGCGCTTGTTAAAAAAGGGCGCTAGTGCTACATAGCAGTAGCGCGTGCAGGAAAACCGCGCTACAGATACACATGTAGCAGTAGTGCGTCTCCCTTTAAAAGCACTACTACTAAAATTCCCACTACTAAGCCGATAGGGTACACATAGTAGTAGCGATCTTGTAAAAACCACGCTACCGCTAAGATTATTGTAGCAGCGCATTTACGGTGAAAGGCGCTACTGCTAATGGAAAGAAAATAAAATGAAAAACAAATAGAAAAGTAAATGAAAATGAAAGAAATAGAAAAAGGAGAAAGGAAAAAAATAAAATGTAGAGAAAAATAAATGAAAAAGGAAAAAAAGGAGAAAGGCATAGCAGTAGCGTTTGTTCATAAGAGGCGCTATAGATAATATAGCAGCCACGCGTTTTTAGACCCTCGCTATAGAAAGAGAAAAGGAAATAAGAAAACAAAAAGGAAAATACATAGTTATAGCAGTAGCGCGTTTAGTGAAAATCGCTATAGCTAACTTAGCTATAGCGCGTTTTTCACTAAACGCGCTACCGCTAAGTTTGACTTAACCCAAAAGCGGTTTCCCTCCCCCGGCCACCACTTCTCCCCCAAATCCCTCGCCCTACTTCGCCGCCGTCTCCCCAATTCGGCGTCACCCCACTTCGCCGCTGTCTCCTGCCGACGTCGACGCCCCCGGAGCCACCAGAGCGAAGCGCCGTCGACGCCACCGGAGCCGCGCGGCCTCATTAACGCCATCGGAGCCGCCCTCGACGCCACTAGAGCCACCCTCGACGCCCCTGCCTCCCTCGCCACAACTGCCTCCCTCGTCGTCACCGGAGACGCCCATACCTCCCTCGCCACCACTGCCTCCCTCGCCACCACCGGAGCCATCCTTTGTAAGCCCCACCCCTTCTCTCTCTCTCTCTCATGCATAGCACAAACATTGGACAGCAAACTAGCTAGCTAGGTTAACTAGTTTAATTAGGTTAATTATCTAGGTTAGTGCAAAAATTTAGTTAGGGCTTTGACAGAGAACTAGTTAGGTTAACTAGTTTAATTATCTAGGTTAGTGCAAAAATTTATTTAGGGCTTTGACAGAGAACTAGCTAGGTTAACTAGTTTAATTAGGTTAATTATCTAGGTAAACTAGATTAACTAGCTAGGCTAACTAACTAGGTTAAATAGCTAGGTTAATTAGGTTCATTAGGTTAACAAGCTAGGTTAGAGCAAAAATTTATTTTAGAGCATTAGGTCAGAAGGGTTAGAGAAATGGAGTTCCTTTGCAATTTAATTGGGTTCTGTCCTAGGCAGATAAGGGTTAGAGAAAATAATGTGTGTGTGTGATAGAGAGGAATAGCTAGAATAGAATTTGGGTTTGTCCTAGGCAGAGAAGTGTTTAGTGAGGTCATTTTGCAAAGTTTTTTGATTTTTGAAAAGACCACTATTTTACTAGGAAAAGAATTTAGGCAAGTTTTATTTTAAATATGACCCCTTCCTAGACTTTTATTGTTGATTATATCTTTTCATTGAAGTGGTCATGTTATATCTTTTCATTGAAATGGTTCGATTGTGCCCAAGTGGCCTTTTGTTGTTTCCAGGGAATGAAGCCGAGTGGCCTATGTTTTGCCGGAATGTTGATTCATTTCCATTTCGGCAAATTTCAGGTGCACGATTTTGTCCACTTTTTAGCAAAGGTCATGCCGAAATTTTCCGTGAATTTTGGCATGACTTGTGCTACAAATTAGGACATATCGACTGCCTGGGATTTGCCGCACCGGGAAGGAGTCAACGTTCCTACAAAACATTGGCCTTTTTATGTCATTATTCATTTTATTAGGTCTAGAATTAATTGACTAGATTTAATCGTAGGAAACATGGCTAGCAACGATGAAGGACATGGGTTCTGGTGATTGCGACGACGTCTACCGGGCGGTAGACGAATTTTTGAACCTTGCCGACGATCAACGGGTGTTCTTGCTGGGCCCACCTGTCGCATCGGAGACTGAGACCGACATCGAGACCGGCGCCGAGACTAGCGGAGCCGGTATAGAATTGAAAGCAAAGAGGCAACAGCGCCCAAACCAGCTAATGACTACTAGACTGGTGGTCACGGAGGTGGACGATGGCATTTTTGAGCCAAAACAGCCTGAGGAAACACGCGCGTGCTACGACAATCAAATAGGCTGCATCGTATGGACAACCGCCACCATCAACGATGAGAAACTAAAGAAGATAGATAATATGAGGCCCTCCCTCCTAAAGAAGCTGCACCAGATATTCTTGTTCCCGGGCCGGGATGAAAAGGAATATGAAAATCCAGATAAGGATCCGGCAATGAAGAAGATAAACAAACATGCCATGACCAAGTTTAGCGATGCGTTGGCCGCCTGGAAAGCAAGGGTGAAACATCGGATCGTCAACAAAAAGGAACCCTACTCCAAGATTGTAAAGGATAAACCGACAATCACGAAAGTGTAGTTTCAAATATTCAAGGCGGCTTGCGAGGCCGAAGCTTCCAAAAAAAGTCGAAGTACATGAAGGGGCTTCAACAGAGGAACATGGGGTGCCACCACCTCAGAAGTCGTGATTACTGCGGGAAGAGGTCCATATGGGCCAAGGAGGACGCGGAACACGAAAGTCTGGGCATCCTAGACCCCTTGGCGGACTTCACCGTCCTGCAGAAGCGTGACGTCCTCAGGGCCCGATACCATTGGGACCCAGTCAAGAAGGTTTTCGAGACGGACCCAGTCATGA
Organism: Triticum aestivum; assembly: GCF_018294505.1. Lineage (NCBI taxonomy): Eukaryota > Viridiplantae > Streptophyta > Magnoliopsida > Poales > Poaceae > Triticum > Triticum aestivum. Next base: position 408,266,958 of record NC_057805.1, on the reverse strand, counting down.
TGGAGTTCATGAAATTGCTGGTAATTTTAGTTTCTGATTAATTCGACTACACGTTTAGTCATATTTGTAGACGATCCTTGTTCCTTTTGCAGAGAGAGCAGCACAGGATTGCGGCCGAAAGAGACTCGCCGTCTGAGGCATTGGCGAGGCCCAAGTGGGACACTCCATTCAACTGGGTGTTGAACATATTGAAAGGACTCCCGGTGGACACTCGGCCGTTGTATGGACGCGTGCACGGTGTCGGAGACGGCGCCACGTGGAAGAAGTACTACCATGATACCATGGAGGAGAGAAAGGAAAGACGGAGGTTAACTGAAGAAAACATCGACAAGAAGGTTGAGATTGCGGTTGAGAAGAAATCAGCTGAGACAGTCGCAACAGCGGTAGCTGCTGCAAAACAGGCGATTGCAGATATGTCTGGTGTCTTGGTTCCGGCCGTTGTCAGTTGGAGCAGGCAAAATCCAGGAAAAAATGCAGCGGACTTTCCCCTTGCCGACTTCTTCGGGAGTAGCTCGACTAGCATTGCACCAGCACCTGCTCCTGCTCCTGCACCGGCTCCTGCACCAGCTCCTACACCGGCTCCCGCACCAGCACCTGCACCTACTCCTGCACCTGCTCATAGCAGCCCGTCCTCCGTCTCGGACATGCTCGGCGGTGCTTCTTCTTTGGCTGAGCCCGACGCCCTCACGGTATCTGTCACACCGGCCCTCTTGTATAAATTTATAATCTCCCATTTCCGTTGCCTTTCGGATGTCTCACGTCGCAGAGATGTCTTTGCAGGCTGACATAACCCTGTGCACCATATTGTACACCATCGGCGACCAGAAGGTGGACGTGGGGAAGGCGACGATAATTAAGCCAAAGGAACCATTGTTCCACAGCCGGCCGATCCCCCCTGACGTCCTCAAGGTTTTCGTGGCCAGTGTCAAACCGGGCCACGAGAATTTGGCTCCTCCGGTACTTGGGGGGATGACGACGAGACCCTGCGGTGGCTTGGCGGTTGCAATGGGTGGGTCCTGTTGTGGCCAAAGAGTCTGCTTCGTCTGGAGGCAGCCGGGAGCACACCCACGAGCACGCAGCCTCAGCAAGGTATGAACATCAACACCCCACCTACCCAATAAGCGTCAGTTGTTGTGTTGGGTGATAGCGGACGGGGTGAGGAAGAGGCTCCATTAGTCGCTGATGACGTCGCCATAGATGAGGATGAGGATGACGATGAGAATCAACAGTATCTCAATACTGGCGCCTATGATGAGTACTCAGGGTTTGAGCGTCATGAGTTGGTGCCTGAATTTCCACCTCCGGAGGCTGAACGTATTATAGAAGACCTTCCGGTACCAAAGAAGCATAGGAAGAGACCGAGGAAAGGCAACAAAGCTGCTTCTATGATCCAGCCGCCTCAGCAGTCTCTGGTTCAAGACCGTATACCTATCCCCGGTGCGGCAAAATGGCATATCCCCGGTGAACCAATCCTACCTAAGGCAGCGGTAGAGGCCACACACGGCTATCTAAGGAGACTTCATGACGATGTGCTGCGGAGAGAGAAAATCCTCATCACCTGGAAAATCCAGGATACCCACTCTGCGTGGTTAACGTGCCGCGGCAATGGTCGCACGTCCACACATGCCCCACAGACAAGTTCTTCCTTCAATTCGATTACATCTTTGACATGTTTCACTTGAAGAAGCTGGATTTTACGTTTGTCCACCTTTATGCCTTGTACATGAAATACATCATCGAGATTGAGCAGATACCTTATATCTGTGTCGCTGACCCGTACTTCATGCACGAGGGCTTCTTGGCAGTCTGTGCAGAGCGCCGTGAATACGCGAGGGACTACATCGCCGATTTCATGGTCGCCAATAAGGACAGGGAGGCGATTCTCGTGCCTTATCATCCCCTGTAAGTCATCCGCGCGGATATCCTTCCTTCGATTTCATTCATTCATTTGCATGGTGGGGGCTAATTAATTTGAGGTGTACTTATTTTGCGCAGCGGCAGGCACGCCATCCTCATCATCCTTTACCCTCGATACTCCCACACTCTTTACTTGGACTCGTCGAAGAACATGAACAAAAAGGATTACACCCACATCAAGCCTGTTCTCGACAGTGCTATCTTTTACTACGGCGTACGGGGTGGAGAGATCAAGGACAAGAAGAAAAGGGACGGCAGGCCCGCCTTCGGCCATAAGACCGACTTCTGCTGCATCCAGCAACTGAGTGATACTCTTAGTGATGGATTCTATGTCCTACACCACATGCTGGAGTACAGACGGGATCATCAGAACCTTCGCATGTCACCTAAATCCGGCGATGCCCATATTTTGCAATGGGCAAAGATCGTAGGAGATATCCCAGATCATCGACTTCGAGCTGAGTTCTATCACATCCAGTGTGAACTTTCCCAAGTCATCATGAAGGAGGTCCTCGACAACACAGGTCTGTTCTACGAGGAAGGGCAAATGTCGCGGGAAGACGTCCGAACACGCTTAGCCGCTCAGCGTCTCGACCTGAAGCCTTTCACTAAGCTCGGGGACTATCTCCCTGACTTGGATGGATGGAACGACATGTTGGAGTGATTGTCGATATATGACAATGTGTCCATTTTGTCCATACTTTCTGAATGACGAAACTTTGAGTTATGCACGACGAAACTTTATTTGTGATGTAATTAAACAGTCCTCCTCAACTAGCGAAGATCACTCTGGTTAGGGCATTTTGGGTACGATGAACTTTGTTATTTATGCTTATGATATGTTGCTTCTATTTTTGCCAAGTCTATCTCTTTCTGTTGCTCAACTATGTATGTTGCATATCATCGACTCATGTGACGATGCAGGTGCATAGATCATCGGTGACGAAGAAGTGCAACGCCAGGAGTATACGACGAGTGGCTGGAGTGTCAGGCCCAGGTGTACCGGTTTCTGGTTTTTGAGCGACAGCCAGTAGTTAGTTTAGGTTCACGCTAATGTGAGAGAGGGATATGAACTCATGTACTGCATAGTTCCGCTCTCACTCATAGTGATAGCTCTTCTCGCGTATATCATTGTTTAGATGGATGACGATGTAGTTGCAAGTAATCGAGACTTGTATCGCTATTTTCGAGATGATGACGAGAGACCACTTTGTGTTGGATGATGATTATGATGATGACATGATTTGATGAGACTATATGTATGTATATGCTATGATTACATTTGTATGTGTTTGATATGCTAAAGATTATTGTATAAGCCTGTTCAAATACAAAACAAATATGCAGAAAAAAACAGAAACTAATAAAATTACTAGTAGCGAGGGGAATAAAGTTAGCAGTAGCGCTCTCTTACCAGTAGCACGTCCTAGTTAAAAGCGCTGCAGCTATTAGCAGCAGCCCGTGGCACTAAAGCCCGCTGCTGCTAGCCATGTATAGCAGTAGCGTGGGACGACACGCGCTACTGCTAAATGTTAGCTGTAGCGCCTTATCAGTAGTGCGGCATCCCGCGCTACTGCTAGGCAAAATACCCGCGCTACTGCTAGGCTTTTCCCTAGTAGTGCCACGCGGTAAGGCTTGCCACGTCTCGGCACGGAGGAAAAATGTGCATGTAAAAATATATTATATCGGACGTACTACCTATGGTTCGACCTCGGGACCCAGCCAGTCAGTCGAAAACACCCCACTAGCCACACAGCTTCATCATGCTAATGTGGCACGGAGGATAGGTGTCGTTATCTCCGTCTCGACCAGCCACAACGTCTCTTGTTCTAGGCAATTCTTCTATTTTCCAAGCTTTTTTTAGTTATAATAACACCACGGCAAGCTAGCGCTGCTCTTCGTGTGTGCCCGTGCATTTAAAGGTTAGATGATGGAGAGGAGAGAGAGATCGCAGACCTGGGACCCACCAGTAAGTGAGTCAACGGTCATGCACGTGTTGACGGGCCACTCCCTCTACTCTACTCAACGTAATACTGTATAAAATCAAGTTATGGGACAAAGCCAACAACCGTTGTTGTTTCAGGCTATCGACTTACGCTTTGTGGTCCAGGTTGCCAGTTCGAATCTCGTCTTTCAGATTTGTTAGTTTTAGGTCCAAATTTGATCAATGACAAGTGGGACCGCCGTGTGTTATTCCAATATTTCAGTGTAGGATGTTTTTTTTGAACAAACACTTCGCGCGGTTAGACAAGTATCGGCATGAGTTACACGTATTTTTGCAAGTTTAGGAACAAAAATGACAGCGGCATAGAATATCACATCCACCCTGCAGCTTAGATGCTATGGTGATACGAGTTTTTACGTCATTGGAACCGAGATCCAATGGCTTGGGAGTAGTCTTTGTAATTATGCGCAATTTCCAAACTGTCTAAGGTTTCTTTGCAAATAAAACATTCAGGCCTCGTGTGTGCCGCTGCATCTTGGATTCAACGGCTCCCAGTTGCTCATATTAGGTGCTCCCCGTAGCTTAATTAGCCGCTACGGTGATATGAGCATCTAGGTCGTATGATCTGTGATCAGATGCCACATGCATAGTACTTGTACTTTCCGAGCAATTCCCAAACTCTCTTAGGCGTATATTGTAAAAAATTCAAACCTCCTACTGTGAGCCGTTAGATCTCCAGGAACTCGTATCACCATAGAATCAACGGTGGGGGAGCACCTCATATTCTCTCGTGCGAGAAAACATCAGGTGCTCTCGCAGCTTGGATGCTACGGTGATACGAGCTTCGAGGTTGTTCGATCTGAGATGCAATGGCATTTGAGCAGACTTTGTGCTTGTAAGCAGTGGCCGAACTCTTTGGGATCTTTTCTGCAAAAAGAACATTCGAACCACCGAGGAGTTGTTGGATCACAGATCCAACGGCTCTGAAGAGTTTGTATCACCAAAGCATCTAAGGTGTGGTAGCACATGATATTCTTACATACAGGAGAATATGAGCTCCTCCTTCATCTTAGATGCTATGGTGATACGAGCTTCAAGGTCATTGGATATGGGATCCAAGGGCATCTGAGTAGTTTTTGTACAAATTGTGTGCAATTCTCAAACTCATTAAGGTTTCCTGTAAAAATATTAAGACATCCTGTGAGCTGCTATATCTCAGTCTAGAAGCTCCAAGCAACTCGTATGAGCATATAGCATCTAAGGTGTGGGGGCACATGATATTCTCCCGGGGAGGGGGGGGTGCACAACCAATCGGTGTTTGGGAGGGTGGGGACAAATATAATGTTCAAATAATATACTCTAAACAATCCTAAATAGAGCTTCACAATTTTATCTAAGGTCGAGGGGTTAACCCCCGACAATCTACATAGCTTCGCCTAAACACAACATTTGCATGTATGTAGTACTAGACTTAATATTCATGTTTCAGTTTCATGTTCATTTTATTGAATTGAGGACCATGCATGTCTTACATTTTACTCCCTTCATTCCTAAATATTAGTCTTTTTAGAGATTTCAATTGGACTGCCACATACGGATGTATAGAGACATATTTTAGAGTGTAGATTCACACATTTTGCTCCGCATGTAGTCACTTGTTGAAATCTCTAAAAGATAAATATTTAGGAACAGAGGGAGTATTTTTGAATTCGTGTCATACATGCATGGTTTCAAAACATAGATGCACTATACTTACTGGATTGTTGTTGTATTCGTGTGTGTGTGTGTGTGTGGTCATATGCTTGATACACACAAAGTTTTCTCAACCACCATACCGTTCATCTTTTAAATTTGAATTTGCAATGAAAAAATAACTAGGGATACCATGAAATGTGAAATCCACATTGAGATCACTATATCACAAACTCACTCTAATTCAAGAACTCATCATAAATCAATTACCACTTTGATATTACTATTTGCAAGGAAAATACGGGCATTGTAATACATATAGATTCGTTCGGCAATTTAAAAGATTCCTTTCGTATTCTCGAATGGTAGCACCCAACGGCATACCAGCCAGACCCTGGTTCATGTTGATCCTCAAAGAAAAAACCCCGGGCTCATGTCCTTCTGGTGGCGTGTGTGGTACGCACATTAGTCAACCCCAACTAGTCGAGCCTCCACGTTTCGAGTCGAAATATCTGGCGGCCAGATTTCCAGCCCTAGGAAATTCCCCTCATGTCCCCGGTCCATAATAACTACCGATGAACAATGGAGGGATGCTTTAGTAACTAGACAACGTTACCTACCGTGCCGAGCACGGTTCAATTCCCTCGGTCGCCGCTACCCAAGGTCACCCATCAACTCCATTGCCTTGTACTAATAGGAGTACTACACCAGGATGAGCACAGAATTGAGCCCCGTTTGTTCGTGCCTAGTACTTGAGTTAATATATGAGGCAATGCACTAGTATAAAGGGTTATCCTTTTACTCTGCATATATAACTTGTTTGAAGTCTAACTAAGCAAAATGTTTGACGAAATCCTTTCTTAAGAAATATTAACATCTACAACAGTAAAGATGTATCGCTTGAAAATGTACTGCATGATGCAAGTTATGACATTGTTTCGAATCCTGGATTTTAAATTTCAAAAAATCCAAAAGTGACCGGAAATTCATGAAACTGAGCATGGTCTCGTGATATGGCAGAAATATTCCTACGTAATTTTTTCTTCAATTTGAGACAAGCTGCTTATGAGAAGTTGCAAAAATGAAGAGCCGAGGTATTTTGGAACAAAGACCTGTCACGTTAAGGCGAACGCTTTCACTATTCAAACTATGGGCGTTTACGTGCCGCCACGAGTCCTGCTTCTCATCGGCAGGTGACGTCCGAGCAAGCGTGTGAGTCGACGGGAGGCGTGCGAGTAGATCGCTGCGCCGGCTGACCGGGAGGCGTGCGAGCAGACCGCTACGCAGGCTCACCGGGAGGCGAGCCCTTTGACCAGGCTCCGCCGCCCACCTTCGTCCCAACTGTCCCCACTTTTAATGGCTCCGGTGCCGCAGTTTAAAATCACCCCCTCACTACCCGGTATCGCTACGATCTTCTCTCTTCCTGTCCGATTCTCCTATCGTCTACCTCCAACCAGCCTGACCTAACCGTACGCCATGCCGCATCACGATGGTCTGCCCTTAGTCTTCCAGTTTCTTGAGGAAGACACCCAGCCGGAGTCTCAAGAACATAAGGCACTTTGGGACGAGTTTGAACCGGCCTTGCGGGAAGATGTTGCGCCTGTCCCCGCTCCCGTCGCCCCGACTGCGCCAGCGCCCATCCCCGTGGCATTGATGGGCTGTGAGCCGCACATTGTTGCCGAGCTTGATGCCATGGGGTTCCACGAGGTCCCCGCCGACTTTCATGCGCCCATGCACCTGCCAGCGCATGCGCCTGCGCGTGCACTAACGCGCGCGCCCGTGCCGGTGCCCGTGCACACGAATGTCTCCGCCACGCCATTGCGAACGCCTGTACCCGCGCAGGTGCCAGTGCCCCCTCACCGCTTCCTTGCACCAATGCCAGCCGCCTCCTCCCGCCAATTGACTCGCTCCTGGAGACCAAAGTCCATAACATTCTGGCCTTCCTTGAAGCTGGGGCCAACGTCCAAGAGTACGCCAACAACGGCGCAAGACGCCGCCGTTCTCCGTAGCCGTCGGTCAGTGGCCTGATGACACACAGAGTACGTCAGAGGAGCCGCTTTCCACTGCAAGACGCCCCCGTTGCCGTCGCATAATCTAAATTTGCCATGAAAAACTTTCAGATTGCCATGCTTAAAATCCGAACGTTTAACATTTCTGTTTATTTTAGATTGATCGTTGTATAAATGTAAAGTCGGAGTCATACTGAATGAAATCTATGGTTTGATCGATTGAATGTTCCGCTAGAGTCGTATCAAATTAAATATGAAACGTCATCAAGCCACATGTATTCCTTCTCATCCAATGACCTAGATTGCTTCAATGTCGAGCGCTCAACACGTTTAGCATGCAGTAATTTCATGCCAAAAATAGTGCTAATCACATAATAAAACGCAAATAATATCCTACTTAATATCCGCATGCACTTAATATACTTCCAAATTAACGTGCATTGCACGTACACATTGACTAGTACTACTAGTATGTGAAACTGGTGCAGTAACTTGTGAACGCGGCAACATCGCCCGCGAGTTCTTCGTGTTTGCCCGTGCGTCTAAACATACCAGGGAAGGAGAGAGAGAGAGAGCAGATATGGAACCCACCAGAAAGTGAAGGCGAATAGTACGTGCTAACGGGCCGGTCCCACTAATGTACTAAAAATAATATTAAAACATGTTATCCATTAAATAGGCTGTGATAATATAAAAACATTATATCAACAAAGGGGGAACAACAAACGTTGATGTACTATCTTGCCTATTGACGTGTGGCTTGAAGGCCCTGGTCGCATGTTCGATCCTCGTCCTTTTAATTTTTAATTTTTATATGGGTCCAAATTTGTTTCATGACAGGTGGGCCCCTCGGTGTGTAGTGTGTAGCACTTTAATTTGTGGGTCGAAATTTGTTCCATTACAGGTGTACTATCGGTGTGTAGTTTTGTAGCTTATTTGTAGTAATAATTAAAGAGAACAACAGAGTTTTTTGCAAAAATACCATGGTGCGACGTTAAAGGTGAGAAAGGACATGCGAGAGAGCAATGACCAATCCAGAGGGAAATCAATTGGGGGGGTGTGGGGGTTGCAACGGTATTTGGAGTAGTTGTGGGTCGAATGCTACGAAAATATAATCTAAATCCACCAGAATAAATGCCTTCACAAATTAATCCAAGGTTGGAGTCCCCCTTGCAATGTAAATAGCTCTGTCTCTGTGAGGGATGGAGAGGTAGCTTCAATGTGTGGAAGATACGGCGTGAGAAAGCAAGGTCAATCGAGACACGGATAGATAGAGAGACAAAGTGAGTGTGGTCCGACATTCATTGAAAAGATATATATGCTCTGAAGAGATATTGTCCGATTGAGCTTTTGGGAAGGGTGAGGGCTGTAAGATAGAGCTTGGGAGATGATCCAGTCATAGACATGTAGATATATTTTGTGCGTGGGAGGAACCAAGGACAATTGATTACATATATAAAGGGAGAGAGATTGAGCGAGTGTGGGTCGTTGTGCGATCGAAAGAGTGAGATGGGTTGGAGAGAGTGAACTAGATAGACAATGTGCGTGAGAGAGTATACAATATGAATATGTCGAATTGGGCTCAAACATGGAGATATATCGTTTGTGTCCGAGAAAGAGCGAGGTCAATCTAGACATACAAAGAGAGAGAGAGACACACACACGCACACACACATAGAGAGAGAGATTGAGCGAGCGTGGCCTGCCATGCATGAGGTCGAAAGAGTGGGGGCGGCTTGGATGGACTAACCTAGATAGATAATCTGCGTGAGAGAGTATAGAGTGTGTCGATCGAGGCCGGAACAGGGAGATATATCATTTGTGTGTGAAAGAAAGCGAGGTTAATCGAGACGTAGATAAAGAGAGTGAGATTGATCGAGTGTGGCCCGCCGTGCGGAAGAAAGGGTGAGACAGTCTCGAGAGGGTGACCTAGATAGACAACGTGTGTGCGTGCACACGAGAGGGGGGGCTAGATATACAATGCATGTATCTAGCGAGAGAAGGTGGGAGGGAGGGAGGGAGAGAGAGAGAGAGACAGAGAGAGAGCTCGGCATGGGGTGCAATGGCGGGTGTGTGAGGTAGATACATTTGGTAACAGAGTGGAAAGGGGGGTAGTGTAGTTGAGAGAGTTAGAGATCGAAACATGGAGAGAAAGAATGAACGTGTGTCAGAAACCGATTGCTTCCTAAGGTGGTTAGGAGAGGAAGATTGATCGATACAGGAAGTATGTAGCATGTGTGCTGAGGGGGGGTGGGTGGGGCTAAAAACAACATTTGAATGTAGATAGTACGAGACTTAGTATCGACGTTTCAATTTAGTGTACATTGTAAGATTTGAATTGAGGACCATGCATATGGGTAATTATTTCGAATTCGTGCCATACTAGGTTTGGAAAAGTTGACATTGACTCGATTGTTGTGCTATTTTGTAGGTCATATGTTTGAATCCATCCAAAGTTTTCTCACTACCATGGTGTTCATCATATACATATGAATTTGTATTAAAAAAGTAGCGTGGATACCATGAAATGCGAAATCCACGTTAGAATTGGAGATCGCTATGTGACACACACTCTAATTCAAATAACTCCTCATTAATTAATTTAAAGTATCTCATTTCGAATGACTAATTATTTGCAAGGAAAACACGGGCATGGTAATACATACAGATTTGTTTGCAAATGAAAGAAGATTCGTTTGCATTCTCAAATGTAGGCGCACCAGACAGACCAGGGTCGTGTCGTGGTTGTCGCGTGTGTTGTACGGATGCTAGCACCCAGCCACCCACCCCCTCCCTCCCTCCCCCCCCCCCAAAAAAGAACGACGACAAAATAAGCTTGCGCTTCCCCATTTCGGATTGAAATATCTGGCGCCCCCAATTATAGCCCTGGAAAATCTCCCTTCTCCACTGCCCCCTTCCGCGCCCAGAGCGCTCAAATCCCTAATTCGCCGCCAACCCAAGCAAAGTTCGAATCGCCCCTCGTCTCGTCTCTTTCCCCACCTTTGTGCTGGACGACGATGACGAAGACGACGGTCGCGATTCACCACCGCACCGGAGCTACCTCATCTACGCCCTTGTCCACTGCACCGGGTGGTCCACCGACAACGTCGGCCGCCGCAACCGACGTGCCTCATAGACACCGACATCCACCGCATCAGGTGCGCTTCACCGACGTCGTCTCCCACCTCACTGGGGCTACTTCACCGAGCACATCGTCGCACCTCCGCCCCCCGAGGCCTTCGGGTTCACCAACGGTCTCGTCCACCGCATCGTAGCGCTCCGCTATCACTCAAGATCTGCATCCATGCGCGGCCAGCCAACGCCAGTGCATCACCCTCAACGGCTCTGAAGTGACCCGCACTCTAGCTAGGCGAGCATGCCCAAACGCCGGCCCGAACTAGGTATCCACATATCACTCCCTTGTGCACTGTTCCGACGATGTTTGGATATCCTTTCACTGCTCTGTTAGCTTACACGCCTATGCAACTCTGACTTTAACTCTTATTTCTTCTGGAGATATCATCTGAAACAAGCAAAACCATTTTTTAGCGAAGCATGGTGGCGCTACGGGATCTGGTACACATCCTGCACACCGGTATAACCTTGTAAGTACCTGTCCTCCGATACAACAGCAAGGTCGATTCCTCTTATTTGATCAACCATTCGCCGTGTCAAAAATGCAGAGGGGGATGCAAGGAGCACAAGGCCTGCACATCCAAGCAAGTGGTAACATGGAGACGACCATGACACAACGATGGAGAACAAGTTGTCGAGCCGGTGACGATGGAGATCATGACGATGCTTTGAAGATGGAGATCAAAAGCACAAGACGATGATGGCCATATCATGTCACATATTTTGATTGCATGTGATGTTAATCTTATTTACATCTTATTTTGCTTAGAACAACAGTAGCATTATAAGATGATCCCTTCACTAAATTTCAAGGTAAAAGTGTTCTCCCTGAGTATGCACCATTGTTAGAGTTCGTCGTTTCGAGACACCACGTGATGATCGGGTGTGATAGGCTCTACGTTCACATACAATGGGTGTAAGACAGTTTTACACATGCAGAATACTTGGGTTAAACTTGACGAGCCTAGCATGTACAGACATGGCCTCGGAACACTGGAGACCGAAAGGTCGAACGTGAATCATATAGTAGATATGATCAACATAGAGATGTTCACCATTGATGACTACCCCATATCACATGATGATCGGACAGGGTTAGTTGATTTGGATCACGTATCACTTAGATGACTTGAGGGATGTCTATTTAAGTGGGAGTTCTTAGGTAATTAGATTAATTGAACTTAATTTATCATGAACTTAGTCCTGATAATTTTTGTAGATCTATGTTGTAGATCAATAGCTTGCGATAAAACTCCCCTATTTTTGATATATTCCTAAAGAAAAATAGGATGACAGTAGCAATGATGCGGACTGGGTCCGTGATCTGAGGATTATCCTGTTGGGGAACGTAGTAATTTCAAAAAAATTCCTACGCACACGCAAGATCATGGTGATGCATAGCAACGAGAGGGGAGAGTGTTGTCCACGTACCCTCGTAGACCGACAGCGGAAGCGTTATCACAACGCGGTTGATGTAGTCATACGTCTTCACGATCCGACCGATCAAGTACCGAACGTACGGCACCTCCGAGTTCTACACACGTTCAGCTCGATGACGTCCCTCGAACTCCGATCCAGCCGAGTGTTGAGGGAGAGTTTCGTCAGCACGACGGCGTGGTGACGATGATGATGTTCCACCGACGCAGGGCTTCGCCTAAGCTCCGCAACGGTATTATCGAGGTGTAATATGGTGGAGGGGGGCACCGCACACGGTTAAGAGATCTCAAGGATCAATTGTTGTGTCTCTGGGGTGCCCCCCTGCCCCCGTATATAAAGGAGCAAGGGAGGAGGAGGCCGGCCCTAGGAGGGGGCGCACCAAGTGTGGAGTCCTACTAGGACTCCCTAGTCCTAGTAGGATTCCACCTCCCATATGGAATAGGAAAAGAGGAAGGGAAAAAGAGAAGGAAGGAAGGGGGCGCCCCCCTTCCCTAGTCCAATTCGGACCAGACCAAGGGGAGGGGTGCGGCCACCCTTGAGGCCATTTTCCTTCTTTCCCATATGGCCCAATAAGGCTCAATACGTATTCCCGTAACTCTCCGGTACTCCGAAAAATACCCGAATCACTCGGAACCTTTCCGAAGTCCGAATATAGTCGTCCAATATATCGATCTTTACGTCTCGGCCATTTCGAGACTCCTCATCATGTCCCCAATCTCATCCGGGACTCCGAACTCCTTCGGTACATCAACATACATAACTCATAATAAAACTGTCATCGTAACGTTAAGCGTGCGGACCCTACGGGTTCGAGAACTATGTAGACATGACCGAGACACGTCTCCGGTCAATAACCAATAGCGGGACCTGGATGCCCATATTGGCTCCCACATATTCTACGAAGATCTTTATCGGTCAGACCGCATAACAACATACGTTGTTCCCTTTGTCATCGGTATGTTACTTGCCCGAGATTCGATCGTCGGTATCTCGATACCTAGTTCAATCTCGTTACCGGCAAGTCTCTTTACTCGTTCCGTAATACATCATCCCGCAACTAACTCATTAGTCACAATGCTTGCAAGGCTTATAGTGATGTGCATTACCGAGTGGGCCCAGAGATACCTCTCCGACAATCGGAGTGACAAATCCTAATCTCGAAATACGCCAACCCAACAAGTACCTTTGGAGACACCTGTAGAGCACCTTTATAATCACCCATTTACGTTGTGACGTTTGGTAGCACACAAAGTGTTCCTCCGGTAAACGGGAGTTGCATAATCTCATAGTCATAGGAACATGTATAAGTCATGAAGAAAGCAATAGCAACATACTAAACGATCGAGTGCTAAGCTAACGGAATGGGTCAAGTCAATCACGTCATTCTCCTAATGAGGTGATCCCGTTAATCAAATGACAACTCATGTCTATGGCTAGGAAACATAACCATCTTTGATTAACGAGCTAGTCAAGTAGAGGCATACTAGTGACACTCTGTTTGTCTATGTATTCACACATGTATTATGTTTCCGGTTAATACAATTCTAGCATGAATAATAAACATTTATCATGATATAAGGAAATAAATAATAACTTTATTATTGCCTCTAGGGCATATTTCCTTCAGTCTCCCACTTGCACTAGAGTCAATAATCTAGTTCACATCGCCATGTGATTTAACATCAATAGTTCACATCACCATGTGATTAACACCCATAGTTCACATCTTCATGTGACCAACACCCAAAGGGTTTACTAGAGTCAGTAATCTAGTTCACATCGCTATGTGATTAACACCCAAAGAGTACTAAGGTGTGATCATGTTTTGCTTGTGAGATAATTTTAGTCAACGGGTCTGTCACATTCAGATCCGTAAGTATTTTGCAAATTTCTATGTCTACAATGCTCTGCACGGAGCTACTCTAGCTAATTGCTCCCACTTTCAATATGTATCTAGACCGAGACTTAGAGTCATCTAGATTAGTGTCAAAACTTGCATCGACGTAACCCTTTACGACGAACCTTTTGTCACTTCCATAATCGAGAAACATATCCTTATTCCACTAAGGATAATTTTGACCGCTGTCCAGTGATCTACTCCTAGATCACTATTGTACTCCCTTGCCAAAATCAGTGTAGGGTATACAATAGATCTGGTACACAGCATGGCATACTTTATAGAACCTATGGCCAAGGCATAGGGAATGACTTTCATTCTCTTTCTATCTTCTGCCGTGGTCGGGCTTTGAGTCTTACTCAATTTCACACCTTGTAACACAGGCAAGAACTCTTTCTTTGACTGTTCTATTTTGAACTACTTCAAAATCTTGTTAAGGTATGTACTCATTGAAAAAACTTATCAAGCGTCTTGATCTATCTCTATAGATCTTGATGCTCAATATGTAAGCAGCTTCACCGAGGTCTTTCTTTGAAAAACTCCTTTCAAACACTCCTTTATGCTTTGCAGAATAATTCTACATTATTTCCGATCAACAATATGTCATTCACATATACTTATCAGAAATGCTGTAGTGCTCCCACTCACTTTCTTGTAAATACAGGCTTCACCGCAAGTCTGTATAAAACTATATCCTTTGATCAACTTATCAAAGCGTATATTCCAACTCCGAGATGCTTGCACCAGTCCATAGATGGATCGCTGGAGCTTGCATATTTTGTTAGCACCTTTAGGATTGACAAAACCTTCTGGTTGCATCATATACAACTCTTCTTTAATAAATCCATTAAGGAATGCAGTTTTGTTTATCCATTTGCCATATTTCATAAAATGCGGCAATTGCTAACATGATTCAGACAGACTTAAGCATAGATACGAGTGAGAAACTCTCATCGTAGTCAACACCTTGAACTTGTCGAAAAACCTTTTGCGACAATTCTAGCTTTGTAGATAGTAACACTACTATCAGCGTCCGTCTTCCTCTTGAAGATCCATTTATTCTCAATGGCTTGCCGATCATCGGGCAAGTCAACCAAAGTCCACACTTTGTTCTCATACATGGATCTCATCTCAGATTTCATGGCCTCAAGCCATTTTGCGGAATCTGGGCTCACCATCGCTTCTTCATAGTTCGTAGGTTCGTCATGGTCTAGTAACATAACCTCCAGAACAGGATTACCGTACCACTCTGGTGCGGATCTTACTCTGGTTTACCTACGAGGTTGGTAGTAACTTGATCTGAAGTTACATGATCATCATCATTAACTTCCTCACTAATTGGTGTAGGAGTCACAGGAACAGATTTCTGTGATGAACTACTTTCCAATAAGGGAGCAGGTACAGTTACCTCATCAAGTTCTACTTTCCTCCCACTCACTTCTTTCGAGAGAAACTCCTTCTCTAGAAAGGATCCATTCTAGCAACGAATGTCTTGCCTTCGGATCTGTGATAGAAGGTGTACCCAACTGTCTCCTTTGGGTATCCTATGAAGACACATTTCTCCGATTTGGGTTTGAGCTTATCAGGATGAAACTTTTCACATAAGCATCGCAACCCCAAACTTTAAGAAACGACAACTTTGGTTTCTTGCCAAACCACAGTTCATAAGGCGTCGTCTCATCGGATTTTGATGGTGCCCTATTTAACGTGAATGTAGCTGTCTCTAATGCATAACCCCAAAACGATAGTGGTAAATTGGTAAGAGACATCATAGATTGCACTATATCCAATAAAGTACGGTTATGACGTTCGGACACACCATTATGCTGTGGTGTTCCAGGTGGCATAAGTAGTGAAACTATTTCACATTGTTTTAACTGAAGGCCAAACTCGTAACCAAAATACTCTTCTCCACGATCAAATCGTAGAAACTTTATTTTCTTGTTACGATGATTTTTGCTTCACTCTGAAATTATATGAACTTTTCAAATGTTTCAGACTTCTGTTTCATTAAGTAGATATACCCATATCTGCTCAAATCATCTGTGAAGGTCAGAAAATAATGATACCTGCTACGAGCCTCAATATTCATCGGACCACATACATCTGTATGTATGATTTCCAACAAATCTGTTGCTCTCTCCATAGTTCCGGAGAACGGCGTTTTAGTCATCTTGCCCATGAGGCATGGTTCACAAGTATCAAGTGATTCATAATCAAGTGATTCCAAAATCCCATCAGTATGGAGTTTCTTCATGCGCTTTACACCAATATGACCTAAACGGCAGTGCCACAAATAAGTTGCACTATCATTATTAACTTTGCATCTTTTGGCTTCATTATTATGAATATGTGTATCACTACGATCGAGATCCAACAAACCATTTTCGTTGGTGTGTATGACCATAGAAGGTTTTTATTCATGTAAACAGAACAACAATTGTTCTCTAACTTAAATGAATAACCGTATTGCAATAAACATGATCAAATCATATTCATGCTCAACGCAAACACCAAATAACACTTATTTAGTTTCAACACTAATCCCGAAAGTATAGGGAGTGTGCGATGATGATCATATCAATCTTGGAACTACTTCCAACACACATCGTCACCTCGCCTTTACTAGTCTCTGTTTATTCTGCAACTCCCATTTCGAGTTACTACTCTTAGCAACTGAACCAGTATCAAATACCGAGGGGTTGCTATAAACACTAGTAAAGTACACATCAATAATCTGTATATCCAATATACCTTTGTTCACTTTGCCATCCTTCTTATCCACCAAATAGTTGGGGTAGTTCCGCTTCCAGTGACCAGTCCCTTTGCAGTAGAAGCACTTAGTCTCAGGCTTAGGACCAGACTTAGGCTTCTTCACTTGAGCAGCAACTTGCTTGCCGTTCTTCTTGAAGTTCCCCTTCTTCCCTTTGCCCTTTTCTTGAAACTAGTGGTCTAGTCAACCATCAACACTTGATGTTTTTCTTGATTTCTACCTTCGTCGATTTCAGCATCACGAAGAGCTCGGGAATTACTTTCGTCATCCCTTGCATACTATAGTTCATCACGAAGTTCTACTAACTTGGTGATGGTGACTAGAGAATTCTGTCAATCACTATTTTATCTGGAAGATTAACTCCCACTTGATTCAAGCGATTGTAGTACCCAGACAATCTGAGCACATGCTCACTAGTTGAGCGATTCTCCCCCATCTTTTAGCTATAGAACTTGTTGGAGACTTCATATCTCTCAACTCGGGTATTTGCTTGAAATATTAACTTCAACTCCTGGAACATCTCATATGGTCCATGACGTTCAAAACATCTTTGAAGTCCCGATTCTAAGCCGTTAAGCATGGTGCACTAAACTATCAAGTAGTCATCATATTGAGCTAGCCAAACGTTCATAACGTCTGCATCTGCTCCTGCAATAGGTCTGTCACCTAGCGGTGCATCAAGGACATAATTTTTCTGTGCAGCAATGAGGATAATCCTCAGATCACGGATCCAATCCGCATCTTTGCTACTAACATCTTTCATCATAATTTTCTCTAGGAACATATCAAAAAATAAAACAGGGAAGCAACAACGCGAGCTATTGATCTACAACATAATTTGCAAAATACTATCAGGACTAAGTTCATGATAAATTCAAGTTCGATTAATCATATTACTTAAGAACTCCCACTTAGATAGACATCCCTCTAATCCTCTACGTGATCACGTGATCCATATCAACTAAACCATGTCCGATCATCACGTGAGATGAAGTAGTTTCAACGGTGAACATCAATATGTTGATCATATCTACTATATGATTCACGCTCGACCTTTCGGTCTCCGTGTTCCGAGGCCATATCTGTTATATGCTAGGCTCGTCAAGTTTAACCTGAGTATTCCGCGTGTGCAACTGTTTTGCACCCATTGTATTTGAACGTAGAGCCTATCACACCCGATCATCACGTGGTGTCTCAGCACGAAGAACTTTCGCAACGGTGCATACTCAGGGAGAACACTTATACTTTGATAATTTAGTGAAGGATCATCTTATAATGCTACCGTCAAACAAAGCAAGATAAGATGCATAAAAGATAAACATCACATGCAATCAAAATATGTGACATGATATGGCCATCATCATCTTGTGCCTTTGATCTCCATCTCCAAAGCATCGTCATGATTTCCATCGTCACCGGCATGACACCATGATCTCCATCATCTTGATCTATATCAATGTGTCGTCACATGGTCGTCTCGCCAATTATTGCTTTTGCAACTATTGCTATCGCATAGCGATAAAGTAAAGCAATTATTTGGCACTTGCATCTTATGCAATAAAGAGATAACCATAAGGCTTCTGCCAGTTGCCGATAACTTCAACAAAACATGATCATCTCATACAACAAATTATATCTCATCACGTCTTGACCATATCACATCACAACATGCCCTGCAAAAACAAGTTAGACGTCCTCTACTTTGTTGTTGCATGTTTTACGTGGCTGCTACGGGCTTAGAAAGAACCGTTCTTACCTACGCATCAAAACCACAACGATAGTTTGTCAGGTTGGTGCTGTTTTAACCTTCTCAAGGACCGGGCGTAGCCACACTCGGTTCAACTAAAGTGAGAGAGACAGACACCCGCCAGTCACCTTTAAGCAACGAGTGCTCGCAACGGTGAAACCAGTCTCGCGTAAGCGTACGCGTAATGTCGGTCCAGGCCGCTTCATCTCACAATACCGCTGAACCAAAGTATGACATGCTGGTAAGCAGTATGACTTATATCGCCCACAACTCACTTGTGTTCTACTCGTGCATAGCATCAACGCATAAAACCAGGCTCTGATACCACTGTTGGGGAACGTAGTAATTTCAAAAAATTTCCTACGCACACGCAAGATCATGGTGATGCATAGCAACGAGAGGGGAGAGTGTTGTCCACGTACCCTCGTAGACCGACAGCGGAAGCGTTATCACAACGCGGTTGATGTAGTCATACGTCTTCACGATCCGACCGATCAAGTACCGAACGTACGGCACCTCCGAGTTCTACACACGTTCAGCTCGATGACGTCCCTCGAACTCTGATCCAGCCGAGTGTTGAGGGAGAGTTTCGTCAGCACGACGGCGTGGTGATGATGATGATGTTCCACCGACGCAGGGCTTCGCCTAAGCTCCGCAACGGTATTATCGAGGTGTAATATGGTGGAGGGGGGCACCGCACATGGCTAAGAGATCTCAAGGATCAATTGTTGTGTCTCTAGGGTGCCCCCTGCCCCCGTATATAAAGGAGCAAGGGAGGAGGAGGAGGCCGGCCCTAGGAGGGGGCGCACCAAGTGTGGAGTCCTACTAGGACTCCCTAGTCCTAGTAGGATTCCACCTCCCATATGGAATAGGAAAAGAGGAAGGGAAAAAGAGAAGGAAGGAAGGGGGCGCCCCCCTTCCCTAGTCCAATTCGGACCAGACCAAGGGGAGGGGTGCGGCCACCCTTGAGGCCCTTTTCCTTCTTTCCTGTATGGCCCAATAAGGCCCAATACGTATTCCCGTAACTCTCCGGTACTCCGAAAAATACCCGAATCACTCGGAACCTTCCCGAAGTCCGAATATAGTCGTCCAATATATTGATCTTTACGTCTCGTCCATTTCGAGACTCCTCGTCATGTCCCCGATCTCATTCGGGACTCCGAACTCCTTCGGTACATCAACATACATAAACTCATAATAAACTGTCATCGTAACGTTAAGCGTGCGGACCCTACGGTTTCGAGAACTATGTAGACATGACCGAGACACGTCTCCGGTCAATAACGAATAGCGGGGCCTGGATGCCCATATTGGCTCCCACATATTCTACGAAGATCTTTATCGGTCAGACCGCATAACAACATACGTTGTTCCCTTTGTCATCGGTATGTTACTTGCCCGAGATTCGATCGTCGGTATCTCGATACCTAGTTCAATCTCGTTACCGGCAAGTCTCTTTACTCGTTCCGTAACACATCATCCCGCAACTAACTCATTAGTCACAATGCTTGCAAGGCTTATAGTGATGTGCATTACCGAGTGGGCCCAGAGATACCTCTCCGACAATCGGAGTGACAAATCCTAATCTCAAAATACGCCAACCCAACAAGTACCTTTGGAGACACCTGTAGAGCACCTTTATAATCACCCATTTACGTTGTGACGTTTGGTAGCACACAAAGTGTTCCTCCGGTAAACGGGAGTTGCATAATCTCATAGTCATAGGAACATGTATAAGTCATGAAGAAAGCAATAGCAACATACTAAACGATCGAGTGTTAAGCTAACGGAATGGGTCAAGTCAATCACGTCATTCTCCTAATGAGGTGATCCCGTTAATCAAATGACAACTCATGTCTATGGCTAGGAAACATAACCATCTTTGATTAACGAGCTAGTCAAGTAGAGGCATACTAGTGAAATAAACATTTATCATGATATAAGGAAATAAATAATAACTTTATTATTGCCTCTAGGGCATATTTCCTTTATATTCTCATTGCTGCACAGAAGAATTATGTCCTTGATGCACCGCTAGGTGACAGACCTATTGCAGGAGCAGAAGCAGACGTCATGAACGTTTGACAAGCTCGGTATGATGACTACTTGATAGTTTAGTGCGACATGCTTTAAGGCTTAGAACCGGGACCTCAAAAACATTTTGAACACCACGAAGCATATGAGATCTTCCAAGAGCTAAAATTGGTATTTCAGACTCAGGCCCGTGTCAAGAGGTATGAGACCTCTGACAAGTAATTTGCCTACAAGATGGAGGAGAATAGCTCAGCTAGGGAGCATGTGCTTAGACTGTCTGGGTACTACAATCGCTTGAATCAAGTGGGAGTTAATCTTCCAGATAAGATAGTGATCGACAGAGTTCTCTTGTCACTATCACCAAGCTACTAGAACTTCGTGATGAACTACAATATGCAAGGGATGACAAAAACGATTCCCAAGCTCTTCAGGATGCTAAAATCGATGAAGGTAGAAATCAAGAAAGAGCATCAAGTGTTGATGGTTAACAAGACCACTAGTTTCAAGAAAAAGGACGAGGGAAGGAAAGGGAACTTCAAGAAGAATGGCAAGCAAGTTGCCACTCTCGTGAATAAGCCCAAAGCTGCACCCAGGCCTGAAACTGAGTGCTTCTACTGCGAAGGAAATGGTCACTCGAAGTGGAACTGCCCCAAAAACTTGGTGGATAAGAAGGATGGCAAAGTGAACAAAGGTACATTTGAGATACATGTTATTGATGTGTATTTTACTAGTATTCAAAATAATCCCTGGGTATTTGATACCAGTTCAGTTGCTAAGATTAGTAACTCGAAATAGGAGTTGCAGAGACTAGTTAAAAGCGAGATGACGATGTGTGTTGGAAATGATTCCAAGGTTGATATGATCACCATCGCACACTCCCTCTACCTTCGGGATTAGTGTTGAACCTAAATAAATGTTATTTGGTGTTTGCATTGAGTATGAATATGATTAGATCATGTTTATTGCAATACGGTTATTCATTTAAGTTAGAGAATAATTGTTGTTCTATTTGCATGAATAAAACCTTCTATGGTCATCCACCCAATGTGAATGGTTTATTGAATCTCGATCGTAGTAATACACATATTCATAATATTGATGCCAAAAGATGCAAAGTTGATAATGATAGTCCAACATACTTGTGGCACTGCCGTTTAGGTCATACTGGTGTAAAGCGCATGAAGAAACTCCATACAGATGTACTTTTGGAATCACTTGATTATGAATCATTTGATACTTACGAGCCATGCCTCATGGGCAAGATGACTAAAACTCCGTTCTCCGTAACAATGGAGTGAGCCAATGACTTACTGGAAATAATACATACCAATGTATGCGGTCCGATGAGTATTAAAGCACGTGGCGGGTATCATTATTTTCTCACCTTCACAGATGATTTGGGTAGGTATGGGTATATCTACTTGATGAAACACATGTCTGAAACATTTGAAAAGTTCAAAGAATTTCCGAGTGAAGTTAAGAATCATCGTAACAAGAAAATAAAATTTCTACGATCTGATCGCGGAGGTGAATATATGAGTTACGAGTTTGGCCTTCATTTAAAATGATGTGGAATAGTTTCACAACTCACGCCACCTGGAACACCACAGCGTAATGGTGTGTCCGAATGTCGTAACCGTTCTTTATTGGATATGGTCCGTTCTATGATGTCTCTTACCATTTTACCACTATCGTTTTGGGGTTATGCATTAGAGACAGCTGCATTCACGTTAAATAGGGCACTATTTAAACCCGTTGAAATGACACCGTATGAACTGTGGTTTGGCAAGAAACCTAAGCTGTCGTTTCTTAAAGTTTGGGGATGCGACGCTTATGTCAAAAGCTTCAGCCTGATAAGCTCGAACCTAAATTGGAGTAGTGCGTCTTCATAGGATACCCTAAGGAAACAATTGGGTACACCTTCTACCACAGATCCGAAGGCAAGATCTTTGTCGCTAAGAATGTATCCTTTCTAGAGAAGGAGTTTCTCTCGAAAGAAGTGAGTGGGAGGAAAGTAGAACTTGATGAAGTAGTTGTACCTTCTCTCGAATTGGAAAGTAGTACATCAGAGAAAACTGTTCCCATGATGCCTACACCAACTAGAGAGGAAGTTAATGATAATGATCATGAAACTTCAGATCAAGTTACTACTGAACCTCGTAGGTCAACCAGAGCACGATCCGCAACAGACTAGTACGGTAATCCTGTCCTGGAAGTCATGTTATTAGACCAAGGCGAACCTACGAATTATGAAGAAGCTATTGATGAGCCCAGATTCCGATAGATGGCTTGAGGCCATGAAATCTGAGATATGATCCATGTATGAGAAAAAGTGTGGACTTTGGTGGACTTGCCCGATGATCGACAAGCCATTAAAAAAATAAACGGATCTTCAAGAAGAAGACATACGCTGATGGTAATGTCACCATTGATGTCGGTTGAAGCTACGTCGGTATTTCCCCAAAGAGTAAGGGATGATGCAGCACAGCGGCAGTAGGTATTTCCCTCAGATAGGAAACCAAGGTTATCGAACCAGTAGGAGAACCAAGCAACACAACGTAAACAACCCCTGCACACAGATAAAAAATCCTCGCAACCCGATGTGTTAAAGGTGTTTTCAATCCCTTCTGGGGTACGGCGCCACAAGATAGGCAAACGGACATGAGGTATATTGTAGTAGATTGATAGATCGAACGCCAAATAAAATAAATAAGAATAAATTGCAACAAGCTATTTTTGTATTTTTGGTTTAATAGATCTGAAAATAAATGCAAAGAAAAAGTAGATCGCAAAGGCAAATATATGAGAAAGAGACCCGGGGGTCGTAGGTTTCAGTAGTGGCTTCTCTCAAGAAAAATAGCAAACGGTGGGTGAACAAATTACTGTTGGGCAATTGATAGAACTTCAAATACTCATGACGATATCCAGGCAATGATCATTATATAGGCATCACGTCCAAGATTAGTAGACCGACTCCTGCTTGCATCTACTACTATTACTCCACACATCGACCGCTATCCAGCATGCATCTAGTGTATTAAGTTCATGGAAAAACGGAGTAATGCAATAAGAACGATGACATGATGTAGACAAGATCTATCTATGTAGAGATAGACCCCATCGTTTTATCCTTAGTAGCGACGATATATACGTGTCGATTCCCCTTCTGTCACTGGGATCAAGCATCGTAAGATCGAACCCACTACAAAGCACCTCTTCCCATTGCAAGATAAATAGATCAAGTTGGCCAAACAGAACCCAAATATCGGAGAAGAAATACGAGGCTATAAGAGATCATGCATATGAGAGATCAAAGAAACTCAAATAATTTTCATGGATATAAAAAGATAGATCTGATCATAAACTCAATGTTCATCGATCCCAACAAACACACCGCAAAAGAGTTACATCATATGGATCTCCAAGAGACCATTGTATTGAGAATTCAGAGAGAGAGATGAAGCCATCTAGCTACTAAATATGGACCCGAAGGTCTACAAAGAACTACTCACGCATCATCGGATTGGCACCAATGGAGGTGGTGAAGCCCATCCGAGATGGTCTCTAGATTGGATCTGGTGGTTCTGGACTCTGCGGCGGCTGGATGAATATTTTGTCGACTCCCCTAGGGTTTTTGGAATATTGGGGTATTTATAGAGCAAAGAGGCCGTCCGGGGGGCACCCGAGGTGGGCACAACCCACCAGGGCGCGCCTGGGCTTCCTGGCGTGCCCTGGTGGGTTGTGCCCTCCTCGGGGCACCCCCAAGCGCAGCCAGGGCCCATTATGTTCCTTCTGGTCCAAAAAAATCTTCGTGAAGTTTCGTTGCATTTGGACTCCGTCTGATATTGATTTCCTGCGATGTAAAAACATGCAGAAAGCAGCAACTCGCACTTGGCACTATGTCAATAGATTAGTACCAAAAAATGATATAAAATGATTATAAAACATCCAAGATTGATAATATAACAGCATGGAACAATCAAAAAAATTATATACGTTGGAGACGTATCAGCATCCCCAAGCTTAACTCCTACTCGTCCTCGAGTAGGTAAGTGATAAAAACCAAAATTTTGTTGTGGAATGCTGCCTAACATGTCATATCATATTCTTTTCTTTATAGCATGGACATTTGGACTTTTATGTGATTCAAAGCAATAGTCTAGTTTTCACATGATAATTTAAATACTCAAGCATATCAACAAGCAACCATGTCTTTCAAAATAACAATGCTAAAATAAGTTATCCCTAGCCCATCATGCTCAACCATTGATCCATTCATGAAACACACTAGCATATTAACTACACCCAATACTCAAGTACGATCATATTGCCTCCTAGTTGGTGCTTTTGTAAGAGAAGATGGAGACTCAAATTAAAAAAATTTGCATAAAGTAAAAGAAAGGCCCTTCGCAGAAGGAAGTAGGGATTTGTAGAGGTGCCAGAGCTCAAAGCGAAAAACTTAGAGATAAAAATATTTTGGGACGTGTATCCATCCCACCAACGAAAAAGACTTAGAGTTCCCAACACTTTCCATGCTAGATATATCATAGGCGGTTCCCAAACAGAAAATAAAGTTTATTCCTTTTTCCACCATACTTTCACTTTCCATGGCTAGCCGTATCCACGGTTGCCCTCCATACCAACACTTTCAAAGGAATTATTTGACAACATAAAGTAAATTCATCTTTCCATTTCGGGACTGGGCATCCCTAAAACCTTTGCCTTACTCTCGTGCAATGACAAGTGAATAAACACTAATCGTGAGAATAACACATCCAGCATGGAAAATATTATCCACCCCTCACCGCTCCGCGAGCGAAACGAACACACAAAAGAGAAGTTTATTTTGAAAATTAGAGATGGAACATGCAAATTTGCTTAGAACGACAAAAGAATACCGCATATAGGTAGATATAGTGGACTCATGTGGCAAAACTGGTTTAAAGGATTTTGGATGCACAAGTAGAGATCATACTTGGTGCAAAATGAAGGCTAGCAAAAGATTGAGAAGTCACAAACCAAGAAACGGATAATATCATAAGCAAGCATTAAGCATAAATAACACCGAATAATGCACCACAAGTAGGATATAACTTCATTGCATGACTATTGACTTTCATGCTTGCATAGGGAATCACAAACCTTAACACCAATATTCTTACTAAAGCATAATTACTCATCAACATAACTTACATATCACATCGCCATATTTCAAAACTATTACTAAGAATCAAGTTTATTTTGTCCAATGATCTTCATGAAAGTTTTTATTATATCCTTCTTGGATATCTATCACTTTGGCACTAATTTTCATGTGTTTCTTTTCATAAACTCAAACAAATATAAGTGAAGATCATGAGCATAATTTTTCTTTCTTTCTCTCAAAATAATTTAAGTGAAGCAAGAGAGAATTTCTTGAAAATTTTACTAACTCTCAAATAAATCTAAGTGAAGCAAGAGAGAATTTATTCAAAAATACTAAAGCACACCGTGCTCAAAAATATATAAGTGAAGCACTAGAGCAAGTCCATAGCTCATAAAAATTTAAGTGAAGCATAGAGAGCAATTCTAACAAGTCATCAAAATAATTTTGGTTCTCCCAAATAGGTGTGTCCAGCAAGGGATCAAGACTTAAAACACAAAATAAAACAAGCAAAGACTCATATCATACAAGACGCTACAAGCAAAACACATAGTATGTGACGAATAAAAATATAGCTTCGAGTAAAATACCGATGGTCGTTAGAAGAAGAGGGGATGCCACTCGGGGGCATCCCCAAGCTTAGTTGGTTGCTCATTTTTGTATAATAGCTTGGGATGCTGGGGCATCCCCAAGCTTAGGCTCTTCTATCCTTTATTCCTTCATCCATCGTAAGATAACCCAAAACTGAAAACTTCAATCAGACAAAACTCAACAAAACCTTCATGAGATCCGTTAGTAAAAGAAAGCAAATCACTACTATAAATACTGTACCAAAACAATTCATTTTTCGTTTTTGCATTATATCTACTGTATTCCAACTTTTCTATGGCAAAAACTCATCAAAGGAAACCATAGAGCCATCAAAATAAGCACACAACGCAAAGAAAACAGAATATGTCAAAACAGAACAGTCTGTAGTAATCTGACTATTTGGAAAACTTCTGGAACTCCAAAAATTCTGAAAAACTAGGAAGACCAGGGTAATTTGTATATTAATCTTCTGCAAAAATAATCAGGTAAAAAGCACTTTCTGGTAAAAAATGAGAATTTTTTTCGTGAGCGCAAAAGTTTTTGTTTTTCAGCAAGATCAAACAACTATCACCCAAGAAGATCCTATCGGTTCTACTTGGCACAAACACTAATTAAAACACAAAAAACACAATCATAAAAGTAGCATAATTGTGCTAACAATCAAGAACAGAAACCAAAAAGCAAAAATAAATTTTATTCATTGGGTTGCCTCCCAACAAGCGCTATAGTTTTACGCCCTTAGCTAGGCATAAAGCAAGGATCTATGTTTTGTCATCTTTGGTTCGAGATCCATAAGATGCCCTCATGATTGATTCATATGGTGCCCTAATTATTTTTCTAGGAAAGTGTTCCCTACCCTTCCTCATAGGAAATTGGAACTTAATATTGCCTTCTTTCATATCAATCACAGCACAGATAGTGTGTAAAAACGGTCTACCAAGAATAATTGGACAAGACGGATTGCAATCAATATCAAGAACTATAAAATCTATGGGCACATAATTCCTATTTGCAAGAACAAGAATATCATTAATTATTCCCATAGTCCTTTTAATAGTAGAATCCGCCAAGTGCAAATTTAAAGAACATTCTTCAAGATCGATAAAGCCAAGCACATCACATAAAGATTTCGAAATTGTAGAAACACTAGCACCCAAGTCACACAAAGCAAAACATTCATAATTTTTAATCCTGACTTTGATAGTAGGATCCCACTCATCATGCAATTTTCTAGGAATTGACACTTCTAATTCCAATTTTTCTTCAAAAGCTTTGATCATAGCATCAACAATATGTTTAGTAAAAGCTTTATTTTGTTCATAAGCATGGGGTGAATTTGTCATGGATTTCAACAAAGAAATACAATCAATCAAAGAGCAACTATCATAATTAAAGTCTTTGTAATCCAAAAGAGTGGGCACATCACTAGTTAAAATTTTGACCTCTCCAAACCCACTTTTATCAATTTTCTCAACAAGATTTTCACCCTTCGAAATATTGGGATGCCTTCTACCTAAATTTGACTCTTATCCAATCCCCTTTTCATCAATCTTAACTTTACTAAACAAGGAATCAATATAACAAACACCGATCATTTTAAGATCTTCATCACTTTTAGCTCTAAGCATAGGGGTTCTTTTCTTACTTTCATCCATAGAAACATAAAGAGCTTTAATTGATTCATCCACTTGAGGCACAATTTTTTTTCGAGAGTACGCCAACGGCGTACCTTATCTTTATAGAAGATAGAAAGAATAATGTACAAGAGAGACACGAGCTAGATGTGAGCATCTGAGCTCGGCCAACACCCATTACACCCAAGCCAATATGCTCTCTAAAGCTACTCTCTAAAGCCACTAGGCACAAAAAATTTCATCTTGAGATTTTCCACATCATGAGCAATTCTATCAACACTTCTAGACAATTCATCAATCTTACTCAACTTTTCTTCTATGGAAGTGTTAAAAGCTTTTTGTGTGTTGATAAATTCTTTAATATTGTTATGAAGATCAGAGGTGTTCCTATTATTATTATAAGATTGATTTCCATAGGAATTACCATAATTATTAGAGGAATTACTAGGAAAAGGCCTAGGATTAAAATTACCTCTATAAGCATTGTTGTTGAAATTATTTTGAGAGATAAAATTCACATCTATGGCATCACTATTTTGCTCAATCAAAGTAGACAAAGGCATATCATTAAAATCAATGGGAGCACTTTTACTAGCAACCAATTTCATAAGAGCATCAACTTTTTCACTCAAAGAAGAAATTTCTTCAACAGAGTTAACTTTTTACTAGTAGGAGCTCTTTCGGTATGCCATTGCGAATAATTTGCCATGATATTATCAAGCAATTTGGTGGCTTCTCCCAAAGTAATTTCCATAAAAGTACCACCCGTGGCGGAATCTAAAAGATTACGAGAAACAAAATTCAACCCCGCATAAAAAATTTGTATGATCATCCAAAGATTTAACCCATGAGTTGGGAAATTCCTTAGCATCATTTTCATCCTTTGCCAAGATTGTGCAACATGTTCATGTTCGAGTTGCTTGAAATTCATGATTTGGGTTCTAAGGGAAATAATTTTTGCGGGCAGAAAATACTTAGTGATAAAAGCATCTTTGCACTTATTCCATGAATTGATACTATTGCGAGGCAAAGAAGAGAACCAATTTTTTGCAGAATCACGCAAAGAAAACGGAAATAATTTCATCTTCACCACAACATTGTCCACATCTTTTTTGTTTTGCATATCGCATAATTCCACGAAGGTATTAAGATGGGACGCGGCATCCTCATTAGGAGTACCGGAAAATTTATCTTTCATAACAAGATTCAGCAAAGCAGTATTAATATGACAAGACTCCACACTAGTAGCGGGGGAGCAATCGGAGTGCCAATAAAATCATTGTTGTTGGTATTTGAGAAATCACATAACTTGGTGTTCTCTTGAGTCATAATGACCACACAACAATATTGCACTAAAAACAGATCTGGCAAGAAAACGGCGAACGGAAAAGAAGGGCGAACAAAACGGCAAATTTTTGTGAAGTGGGGGAGAGGAAAACGAGAGGCAAATGGCAAATAATGTAAATTGCGAGGAGATGAGATTTGTGATTAGGAACCTGGTATATGTTGAAGATCTTCCCTGGCAATGGCGCCAGAAATTCCTTTTGATGTCGCTTGAAGCTACGTCGGTATTTCCCCAAAGAGGAAGGGATGATGCAGCACAACGGCGGTAGGTATTTCCATAAGATATGAAACCAAGGTTATCGAACCAGTACGAGAACCAAGCAACACAACGTAAACAGCCCCTGCACATAGATAACAAATCCTCGCAACCCGACGTGTTAAAGGGGTTGTCAATCTCTTCCGGGGTACGGCGCCTCAAGATAGGCAAACGGACGTGAGGTAAATTGTAGTAGATTGCTAGATCGAACGCCAAATAAAATAAATAAGAATAAATTGCAGTAAGCTATTTTTGTATTCTTGGTTTAATAGATCTGAAAATAAATGCAAAGAAAAAGTAGATCGCAAAGGCAAATATATGAGAAAGAGACCCGAGGCACGTAGGTTTCACTAGTGGCTTCTCTCGAGAAAATAGCAAACGGTGGGTGAACAAATTACTGTTGGGCAATTGATAGAACTTCAAATACTCATGACGATATCCAGGCAATGATCATTATATAGGCATCACGTCCAAGATTAATAGACCGACTCCTGCCTGCATCTACTACTATTACTCCACACATCAACCGCTATCCAGCATGCATCTATTGTATTAACTTCATGGAAAAACGGAGTAATGCAATAAGAACGATGACATGATGTAGACAAGATCTATCTATGTGGAGATAGACCCCAACGTTTTATCCTTAGTAGCAACGATACATACGTGTCGGTTCCCCTTCTGTCACTGGGATCAAGCATCGTAAGATCAACCCCACTACAAAGCACCTCTTCCCATTGCAAGATAAATAGATCAAGTTGGCCAAACAAAACCCAAATATCAGAGAAGAAATATGAGGCTATAAGAGATCATGCATATAAGAGATCAAAGAAACTCAAATAATTTTCATGCATATAAAAAGATAGATCTGATCATAAACTCAAAGTTCATCGATCCCAACAAACACACCGCAAAAGTGTTACATCATATGTATCTCCAAGAGTCCATTGTATTGAGAATTCAGAGAGAGATGAAGCCATCTAGCTACTAACTACGGACCCGAAGGTCTACAAAGAACTACTCACGCATCATCAGAGAGGCACCAATGGAGGTGGTGAACCCCATCCGAGATGGTGTCTAGATTGGATCTGGTGGTTCTGGACTCTGCGGCGGCTGGATGAATATTTCGTCGACTCCCCTAGAGTTTTGGGATTACTGGGGTATTTATAGAGCAAAGAGGTGGCCCGGGGGCACCCGAGGTGGGCACAACCCACCAACGCGCGCCTGGGCCTCCTGGCGCGCCCTGGTGGGTTGTGCTCTCCTCGGGGCACCCCCCAGGCGCAGTCAGGGCCCATTATGGTCCCAAAAAATCTCCTTGAAGTTTTGTTGCATTTGGCTCTGTCTGATATTGATTTCTTGCGATGTAAAAAACATGCAGAAAACATCAACTAGCACTTGGCACTATGTCAATAGGTTAGTACCAAAAAATGATATAAAATGACTATAAAATGATTATAAAACATCCAAGATTGATAATATAACAACATGGAACAATCAAAAATTATAGATACGTTGGAGACGTATCAACCATCTGCAAATCTGGACTTGTCGTAAAAGGTTTTCGACAAGTTCAAGGAGTTGACTATGATGAGACTTTCTCACCCGTAGCGATGCTTAAGTCTGTCCGTATCATGTTAGTAATTGCCGCATTTTATGATTATGAAATCTGTCAAATGGACGTCAAAACTGCATTCCTTAATGGATATCTTAAAGAAGAGTTGTATATGATGCAACCAGAAGGTTTTGTCGATCCTAAAGGTACTAACAAAGTGTGCAAGCTCCAGCGATCCATCTATGGACTGGTGCAAGCATCTTGGAGTTGGAATATATGCTTTGATGAGGTGATCAAAGTATATGGTTTTATATAGACTTTCGGTGAAGCCTGTATTTACAAGAAAGTGAGTGGGAGCTCTGTAGCATTTCTAATATTATATGTAGATGACATATTGTTGATTACATATTGAGCATCATTATCTATAGGGATAGATCAAGACGCTTAATAGAACTTTCACAAAACACATACCTTGATAATATTTGTAGAAGTTCAAAATGGTTCAGTCCAAGAAGGGGTTCTTGCCTATATTACAAGGTGTGAAGTTGATAAGACTCAAAGCCCGACCATGGTAGAAGATAGAGAGAGAATGAAAGTCATTCCCTATGCCTCAGCCATAGGATCTATACGATATGCCATGCTATGTACCACACCTGATGTGTGTCTTGCCACTTATCTAGCAAAAAGGGTACAAGAGTGATCCAGGAGTGGACCACTATACAACAGTGAAAATTATCCTTAGGTGCCTTAAAGAGGACTAAGGAAATGTTTCTCGGTATGGAGGTGATAAAGAATTTGTCATAAAGAGTTACGTCGATGCAAGCTTTAACACTGATCCGGATGACTCTGAGTCTTAGTCTGGATACATATTGAAAGTGGGAGCAATTAGCTAAAGTAGCTCCATGCAGAGCTTTGTAGAGATAGAAATTTGCAAAATACACACGGATCTGAATGTCACAGACCCGTTGACTAAACTTCTCTCACAAGCAAAACATGATCACACCTTTGTACACTTTGGGTGTTAATCACATGGCGATGTGAACTAGATTATTGACTCTAGTAAACTCTTTGGGTGTTGGTCACATGGCGATGTGAACTATGGGTGTTAATCACATGGTGATGTGAACTAGATTATTGACTCTAGTGCAAGTGGGAGACTGATGGAAATATGCCCTAGAGGCAATAATAAAATGGTTATTATTTATTTCTTTATTCATGATAAATGTTTCTTATTCATGCTAGAATTGTATTAATCGGAAACTTAAATACATGTGTAAATACATAAACAAATACCATGTCCCTAGTAAGCCTCTACTAGACTAGCTCGTTGATCAAAGGTGGTTAAGGTTTCCTAACCATAGACATGTGTTGTCATTTGATAACGGGATCACATCATTAGGAGAATTATGTGATGGACAAGACCCATCCATTAGCTTAGCATAATGATCTTTCAGTTTATTGCTATTGCTTTCTTCATGTCAAATACATATTCCTTCGACTATGAGATTATGAAACTCCCGGATACCGGAGGAATACCTTGTGTGCTATCAAAAGTCACAACATAACTGGGTGATCATAAAAATGCTCTACAGGTATCTCCGAAGGTGTTTGTTGAGTTGGCATAGATCAAGATTAGGATTTGTCACTCTGAGTATCGGGGAGGTATCTCTGGGCCCTCTCGGTAATACACATCATAAGCTTGGAAGCAAACGACTAAGGAGTTAGTCACGAGGTGATGTATTATGGAATGAGTAAAGAGACTTGCCGATAAGTAGATTGAACTAGGTATGAATATACCGACGATCGAATCTCGGGCAAGTAACATACTGATAGAAAAAGGGAATTATGTATGTTGTCATAACGGTTCGATCGATAAAGATCTTCGTAGAATATGTAGAAGCCAGTATGGGCATCCAGGTTCCGCTATTGGTTATTGACCGGCGTGGTGTCTCGGTCATGTCTACATGGTTCTCGAACCCGTAGGGTCTGCACGCTTAACGTTCGATGACGATATAGTACTATACGAGTTATGTGATTTGGTGACCGAATGTCGTTCGAAGTCCCGGATGAGATCACAAACATGACGAGGAGTCTCAAAATGGTCGAGAGGTAAAGATTGTATATAGGACGATGGTATTCGGACACCAGAAGTGTTTCGGGGGGTACCGGGTACTTATCAGGACACCGGAAAGGAGTTTCGGGCACCCCCGGCAAAGATATGGGCCTTATGGGCCAAGAGAGGAAACGCACCAGCCACAAGGGGCTGGTGCGCCCCCGTAGCAGGCCGTCCTAAGGAGGAGAAGGAAAGGGGGAGGGAAATGAAAGTGTGGATTAGAATTCCCACTTCCTTCCCTCTCCCCCATCTTTCTCCCCCCTTGGGAATACATGGCAGGGGGCGCGGCCAGGGCAGAAGCCCTAGGGCCGGCCGGCCACCTATGTGGTGCACCAGGCTGCCTCCCCTCCCCCTCCCACCTATATATATGTGGGAAGGGGGCGCCTAGCACACACCAGACAACTGCCTAGCCGTGTGCGGTGCCCCCCTCCACCGTTTACACCCTCGGTCATATTGTCGTAGTGCTTAGGCGAAGCCCTGCGCTTCACCATCACTGTCACCACGCCGTCGTGCTAACGGAACTCATCTACTACCTCGACATCTTGCTGGATCAAGAAGGCGAGGGAAGTCACCGGGCTGAACGTGTGCAGAATGCGGAGGTGTCGTACGTTTGGTACTTGATCGGTTGAAGCGCAAAGAATTTCGACTACATCAACCGCGTTGTGAAATTGCTTCCGCTTATGGTCTACGGGGGTGCGTAGACACACTCTCCTCCTCGTTGCTATGCATCTACATGGATAGATCATTGCGTGTGCGTTGAAACATTTTTGTTTTGCATGCAACGATTCCCAACAATCATGTGTTGAGATCAAGAGATTCCATTCCTACCATTTGAACCTTGATTTCTAGCCTTCCCCAAGTTGCTTCCACTCAAATCTTCTTCCACCATAGCCAAATCTGTGAGAGAGAGTTGAGTGTTGGGGAGACTATCATTTGAAGCACAAGAGCAAGGAGTTCATCATCAACATACCGTCTATTATCTTTTGGAGAGTGGTGTCTCCTAGATTGGTTAGGTGTTGCTTGGGAGCCTCCAACATGCATGTGGTGAACCAAGAAGTTTGTAAGGGCAAGGAGATCGCCTACTTCGTGAAGATCTACCCGAGTGAGGCAAGCCCTTCATGGGAGATGACCATGGTGGGATAGCCAAGGTTGCTTCTTCGCGGACCATTCGTGGGTGGAGCCCTTCGTGGACTCGCACAGCTGTTACCCTTCGTGGGTTGAAGTCTCCATCAACGTGGATGTACGATAGCACCACCCATCGTAACCACGCCAAAAATCTTCGTGTCCCTATTGCATTTTCTTTCTCCAAACCCTTCCCTTTACTTACATGTGCTATGTCTTACATTCCTTAGACTTGCATGTGTAGGGTGTTACTTGACTTGTCATAATTGCTAAAATCTGCCTACAACTAAAATTGGGAAAATGGTAGATTTTATTTGGTCAAGTAGTCTAATCACCCCCCTCTAGACATACTTTTGATCCTACACTCCTCAATTAGTTGCTTTTCAGGTTAGGCAGCAACGACTACTCCAACTCCCTTCTGCATGGGCTGGCAGCCCAGGAAGCAAGCATGAAGCCCATTCGGGTGGTTTCTCGTATGAGAGAGAGAACGTATGAGAGCGACTACTATAGAAAAAGGGCCAAGGATGCAAAAATAGAAAGACAACCATGATCCATTGGATCATAGGAGCGACTGGGCCATGGATGCAAAAATAGAAAACAACCATGAGCCATCAGATCACAGGTGGATGGCACAGATTCTGGTGGAAGGATCTTAGCCACTTGTTGTCTATTTTATGAAAACCCCCTGCTAGCAATTAGTTATAAAACATAACTTTTGCAGTAACCACCTCAAGTATTTCATCTCTCTCTCCCTTCATTTATTTGAGGGGACCTCTCCCTTCATTTTTTCAAACGACCATTTATAGATCTACAGTTCTGTACGATGACCGCTTATAGAGTCTGCACAATAATGAAGCTCCATATCCTATTAGTTTATACTACTTAAGTTTTTTGCATGTATCTACTTCATGAAAACCATGCATATTTCAGTATATCAGTGGCCTGTACTACATCACTAATTATGCAAAGAAGCTGAATATGATTGTCACTGCAAAGTATGTCAATATATATGAAAAATATGTGAGTACATAGACAAAATTATAAAATTAAGCCACCCTTTGAAGCATATCTAAACGTCAGGCTTGACCATCCCAGATTGAGCATCTCACAAGCATACTGCATACATATCTTGATGAGACATGATAGCACCATTTTTAGTACATGTCCAGCAAGATAGAGTATTAAGGACTAATATGATCACCACTTAACAGGCATTGCTATTCATAACGATAAGCTCTTGATGGTACATAATAGAAAAGCTCTAGCCTTTCCCTCCAGTTCTACTACTTACTCATCAAGCTTCTTATTCCGAGAGAGATCACACCAAGCAAAGACGATTCAGTTGAGCACATACACGTACAAATGCATGATCAAGAACAGAATTAAATTTATCTTGCAGAGAAATTCTCTCAATTGTCAGAAAGGGAAGACTTCGATAAAATCTTCTTCTATCCATTTGTAGTCCTGAGGTTTCTGGTTGTCAGAGCATCATGCATCTACAGTGGTGGACCTAGACATAATCAGTTGGGGGGCGAAACATAAAATACAAGTGTTTGGGGGGGGGGGGGGGCAAAAGCTAAAAAAAGTTCTCATCTAAGCCCTCACAATTTTTTTCTTCAGAAGTTGATTCCATGTTGGGGGGCCACAGCCCCCCAGGAGCCTTACATACCTCCGCTGTTGTGCATCTACAAATACAAGGAAAAAATATAGTTTACATTACAAGGAAAGAAATAGAAAAATTATGTTCTCTAGTCCTAATCATGTATGTATTAAATAATTAAGAATGAAGTTCAAGTTCTTTTGCTAACTCGTAGATGAAAAAAAGAAAAACTTGATGTTGAAACACAAAGGAACATGTCAGACCAGTGAAGAGACAAGGAAAATAATATCGTACGTCAATATATATTCACAGCGTGACAATGACAGATCACTTGTATACGTTTTTACTTCTCATCATCCCAGTAAGACTTGCTTAACGCATGTAGCATATGACCGGTTATACTGATGTATTGATATTACATTATGGCTCAATGGCTGGTTAGCAACCAAAGGTCTATCCCAAATCAAGCCCAAGTAGGTAAAAACAATCAGCCATTTGCTCCCTCTAACGGACATTTCCTGCTAATAATATCTTGTGCCCTAACATTACGTTAATGCACACATCTTTGCAGACAACAACACTACAAGTGCAGGCCATACTGTTTTGAGTGTGCACTGAAGGTGTTGGTTTCCACTCCAGTAATAGCTTAGAAGTGTTAAGTTTCATGCACTACCCAACGCAACCAATAGTCCGAACTGATGGAAAGTGCTAGACAATTCACATACACACTTCAACACCCCCTCTCACGTGTGACGCGGAAAGTCAACACATGAATAGACTCAGAGGTATGGCTCAAGAGGCCTATACGTGGACAAAGGGGGGCAACAACATTTTTTTTGGATAAACTGCGAAAGCCAGGACTTGAATTCAAGACCTTGGACTCTGATACCATGTTAAGTTTCATGCACTAGCCAACACAACCAAAAGTCCGAACTGATGGAAAGGGCTAGGCAATCCACATATACACTTCAACACCCCCTCTCACGTGTGACACAAAAAGTCAACACCTGGATAAACTCAGAGGTATGGCTCAAGAGGCCTATACGTGGACACAAAGGGGGGATTTTTGTGTGGATAAATTGCGAAAGCCAGGACTTGAACTCAAGACCTTGGCATATACACTTCAACACCCCCTCTCACGTGTGACATTTCCATCTATTTGAATTGCACAAATTCTTATACTGACTTTGCTCTATATCTTTTATGAATTTCATCAATTTATTAGTGACATAGCAAATAATGAATGTTGGATAGAGACTTCGAGCTTCAAGAATATGATTTGAGAGCTTTTCACTGCTTATAAGATCGCAAAATTCCTTAGCTTGGAGCACAAATAGAATATATGGCATGTCCAACGCTGGCTATCACTTTGAGAAACCATCTTCCACAAAATTGACCCCCTCATTGGATTACGCTCAACTTTATACGTAAGTTTCTTTTCTAAAAACATTGACAGGAGAGCACCTCCAATTGAGCTAGTTTCTATGACCTTTCAGTCAATCTCAGCGACAATAGATTCTAAAGCACGTTTGCCTGAACCCTAGTCTGCCTTTTCTTTGGCCAACTTCGTTTGCTCTGCTTGTTGAATTTTATCAGCTTCTTTTTGCTTCCTTTTTTCCTTTAGCTGTCGTTTTCTCTCTTCAATAATTTTGTCTTTCTCTTCTTTATTTAGTCTCTTACATCTATTTCTTTCGTTGATCGGTCATGCATTCTCCTCCATGTTTTGGTCATCCTTGGCAACTAAAAGTCCGAACTGATGAAAAGGGCTAGGCAATCCACATATACACTTCAACAAGAAGCACCTCTTATTGGCTAGATACTTTGCAATTAGCACCAAAGACACAAAGAAATGACAATACTTGTGGTAATATGAGTATAAAAAATACCATTTGATTGTTTGCTGCACATACGACATGGAAGGAAAATTAGAGACAAATTCATCCCAAAACGCAACCTAAATGCTTCTATGCTGGACAAAGAAGCCACTGGTTAATTTAATCGCTCAAAAGCAGTCATGAGTTCGAGAAAAACAATATTACATATAACCAGTAAACCACAAAGATAGCCCAATAATGGGCATATAAACTAGCAACTGTTCACACTGTGAAGGAGGAACAATATATGTACGTTCACATAACATCTTCTACTATAGTACTTCTTAGCGGAAAGAGTTTAATAATTTATGTTCAGATACTCCACTAGGACCTGGCATATGAAATATATCTCAGGTAAAGGACTCTTATCTAAGCTTGATTGGTTCACTCTTATTTAAGCTTGATTCGTTCACACCGAACAAATATGACTCATCTAAAAACATATAGTATTATGCAGTAATAGCAAGACAAAAAACAGGTAGTCTTCAAAGCAATAAGCACAAACCTCTACTGTTTGTGACATTTGTTTCTTAGAGCATCTCCTTGCATCATTGAATGCCGCTTCCTTGCAAATGTTGCATTTGCATGCAACTTCTTTTCTAGATACAAAAGGTGCTATTGTTATTTTTACAATTGTAGTGTCATAAAAGCCAAATGAGGAAGATCAAGAGCTAATACGATTGTTTTAGTAAACCAAAACTATCATGATTTTAGTTTCAATGGCATTACTTGAAAAATAGATAGTGAACTCTCAGAAATTAGTGAAGTGGCACATATTGCAACTACAAAGAATTTCGTCTTGTGCCTACAAGCACTTCACAGATGCAGGTACTTTAATAGATAGTTGAGATTAGTTTGTTCTCATGTACAATATCCGACAATAGGATGAAATTTCATAATACAGAACTGCTCGAAAATGTAGTATAAGCAAACTATAGCAAGCTTGTCCAATGATTAATTTTTCTGTGCATGGATATAGAGAGATATCCCTATTATTGCTCTCAAGTTAAAAGCAAGCATATCCCAGATGAGCATGAACTAGCTGTCCAGTCAAAGTTTTAAAGTAAGAAAACATTATGTTTTTTGTTATGGCTAATCAACACCGAATAAAGGTCTCCAAATTAACTGAATTTGGTACATGAAAGTATCAATAATTCAATAGATACTATACTAAGATTCTGCACTATAGTTTGCAGTACAAACATTGAACAAAAATGATTTCCTAAATAAACGCTACAAAATTAACTAAGGAAATCAGTAGCAATCTCACAGGCAAGCATACAGAGAGATATCCCTTTTGTTGCTCTCAAGTTGAAAGCAAGAACAAGTGCATAACCCAGATGAGCACAAACTAGTTGTCAAGTACAAATTCTGAAGTAATCACACATTGTGTTTTTTTGTTATGGATAATCAACACTGGATAAAGGTCTCTCAAAATTAACTGAATTTGATACACAGAAGTGTGTGTACATACTTTTGGGTTTGCTACTGTACTAATCAATCATACTTCTCTGAATATAGCCTCCCAAAAGTAGTTGTAAGCTTCCAAGCTACTGCCACTCACGATAAAAATATGTTATTTAAACTAAATGTGCATATGCTTAGAATTTTCAAAATGTTGTCATTCATATCATTTCTAAAGACGCAAATTATACAACATCCAACAATGATACAATATACTATTATGCTCCAAGCACACTTTTAAAACAAGGGTACTTCAAGGATAAGGACCAAAATATGCTCTAGATCACTGTGGGTGTTTGGGTATTTCGGTTATTTCAGTTTGGGTAGTTTGGTTTATGGGTAATTCGGGTACTCAAAAATAGGAATCGAATTTTTTTCTGCCAAATAAATAACCAAACCCAAATTACCTAAAATTTTGGTTCGGGTAATTCGGGTACCCAAAAACCCAAAATATTCAGAGTACACATCAGCTTTTGGTATGAACAATTCGGGTAGTATGGGTATTTTAGTTAGGATGGTAACATGATAGTGTAATAATAGCATGAATAATTTGGGTAGTATGAATAATTCGGGTAGTATGGGTATTTAGAGTTTTCCACACTGAAACCTGAACCCTAACCCGAAAATCGAGTTGCCAGGAAATGAGAACCGAACCCTAACCTGATACCCGAATTACCCAACAATTCGGGTAATTCAGTTCGATTCGGGTTTGGGTAGCGAGTTAGGGCACCCAAATGCCCAGGGTGGGCTGTAGATGATGTGGACAGTTGAACAAAATATTTTCTAAATGAAATGCTACAGAGTTAACTATGAAAGCTGGTAGCAACCTGATAGACAAGCGCAACTGAAGGTCGTAATTTTATTCTCAGGCTTCCCAGATGGCGGAGCTAGATGCGCAGGGGTGCAGGTGACATGTGGAGAATGGTCTAGTTGGGTAGGACAAAGGATGGAGCAAGGTTGTCCTCTGGACATCGGAGTAGAGTAGCTTGGAGAACCTGTCTGCACAAGGCCATAACTTAAAACATGGGAGGTCCGTCGGGGCAGCCAGACCGCCGGCGACGAGACGATCAGGTGTTGGATCTGGACTTCCACTGGCAGCAATCATTGAGAGCGCTGGTCTAAGAGGCGGCTGCTACGGGTTGAGGGATTTGGGTCTGCGCTGCTGCGTTCCTACGGTGGAGAAGGTGATTCTCAAAGCAAAACGACTAGTAACAAGGGTGTTTTCTTCAAAGGACCTAGCACCTGTGCACTCAGATCCATCCACTAGAATCTGGACCATTCCCGGATCTGATGGCCCAAACATATTTTTCTATTTTTTGCGCTTGTGGCTCTTTCTATTGAAGTCGCTCCCAATCGGGGAGAAGGAAACATATCGAGCGAACCGATATGCCGCCCCAGTCACATAGCGGTGGCATATCAAGTATTTATGTCCGACTCCGCCTCCTTCAATTTCTGAAGTGGGGTTCGACTAGATTCTCGCTTTTGCACTGCAAGGGTAGTTTGTTGCACGAAGCTGGCTTCTCGGAGCTGCCACGTTCGGGACGGCTCCACGCGCTGTCGAAGAAGCTGGGAGAAGGAGAGGATTTGAACGGGGCTCTAAGCGCCTAAGAGCCCCCTTGCGTCGAGTTGATGGTTGACCACTTCTTAAAAAAGAAATAATAATAATAATAATTTGATGGTTGACCAGTCAACCATTGACCATTTCACTTTCCAGGAAAAACATAGATTTTAAAAAGTATGCACATTTGTAAAAAAAAAATGCTTGCTGGTTTGAAAAAAAGTTCAAGAATTTTAAAAAGTCCATGCATTACAAAAATGTTCGATTTTGGAAAAGTTCATGCATTTGAAAAAAGTTCACAATTTTTTAAAAAGTTAGCGAATTTGAAAAAACTTGATGTATTTGAAATAAAAACTTCATGGTTTTAAAAAAATCATGATTTGAAAATAGTTTAGGGATTTTAAAAACGTTCATGGATTGGAAAAATTATCATGTATTCGAAAAGTTTCATAGATTTCAAAAAAGTTCACGGATGTGAAAAAAGTTTATCAATTTGAAAAAACCTATGGTTTAGCTTTTTCATGAATTCCAAAAATGTTTGTGGATTTCGTAGATTCAAAATAAAAAGTTTTTGGATCTGAAAATGTTCATAGTTTGAAAAAGGGTTCACGGATTTTTTAAATTTGTGTACTTGAAAAACAATCATGAACTTAAAAATGTTTGTGGATTTAAAAAACAACCACCAAAATATGAAAACAAATCCAAAGAAAAAAATGAAAAGAAAAAACCAAAATGGGAATGAAATAATAATAGTAGTAGTAGTAATAATAATAATATGAAAATAGAAAGGAAAAAAATAAAAGGACCCAACAAAAAGCCGTCCAAACAACCTTATTAAAAACCATCCTAGCAAAGGTTCCCAAAAAACGATGGAAAAATGCTATATGGACGCTTCAAGAGTCACAACGTTGGCGCTGCGTACGGTTAAGCCATTAGCTAGCGCAACGAGCGTGGAATAGGTAATGGCCTTTCTGGCTCGTTCACTATGACAACTCCTAGTTCATGCCTTATGCGCCAGTTGGGAACTGGCGCTCACACACCAT
The DNA here is from genome assembly GCF_018294505.1 of Triticum aestivum. Lineage (NCBI taxonomy): Eukaryota > Viridiplantae > Streptophyta > Magnoliopsida > Poales > Poaceae > Triticum > Triticum aestivum. Next base: position 408,225,078 of record NC_057805.1, on the reverse strand, counting down.
ACACTTATGCGCCGGCCCAATAAAACATTTGGTGCAATGGCTTCATTCCTAGATCACTTCCTAAAAAAAATGTTTCTAGTTCACTTGGTTTTTATTTCCTTGGTTCACTTTATTCGGTCAGTTTCGGGTTGATCGGATGTTATTGACCATTGACCATGCCCCATGTTGATGTGTTGACTTTTCAGAAAAAGTTCACAAATTTCTTAAAAAATCATGAAAATGAAAATAGTTTATGTAATAGAAAATCAAAAATTAGAAACATATCATATCTTCTTTAAAAAAGATCATGAATATGAAAAAGTTCGTGGATTTGAAAAACATTCATGGAATCAAAAGTTCATGAATCTAAGAAGTTCGCTAATTTGAAAATAAGTTCACAAAAAGTGAGAAGAAGTTCATAGATTTTAAAAAAAGTCATGAATTTGAAAAGGTTCATTGATTTTGAAAAGTATGGCGTATAAAAAAATATAGTGGATTTGAAAAAGTTTGACGTATTTGAGGGAAAAAGTTCGCGTATTTGTTAAAAGGTTCATGAGAAAAGTTGACGAATTCAAAGAAACTTTTCGAATTTGAATAAATCTCACGTACTTAAAAACAAAAATAAAAAGGAAAAGGGAAAAAGGAAAAAGAGAAAGAGAAAAAGGAAAAGGAAAAAAGAGAAAAAACCAAACAAAACCAGTCAAAATCAAACAAAAGAGAGAAAAGAAAAACTGGCTGGAAGCTTCAAGAAGTTTCCCAAAACCAGCTATGAAGCTTCTGGAAGCTTCCCAAAACCAGTGACTGAATCTATCCATAGAGAATCGATCGGGACAGGGGTGGGGTGGGGTGGGGGGTGCCAGGTTGTGGAATCGCCTATAAACGATGGTAAACGTGCCAAAATAGGAATTGGGCACCCACCCCCTAGTTGTTGGGAGGGTTCTCTTATTTGCCGCGTAGGTCGCGCATTAGTGACCTAGCACACACACCCTCCAGCATCCGATCTTGTATTTGGGCCGACCCATGTAGGTTTTCCTCCCAACAGGTTTTGGAACTTCCCCTGAGCTAGTTTTCCAGTTTTCTTTCCCCCCATTTTTTTCTTTTTTCTTCTGTTTTTTCTTTCTAGTTTCTTTCTATTTTTTATTTTTCTTTGCTTTTTTTTCAGTTTTTTTACCTTTTCATTTTTGCAAACATCTTCAATAATCATGAACATTTTCTGAAATCATGAATATTTTTTTGAAATCATGATATTTTTTAGAAATTCTTGAACATTTTTCAAATCATGAATATTTTTAAAATTTGTAATTTTTTCGCAAATTCGCGAACATTTTTTAAAACTCATATATTTTTTTGAATCAGCAACATTTTTGAAATTCATGATTTTTTATGAGGAACTTTTTTTGAATCAGCAGAACAAATTGAACTAATGATTGTGTTGAAATTTGGGAACAATTTTGGAATTCATGAATTTTTATTTTTGTGAAATTTTTTTTTAATTCATGAACATTATTTGAATTTTAGAAATTTGTAAATTCATGAACATTTATTAAATACGGGAACAATTTTCAAAAACCTTGTATATTTTATGAATATGCAAACGTTGTTTCAAAATCACGAACATTTTTTTTTAATCCATGAACATTTTTTTACTATGCGGAGATTTTTTTCAAAATCAGGATCATTTTTTCGAATACACAAACATTTTAATTTCTTAGACATATTTTTGGCACACTTGCATTTTTTGAAATTTGGAACTTTTTTGAAATCTGATATTTTTGAAGAAAAGAAAGAAAAAAAGAAAGGGAAAAGCAATAAGGAAATAAAAACGAAACAAAATGAAAAATGTAGGGTGCGTCCCGTGTGTTCGCGGCGCGCACTGCGCGAAATTGGAGTTCCATATATACAACTGTAGCGCTAGCCAACTCAAAAAAAGGCGCCAGCTGAAAAAAATGGAAAAGACAAAAGAGAGAGAGGAGTCTAGCGCTTTCCATCTCTATCCGTGTGCCTAGTGCATCTTCAACCGGACATGTCTAATCTGGCCTTTCCTATACGTCAACTGACACGTCCTTGCCCCTTATTTGTTCGCCTCCTTACTCGTCCCTTCCATATTCAAATTCCATGGCGTCAAATACACACACAACCATGCAATGTAGATCAATGCATGTACTTTCATTTCTAGCACATAGTTCAATAGCATAGGAGAGTTCATACATAAAACTACCTAAATTATGGTATGTTCTACTAAATCATAACTAAATTAAGACTATCAATAGAGAAGTCAAGTTCATCACTGACGGGTGCCCTTGCCCTTGTCCCCATGTTCGGGGAAGTAGTGGTCAATGATGCAACATGGGTTGAGGCGGATATGCTTGGCGCTGGAGCTGAATGTGTTGGACACGACACCAGACATGTTCAGATCGTCCTCCTAGGGGAGGCAAAAGAGGGCATAGATGGCTCGGTCTTGCTCCAGGCTTGCCGCTTAACGAAGATCTAGGCATGGGCATCCTCGCCATCTGCCGGCACGGCACGACACACCTTCTCCCTCTCACGGTGGGCATGTCATCCCTTGACCTCGGGTGTGCCGCCGCATTACTACATCCGACGCATCTATGACCTTGCCCATTGCTACCATCAGCCTCATACTCCGGGGTTGACGTCCTAGGGATAGGATCAATGTTGGAGAGCCGCAAAGCCTCTTTCCGTGGTGCGTCAGGACCTCCACTTTGTCATGCGCCTGCTACGGTTAGGGGGCGGACAAGCGGTGCGAGCTGACGCCGAACACAATGCCACGACTGGATCCTAGCCAGAGTGGCGTAGAAGGCACCGGACTGGTGGATCCATCATAGGGTGGTTTCAATGGAGGAGCCTCGTCTGAGTAGGCATCCAACTCCCAGTCAATGGATCTGGAGCATTCGAATTCAGATTCGCTACATTCCATTCCAAAGATGGCGGCAGAAGGGAGGAGAGGAGCGGGAGGGAGACAAAGCTTACTGGAAGTGGAGTGGATTGCGATAAATGGCTAGGGTTTTGTTCAGGGTGGGCCTAGGGGGGACTTCGTTGGCCGGGGTGAGCCAGTCCGATGGCGGAGGCGTCCAAGCGGCCCCAAATCTGCCCCACATACAGGCTGGGTTTGAGGGTGTACTGGATAGCCTGAACATATGGGCTTCACTTGAGGGGTCCGGTTTGGTTGCATTTTTTTGTCCGCATTGTCTGCCCGGACATATGTGGGAGGGCTTCCGTTGGAGATGCTCTTAAGGGCATCTCCAACGCGGAAGCCCAAACCCCCTATATGTTCGGACGATCCGAGCACTTTTAGGCCTTCAATACGGGCGCCCGTCTTCGGTCGAACTGGTCTGGATGTCTAAAATCCCACAGTCCAGCCTTATATCATTGGATCTCTAGAGAGTTTGTACACCCTCCACGTTGGCGTCCGACACCCGGTCCCACCCCAAAACCCTCGTCGCATCTAGAACGCTCTACATTCATGTCGGCTGACCGACTCCCCGCCTACCAACATTCAAGCTTGACCAGCTGGCTCGCCATATAAGGAGCCTACTCTGAATATTAAAGTCAGTCGGCCTCCCCTCAAACCCTATATGCTCCTCTCCCCTCCCGCGGTCACATCTAGCCGGTGCCCAACGGGAAAGAAGAAGACACCAGAGGAGCTCGAGTGGAGCCAGGTGATGGTTGCTCGGTGGCTACAACTTTGTTGAGCCGCCACTATAATGGGTCCAGCAGGAGCTCAGGCCCGCGGCGACACAGAGACACATCGCCGATGTGTTCCACCAAGCTAATGCGCCACATCGGTGCATGACAACAGGACAATCCTCCTTCACCGTACCCTCCATCATGTAGGATAAGCCCACGTTCAATGTTACGGTGTCGATTGGGATAAGGCGGCGAGTTTTAGGGACAAGGAGGCGCCGCCGTCCTGGTCGCCTCAGACCGTATAGAGGAGCACCAACAGCTATTGGTTGGGCGCACCTGCTACTTGTGAGTTGCGTTGGGATTTTCCCCAAAGAGGAACTGTGAAGCAATATAGTAGCGGATAGTATTTCCCTTAGTAGAGAACGAAGGTTATCAAACCAATAGGATATCCACGCAAACAACCGTCGACGGTACCTACAGACACAAGAGCAAATACTTGCAGCCAACATGGGCAAGAGGGTTATCAATACCCTTGTACTCGTTAATTGCAAGTATCAAATCTGATAGTAGTAGATAGAGAAATTGCAAAGTAAAATAGAAGTAAATACATTGCAGCAAGGTATTTTTGGTTTTAGCAGTATGATTAGACCCCGGGGCCATACTTTTCACTAGAGGCATCTCTCTCATAAAAATATCATACGGTGGTTAGACAAATTACTGCTGGGTAATTGAAAAGTGCATAGTTATGACACTATTCATGGCATGATCATGTATATAGGTATTACGTCCGTGACACGTGGACCGAAATGATTCCGCATATACTAATATTACTCCACCTCTCGACCGCTGTCCAGCATGCATCATAAGGTATTAAGTTCATAACAAATAGAGTAATGCTTGGAGCATGATACATAATGTAGATAGAATAAAACCAAGCAATATGATTAAACCCCATCTTCCCCTTAGTAGCCACAATACAAATACGTGCCTCACTACCCCTTTTGTCATGAGGTGAGGACACCGCAAGATCGAACCTACTACTATGCACCACTTCCATTGAAGATCTACTAATCAACTTGGCCAGAGAAAACTCATAGATCAGAACACATTACATAGATATATCAATCTAACATAATAAAGTACAGAAAAGGCACAATTGCTTTCAGTGAATAATCTGCTCATAAACCCAGAATTCATCAGATCACAACAAACGCACCGCAATAGAGGATTACATCAAATAGAACTCTGAGGAGAACATTATATTGAATATCAGAGAAAGAGAGCCATCTAGCTAATCACTATGGACTCATAGGTCCTATGGGAACCGCTCACACATCATCGGAGGTGCAACAAGGTTGATTTAGAAGCCCTCCGTGATCGATTCCCCCTTCGACAGAGTATCGACGAAGGCCTCCAGATGGGATCGTGGAAGAACAGAGACTTGCGGCGGTGAAAAAATTGTTTCGGTGGATGGTCTGGTATTTTTTTTCCAATATTAGAGAATTTATAAGACTGGAATTATGTCAGACAGATCCATGAGGGTCCCACAAGACATCAGGGCGTGCCCTGTTGCCTTGTCGTCTCCTCGTAGATCTTCTGGTCCTCCCCGAAGCTTCTAGGGTCTCTTATATCCAGAAAAAAATGTCAAAAAGTTTCGTGGTGTTTGGACTCCGTTTGTTATAGATTTTCTATAAAACCAAAAGCAAGCAGAAAACAACAACTGACACTAGGCACTAGGTTATGAGGTTAGTTCCCAAAAATGATATAAAATTGCATATAAAGTATTTAAGATTGATAATATAATAGTATCGAACAATCAAAAATTATAGATATGTTGGAGACGTATCAACACCACATCCCTACTCGATGCACTGACCAAGGTGCCGTTGTCCCGGACTTGAAGCCCTGACCACAAGATCTGGTGTCGCGTCGGGCAGGAGCATCCCTCACCGCCGCAACGCCAACCCGACACATGGTGGCGCTTGGCCGCCATGATGCTGGAGTCGTGTCCCTTCCTGCTGCACCTGCTCTCGCCTAGAGTTCCATCTCCTCGGCGAAGGGTCCTGCGACTCCTCCTCCTCATCATGTTGGAGCTTGAAAGCCCTCATTACGGAAAAGCGGTGCTAGCGGAGGCACTCAACCTCCTCCATAAAGACGTAGATTGCGCCGGACTGTTGATGAGCCCCTTTACTGATTCGGTGACGGAGTAGAAAGAATTCTTGCCTTTTTCCCTAGAGGTGACCCTGAGTTATCAAACACACCAAAGGAAGTGACCTTTAAGACAAAGGTTTCTAGCAAATTTTGTAAGATTATTAAATTCCAGTTTTTAACCAGATCAAAATCAAGTTGCACAGTTGAACTCTTATAAATAAAAATAGGCATGGGTATGAGGACTTACTCTTGCAACCATGCATTTTCCAATGAGATCGTCATCATATTCATTTGTGCCCTAGAAATCATCATCAAGATGTGCTTGGAATGCATCAAAGTGGGGGGGAGGGGTGTCCAAATTATGTCTTGACCAACAGGTGTCCTGCATCAGGAATCAGTTGTCCAACCAAAGCCCCTATCCGTCATGTGGGGCTACCTCGATAATTAAGATAAAATCAGACAAAAGAATTGCGCATTTAATGACTACACCTCTTGTATCTCCAGAGATAGGATTCATGCTACTGTACTAAACCTTTTCGTCACTAGTGTTCATAATAGAGTTTCATGGTGTCTTTGCCCTTAGCCTCTCTGTGGTTCGATCTCTATGATCATGGGTACCCGCAGGGACAAACATCATGGACGAGACAAGAGACAACTACTAAGCAATTTTATTTCACACATACAAGACATTAAAGTACTTCCATCGAACCCTCCAACAAATACATAGGGTTGTAGGGCTATGCCTCAACCCATGACCTTACCGAATTACTCACACATAGCGATCAAATCGCAAGTAGAAACCATTGAAGAACACATGAAGAAGATTGATCGATTGATAATATGTTTTATAATAGTTTGCCGGATACGATACATGATTACAATGTGTGTTTGACTTGGATGATGCTGTAGTGATGGTGGTGGAGATGGCTATGGAGATGGAGATGGAAAATGGTGATGGCTAGGGTTGATGTGGATGACGAAGATGGAGGTCTCGACGATGTTCTGTTGCTCTTCCGGTATTGGCCCCAATATAAAATTTGTTGAGTTGGATGAGAGGGAGCCGCTGGCAGGCCATATTACCACTCATATGAGCGCTTGCGGTCGTATGGTTGGTCGTCTTACGCTCTATTTATTCTCCCGCACCTCCCACTTGATTCTCCTTATCTCCTCTTTACTTGTTTACATATATATATATGCTTGATTTTTCCATCTATTGGCCCATTACCTGTGGAAACAAAATGAAGATAGGATTTTGGAATCCTTTTCCTTCATTAGTTATTAGTAGCAATATCGGAGCAGATATCTTAATTTTTATGAAATAAACTGTTTTAAACTCAGGAGTGATGAGCGTAAAAATAACACTCATCAACTATGTCCTCCCCCCTGAGTACCTAGTGGATCAACTAGTGTTGGAAATATGCCCTAGAGGCAATAATATTGTATTATTCATTTCCACATTTATAATTAAGATTATATATTCTATTGTATAACTGCTATGATTCTAGAATATGCAATTAAGTGAAAATTCATAAGCATGTGTGGAATGATAAGCGGCAAAACCTGATTCCTAGTCTCTCCTCTAGGACTAGCTTAAGTGCTGTATGTTGATCATGTTTTCCAGATCTTGGGACATCGTTAAGTGTAAAGATAGTCCCAAAACAACATTGAGAGTATGACGTTAGAAGAATGATCATATTGAATTGACCCAACTTGTTGTTATACTTTGAGATACAATCATCACAAGTCAATCGATATAACACAGAGACTTAACGTATGCTTTAGTTCCATAGACCATGAGAGTATCGTAGTCACTTCTTACCGGATCATGGACTTCGGGGTTGCTCAAATGTCATCTATAACACGATGATCATAATGATGACCTACAGGTTCATTGGAAAGTATGACATGAGGCTAGATCTCTCTAATCCTCATAATAGAAAAGCCCGCTACGGTTCTCTTCTTCCCCCTCTAATTCTTCGGCGATGATTAGTTATGGACGGTGAAGTAATGCCGGATCGTGAAGCCTGTACAACTGCAACCCGTATAGAGGCCATGCTTTTGGTCTTTGGTTCGAGGAATCGTTCGTGAATGGTTCGAGGGACTTCATCAACATTCTACAACAACTCTTCTTCCGCTGCAACTCAAAGTTGGTAACAATCCGATCTAAACCTCTAATGCATCTTCATAGTGTTCCTGGACTATGATCGTAGGGAATTTTTTTGTTTTCTACTACGTTTCCCAACAGTGGCATCATGAGTGGCTCTATGAGTAGATGCATGTTTCGAGATGCATGTTTCGATCTAGATCACATGTGATTGTGAGGGCACTGCAGACAGTTCTTAGTAATGAATTTGATTTATTGCTAAAAAAAATTAAGAACTAGATGAGTTCTAGAGCTTGATAAAATTGTGTGCGTAGAAGATAAGATCTATTGTGTAGATGCAATATTTTACTTGATGTTCTTGTTTGCTTCCCTTGAGTGTTGCTTCAGTTCAGTTCATTGGAGACATGATATAGCTTTCTACAAAGTTCTGACAATCGAGTGAGTCTGGCTGTCAATGATATGCTAATAGTTCTTTGGGCCACATCATATTCAATGATAGTGAATCTCGCAAACACAGAGGGGATGAAGATGTTTGATCTTCACGGGAGTCAAGCGTATTGATGAAGTTTAGTGTGGGGCTAGGGATTTTTAATTAAATTTCTTCCCTCACACACCGCAAAAAGTTAATCTAGCAACAAGAATAATTTTACCTAGTGGTGGACGTAGGTAGCTAGTGTTCTCCAAAACCTTATAAGCCATGTAAATTAAATTTTGCTAAGTCGATTAGAGAACGTCTAACTTTGTTTTGCAGTGTGATGTGGTATAGCCTTTATCATGAACATATGTTTATGTATGAGATGGTTATACGATATAATGTTTAAGTGACCTGTGCGTCACAATACAGTGTGATGTCTGGAGCCAAAGGATTGTCACTTTAATGACTTGTGTGTCAACCTCATTTTAATAAGTTGATTACTTGATGGGAGTGACAAGCTTGCACGAAGGACCCTGGCGTGAGAAGGATGTACAGAGCACGAAGGAGTGCTGAAAATTTTGGTGCCACGGTAGCGTTTTCGAAACGGCTACCACGACAACGATTTTTCTGCTGCCACTGTAAAGTTTTCGGCTGAAAGTTCATGAATACCATGAAGACATCCCCGGCGCCCATGGCTATACCATATCTTGCTATTATGAATTTCCTGAGATGTTTATCCCTTTTTGATTGCGCGGTAGTCATTTTTATTAGGGTGATCTCTCACATAAAATATCAAGTTGTTAGTGCTCTTGCTAGTGTAGCAACCATCTATAACACGTGGCCTTTCATGGTACGACATGTACACATGAGTAATAATGAATCATGAGGTGTAAGGCTAGTGAAGTTTAGACCTCACGACGGGAACACTTGGTTGTATTGAAGTTCTAGTAGGATAGTTTTGAGCTCAGAGCACAAAGCATTGAAAGATGAACAAGAGTCATATGGAGATATATACGATAGGCAAGTTTGCATACCGATTGAAGTTCACATCATCAGTGATGCACACATCAATGGCTGTGAATAAGATCAAGGTCTTGAATCACTCACTTTCAATTATGAGAGATATTGATTTGACTGGGAGCGCATTTATATTAAAATTTGTTTAAAACTAGTGCACATTAATTATGAATAGTGTATAAGTAAATATTGCCTTTATCGTTGTAGATCAAGAGCTCACAACACTTTCAACTTACCCCCTATGTTAGATAAATAAATGTTGGCTGCACATGATGGAAACTATGCATATTGGATTCGAAACCTGAGATTTGTTCTCGGGAGTGATCCTCCTGCGCCAGGAGTAGCACATGAAGTTGCAAATTCTTACATGGCTCGTAGTGATGACTGTGAGTCAGTGTAGTGCCTAATGCTGACTTGCATGGATCCTGAGTTGCAGAAACATTTTGAACGATCTAGTACATAATTTATAATTCACTCCAAACTTTGCTCTATTTTGCGACTAACGGTGTCCTGGATTGGGGGATGCTGACCTAGACGGCCCACGATCCTCGGGATGAGCCGACGGGCCCTCATTCATGATCAAGGTGGACTCTGAAGGCTGTACGCAGGAGGCATGATCAAGGCTACCATCACCGAAGACTTGACGTATACTCCAAGATCTCTCGTGCCACCTTGCTCCTAGATACCGACCTTGTAACCCTAGATACCCTCCCTGGCGTGTATATAAGCCATAGGGTTTACCCCGTAGAGGGGACATCAACGCAATATCATTCACCTAGCCCTAGAGTTAGACCACACATCACGATCTCGAGGTAGATCAACTCTGTACTCGATACATCTTCATCAATACAAACGAAAGCATGACGTAGGGTTTTACCTCCCTAGAGAGGGCTCAAACCTGGGTAAACACCATCTCCTTCGTTCCTGTTACCCTCAATCCGAGATCCACAACTCGGGACCCCTACCCCGAGGTCCGTCAGTTTTGACACCGACACTGATGCTTTCATTGAGAGTTCCGCTGTGCGATCGATGGAAGGATTGATGGGATCGCCGGTCTAAGGCCTCGAACTTATAGGGATTATCCCCATGCCCGAAGCTTCGGTCGATAAGATGCCTTCACATAAAATTGAGGTAAAGCATGACCCTTCTCCGGTCCCTATGGGGAATTCCCCCAAGGATGAGGGGCTGAGGTACTTTTTGGAAAGTGAGTCAGACAGCAGCCCATCGGAGGTGGCCAAGGAGGCTGATCTTCAAATCAGCCTGGCCGACCCGACGGCCACGGATCCGACATTGGATGAGAAAATAGGGTTTCGAACCAACGATCTTTAGAGGTCAGAACTCATCCACTGACCTCCCACATAGAG